>NC_056000.1:30980176-31582260 GCF_018446385.1 Zingiber officinale | reverse complement strand
AATAGTTGTAGCCGACCCGACCGACCGGCCCCATAACCTGCCGATCGGTACCATTTGTTTTTTTCTTGACCAATTCCAGGGCGGCCTTAGATTTCCTACCCATCGTTTTGTTTTGGAAGTTTGTAATTATTTCCGCATCCCGCTCGGCCAACTTGTGCCGAATTCCTTTAGGCTGCTGAGCGGGGTGGTCGTCCTCTTTAAGCTGCACAGTATCACACTCGACCCCAAAATATTCCACTACTTCTTCTACCCCAAACAATCCGAGTTGGGTACTTTTATTTTCCAAAGTAGAATAGGCTTCAAATTTTTTGAGAATATGCCGACCTCCAACAAGCACTGGAAGGAGTTCTTCTTCTATATACGACTTCCCGAGCGGCCAGCATTCAGAACCAAATGGCAGATCGCTGTGCCGACCCAGCCGGAGCTCGGCAAATTCAGAAGCAATCCAGCCTACCTTCATGCGGCAAACTCGTTGTCCGGTCAGCGGTACAAAATCGACCAGTTGCTTCTCAAGGGGGTGTTGTACATTTTGGATTATCTCCGTTCGGGCCAATCTTCCCTACCGCATGAGTAAGGACTCTTTACTCACTTCGCCTTTTTTGTCTAACTGATTTTAATTTTTTCTGCAGCTGAAGTCATGTGACGCTCCAAGGCTCTTCATCCGAAATTGAAAGCCGTGGAAATTGAGGCGGCTACCAAAAAGAACTCGCCGAGCGGGTTCTAATCCCTAGCCGCCCGGCAGGTACAGGAGAGGGATGGACAGAAGTTACCCCACCGCTCAACGGAGGTTGAGGCGGATCCTGTTTCCTCCGCTCCCGCAGTCCTAGACGGGGATTCACCGCTGGAAGTTCGGCGGAAGCGTCGAAGGGACTCCAGCCTTCCGCCGACCAGGGCGAACCACAGCGCCGATCGAGATCGCTCGCCGGATCGCACGCCGTCGCGGATCGGGACCCTGTGGCCTCACCACAGCCCTCTGGCTCTCCTCCACCGACTCGTCGTCGCTTACGACGGTTGGGCGAGACTTCAACCATAGGGAGTCCTCGGGCCAGGTGAGCGCCGGTTGGCCACCCGACCATCAAGACTACCCTTGATTCCCATCGGAGGAATATTTATTGTCTGCTCGACCATCAAGCCCGTTCATGAAATAACCTTGGGGTCCGCTCGCCAAACTCTTCGAGGACGCCCAGATTCGGGGCCCTCATGACGCCTAAGCAACTCGGCGATAACCACATGCGAGCCACTCGGGTAGGTTCATTTTCTTCTGCGCCATGCTCTGTTTGGTTTCGATTTTATTATTTCACTTACGGCATTGGGCGGAGCAAATCGCCACTAGCTATCGGCTGGCGCTGGAGGATCTCATGGAAAACTCCAAGTCTCGGGGGTCCATCGGCCGGGCGGGAGAAACAAGCCCGTGAGGCCGAGCAGAAGAAGGCCGACCAGCTCAGGTGGCTCGACTTGAAGGCTCGGTGAAGAACGAAGACGTGAAGCGCGCAAGTAGCCGGAAGAAGCGGGCGATCGCTGATCTGGACAAGATGAAAGTTGAAGTCCGAGCCCTAGATCAACAATCTAAGGATCTGGAAGCCCAATTAATGGCCGAGCGGGATGGGCGCTCAGCGAGCACTAAGCGGAGGTGGACCAAAAGTTCTCCAAGATTCACTAATTGCCTCCCGGGCGCCGCTCAGAGGGGGAGGCGAGTCGCCTAGCAGCAGCGAGCCAAGAATACCTCCGCTCGGAGCGGTTCGGCGCAAAATTTGGTGGCAACGTCTCCTCAACTTTCGCCGAGGCGGTCAAGGTCACCATGGCGTACTTGAAGAAGGGTGGACACCTTCCTGCTGACCTGAGCATTCCCTCTTCAGATCTGGCGGCTATGATTGACGATATCCCGGACGCCTTTTTTAATTTTGAGGACCCGGAGTGAGGCGAGTTCTTCCAAGTACTTTCTGTATTTCATCCGCTTTGCGGATGTAAAATTTTTGTACGCGCCGTTCGGCCTAGTTGTGTTCCTTTGCTTGTATTTTTGTTTGCCCTTCATTGCCCTTCTTTTGTCTGTTTGGTGCTTATCCGTAGAGTCAGTTAAGCTCCACGTGTTCCCCACTAGATGACCGATCAGGTTAATCAGTTGACTTGTTTTCCTCGAAATCGTTTAGCGCTTGGCTATGCTGTCTGCATTCAGTGAATGCGAAGTATTGGCAAACTGATGGCCGATCGGACTTAATCAATTTAGTACTTGCGAACGCTCGTTATTTGGCGTCCTTAGTTTCGTCCAGTAAGCTCACAGTTGCGGGTTCGACTCTCGATCTTTAACGACGGAGCTCATCGGCGCGGATATTTATAGCCGGTCGGCGCGGCTCTCGATCTTTAACGACGGGGCTCATCGGCGCGGATATTTATAGCCGGTCGGCGGCTCGATCTTTAGCGGAGCTCGTCGGTGCGGATATTTATAGCCCGGTCGGCTCTCGATCTTTAACGGAGCTCGTCGGTCTTCGCTCGGGGATTTATAGGCGTCGGCTCGTCTCTCTTTAACGACGGAGCTCGTCAGCGCGGATATTTATAGCCGGTCGGCGCGGCTCTCGATCTTTAACGACGGAGCTCGTCGGTCTTCTGCTCGGGGATTTATAGACGCCGGCTCGTCTCCCGATCTTTAACGTCGGAGCTCGACGGCGCGGATATTTATAGCCGGTCGGCGCGGCTCTCGATCTTTAACGACGGAGCACACGCTCGGGATTTATAGGCGGCTCGTCTCGATCTTTAACGTCGGAGCTCGTGGCGCGGATATTATAGCCGGTCGGTAGCGGCTCGATCTTTAACGCGGAGCTCGTCGGTAGCGGATATTTATAGCGGTTGGCGCGCTCTCGATCTTTAACGACGGAGCTCATCGGTATTGCGGATCCGATCGGCGCGGCTCTCGATCTTTAATGACGGAGCTCGTCGGCGCGGATATTTATAGCCGATCGGCGCGGCTCTCAATCTTTAACGACGGAGCTCGTCGGCGCGGATATTTATAGCCGGTCGGCGCGGCTCTCGATCTTTAACGACGGAGCTCGTCGGACTTTTAAGCCTAATTCGGACAACATTTACCTGGCCGAACGGCACAGGGTCTTCGGAATCGAGCCTTTGGGTCGTACAATATACCTCCGGCTGAGCAGCTCGGGGCTTTCGTCGTCGAGTGCTTGGCTCCGATAATTTACCTCCGGCCGAGCGGCACGGGGCCTTCGAAGAACTAACCGTTCGGCTATGAACACAGAATGCCTTGGGAATAATTTGTTTCCTGCGATAAAAGGAGTACAGCTATTTTGAATTTACACAAAATAGAGCAAAAGTGCACCTCTCACCCAGCTCTATATGGCTGAAGGTGATTTGCACTCCATGGCCGATCCAGCATCCGACCTTCCGCATCCTTGAGGTAATAAGCGCCCGAACGGAGCTTCTCGACCACTTCAAAGGGTCCTGCCCAGGGAGCTTCCAACTTGCCGACATCTCCGACTGGCTTGACTTTCTTCCAAACTAGGTCGCCTACTTGAAAGGCTCTGGGGATCACGCGCCGGTTGTAGTTCTGTTTCATACGTTGCCGGTACGCCATCAGCCGGACGGACGCTTTAGCTCTTTCCTCTTCGACGAAGTCTAGCTCCATGTTCCTCCGTTCGGCGTTATTTTCATCATAATTTTGTACCCGAACGGACTCCACCCCAACTTCAATCGGGATGACTGCTTCGCCTCCATTCCCTCCTTTGGTGTCGTGCGGAGAGCCCATAGGACGCCCGGCAGCTCGTCTACCCAGCTGCCTCCTTCATGGTCGAGCCGAGCCCGTAAAATTCTGAGAATCTCTCGGTTGGTTACTTCGGCTTGATCGTTACTTTGAGGGTATGCCACCGATGTGAAGTGCTGCTCGATGCCATAACTTTCGCACCACTTCCCGAGCAGCTTCCCAGTGAATTGACGTCCGTTGTCGGAGACGAGTCGTCTTGGGATGCCAAAGCGGCAGATGATATTTTGCCATATGAACTTTTTAGCCATCTGCTCGGATATTTTTGCAAGTGGCTCAGCTTCTACCCATTTTGAGAAGTAGTCGACCGCCACCAATAAGAACTTCCGCTGCCCGGTAGCCATGGGGAAGGGTCCCACGATGTCCATCCCCCATTGGTCGAACGGGCAGGCCACAGTTGATGCTTTCATCTCCTCTGCCGGTCGGTGAGACATGCTGTGATACTTCTGACAGGATAGACAATTTGCAACGGTCCGGGCGGCATCCTTTTGAAGTGTTGGCCAAAAATACCCGGCTAGCAAAATCTTCCTGGTTAACGACCGTCCGCCTGGATGTCCACCGCACGAACCTTGGTGCACTTCTCGAAGGATGTACTCGGCATCTTCCCAGCTGACGCATTTTAGGAGCGGACGGGAGAAGGCCTTCTTGTAGAGTTGATCTCCCACGAGGGTGAACCGACTAGCCCTTCTCTTCAGCAAATGAGCTTCTTCCCGGTCGGAGGGGGTAGCTCCCGAGCGCAAAAACTCCACAATAGTTGTCCTCCAGTCGCTCGGGTATGTGATGCCCTCCATCCGATCGACATGTGCTACTAAAGATACTTGCTCGATCGGCTTCTGAGAGCCGACCGGGGATAACGCGCTTGCCAGCTTGGCCAATTCATCCGCCACTTGATTCTCCGCCCGGGGGATCTTCTGAATAATCACCTCCCTAAAGTTGAGCTTAAGTTTTTCAATAGCCTCCACGTAGAGCTTGAGCCTTGTACTATTTATCTCGAAAATCCCCGAGATTTGCTGAGCAGCCAACTGGGAATCTGAATAGAGGATGACCCGGACGGCTCCAACGTGCCGAGCGGCCTGCAATCCAGCAATAAGGGCTTCATATTCTGCTCGGTAATCTAGCCGGACGGAGAGCTGCATCCGCTCTCCTTGTGGGGACAGCAAAACTATGCCAATTCCGCTCCCGTGTCTAGTGGATGATCCATCCACGAACACTTTCCACACAGCTTCGGGTTCCGGGTCCTGCACCTCCGTCACAAAATCGGCTAAGGCTTGTGCCTTGATAGCCAAGCGGGGCTGATATTGGATATCAAATTCGCTTAGCTCGGTTGTCCATTTGATGAGCCGTCCGGAAACTTCTGGATTTAAAAGCACTCGTCCCAACGGGCTATTGGTCTTGACGATAATCGTGTGCGCCAGAAAATAAGGACGAACGGCTAGGATCAGAGCAAAGGCCAACTTCTCGAGTCCGGTGTAGTGGGTTTCAACATCTTTCAAGATATGACTAAGGAAATATACAGGTTGCTCCTCACTTCCCGACCGGACTAACGCTGATCCCACTGCCTGCTCGGTTGAGGATAAATAAATATACAACGGTTCGCCGACAGCTGGCTTGGCCAGCACAGGTAGGGAGTTTAAGTACGTCTTCAATTCTTCAAAAGCCCGATCGCAGTCTTCATTCCATTGGAACTTTGTAGCTTTGCGGAGGATTTTGAAGAACGGAAGGCTCCGGTCGGCAGTCTTGGAGATGAAGCGTGATAGCGCTGTAATCCGACCGGTCAGCCTCTGTACTTCCCTTATGTTTCTGGGCGGTAGCATGTCCTGAAGAGCCTTCACCTTGCTAGGATTAGCTTCAATACCCCGTTCGGTCACAATATAGCCCAAAAAACGTCCTCCTTTGGCGCCGAACAAACACTTATGAGGATTTAGCTTGACCCCATATTTTCTAAGTGTACGGAAGGTTTCTTCCATATCTCTGCATAAAGTGGCCGCTCGGAAGGATTTGATGAGGATGTCATCTACATAGACCTCCAGGTTGTGTTCGATTTGCTCGCGGAAGACCCTATTCATCAATCTTTGATATGTTGCTCCGACAATCTTCAGCCCGAACGACATCACCGTATAGCAATACGTCCCGTCCGGTGTAACGAAGCTAACTTTTTCCTGATCCTCCGGGGCGAGCGGCACTTGATGATAGCCTTGGTAGGCGTCCAGCATACATATAAGCTCGCATCCGACTGTAGAATCTACCTGGGCAGAGGGTAGAAATCCTTCATGCAAGCTTTGTTCGGATCTCTGAAGTCGATGCACACCCTCCATTTGTTGCGGCTTGAGGCAGCACCACATTTGCTAACCGACTTGGGAATTGAACCTCCGTATGTGGCGGCCTCTAAGAGTCTTTCTACCTCTGCTCGAATGATAATATTCTGCTCGCTGAAATCTCTTCTCCTTTGTTTCTTTTGTCGGCCGGACGTGAAGCTTATGTTGGGCTATGCTGGGGGAGACACCGGGTAGCTCACCAGGCGAAGACGTCATGATTTATCCGGAGGCATTTGACCACTTCTTCTTTCTGTTCTCCGGTCGGCGACAATAAATGTTGTAGCCTCCGATCGGCTCGGATGGATCTGAACCTCCTCTTTTCATCATAAATTAAGCGGGAGGTTTCTCGGTTATGGCGTGTACCTCGATCCGTGGAGCCTTTCGCGCTGCGCTAGATTCGGCTCGGACCATTTCCACATAGCATTTCCGGGCTGATCTCCTCGTACTTCACCGATCTTGTCCTCGGCCGAATTTGATCTTACGGTAGAGCGTCGACCACTCGGAATTAAGCTTAACGCGGTCGCCCGATATCACGTTGTAGGATGAAGGGTCGACCACCACAAAGTTTGTTGTCCTTGTTCTCCGGAGCGGTTCTTCCCCTAAGGAGATAGCCAGTCTTACCTGTCCGACCGGGAGAACCTCGTTGCCCGTAAACCCGTAGAGGGGTTGTCATGGGCAGCTCGGCTTGATCGATTTGTAGTTGATCAAAGGCCTTTCTGAAGATGATGTTGACCGAGCTGCCAGTATCAATGAAGATACGATGGATGGTGTAGTTGGCTATCACCGCTTTGATGATAAGGGCATCATCATGCGGCACTTCAACTCCCTCAAGATCCTTGGGCCCGAAACTGATCTCGGGCCCGCTCGCCTTTTCTTGACTGCAACCCACCTCATGGATTCTGAGTTGCCGGGAGCTTGCCTTTCTTGCCCTGTGTGAATCTCCTCCGGTCGGTCCACCCGCAATAATATTGATTTCTCCCCGGGAGGTGTTGTTTCTGTTCTCCTCTTCCCGAGCGGACTGCCTAGGTCGCTCATTAGACCGAGAACGATCTTCATGCCTTGGAGGGAAGCGCTGTTCGGGAGATCTCCTATATGTTCGCCGACTGGACTCTTGATGCCGCTGCCGGCGGTCGACGCGGGCCACCCCGTCGTACGGGATGGGTGATTGAAGGCAGGCCCCGACAGTCGTGGGTGTTGTGGGAGTCAGTATTATGGAAAGAGCAAAACATTGGGGTCCATACCCTCTTTTTCTTCATCTTCGACCGCTCGGCCGCTACCTCTTGGACCACCGGGGACTTCGCATGATGTGCCCGGGATGCCTCAACTCTTGGTCCTCTTGGTGGCTGATGGGCAGCGGACTGCTTCCGTTCGGCATGGGCTGGACGTTCGGCATGAGTTCCCTTCCGTTGGGTAGCCTCCGTCTCTTCCACGTTTATATACTCATTCGCCCGGTGTAGCATGTGGTCGTAGTCTCTGGGCGGTTTGCGAATGAGCGCGCGGAAGAAGTCCCCTTCCACGAGGCCTTGCGTGAAGGCGTTTACCATTGTCTCCGAGGTGGCTGTGGGGATGTCCACCGCTACCTGATTAAATCGCTGTATATACGCCCGGAGAGATTCTCTTGGTTCTTGTTTGATGGTGAACAGGCTGACGCTTGTCCTTTGATAACGTCGGCTGCTGAAGAAATGCCGTTCGGAACTCTTGGAAACTAGTGATAGAGTCGTCCGGCAACCTCCACCTATGTGCAGATTCCGATAGAGTGGTGAGAAATACCAGGCACTTTACGCCATCGGTGGCGATGTTGTCGAACTTCCCCAAATGATCGTCGGGTTGGTCGTCCCATTGTAGCTCCGATCGGTGGTGTGTAGTATTTTGTAGCGGATCGATGTATGGCTTGAGAATTGTCGGTGAACTCCGCCGGTGCGTTCGCTCGGGAGCTTGCCCTTCCTATGATCGAGCAGGAGGCTCATCGAGATGAAGATCCTTGCTCCCGTGAGCGGGCGCGATTACGGAAGAGTGCACGAGGATCTCCAGTGGAAACATAGAGCATGCGTTATGTAAGCATGATTGTCTTCTATTGCGCTCGCTCAGCTTGTGCTTTCTCCTTTTGTTGCGCCACTATCTTGGCTGCCCTCGCCTCGACTATAGCGTCCAACTCTTCTTGGGAGAGTACCACGGTATGTAGTCTTCCAGCCTCGTCCATTGTCTCTGCTCGGATGCAGGTGCGTTCCCACAGACGGCGCCAAATTGATCCTGTCCGAACCAGGAGTCAACGGACGCTGGGGATGTGGCGCTCCCTGCTGGATCCTCGAGTGCTCCGGCGAACCTGCAACAAAACCGAGCCGGGAGGGGTGTCCCGGCGACGGCCCTCCGACGCTCAAGTCAGGCGAGGAATAACAAAGAGGTGGCTTCAGAGATTCAGACCAACGTACCTCCGATGAAGAAATGGAGACCTTATATAGACCTCTCGAAGGAGCCTGGGCGCGCCAATCAAAGCAATCACCTGCTTTCGACCATGCCCAGGTATGGGTCTGTCAGAAGGGCATCCATGCCCAGATATGGGTCTGTCAGAAGGGCATCCATAAGGCCATACCGCTACTGTATCAACCTCTCCATGATGTGACGGCAAGACCCTCTATCGTGAAATTTTGTGTACGGCATAATCATCCGACATGCCTTTGCTGACATCCCATATCCCGAGCCGAACGAATAGGCCGCTCGGCTAACCTTTGTATCCTCGCCCTTATCCTGGCCGAACGGACACCTCCACTCGGCCTTCTATCCTCGGCCGCGCTCGGCCATTCAGTCCTCCCGCCTTGGCGTCGGAAACCCAAGCCTATGGCTAGGTTATCTCTGGCTCTGCTCGGACCTGCTCAACTGCTTGACACGGCCATTACCCGCTTAGTCAGCCCTCCATCCATCCTCAGGCTGGGACCCTTCAGGAAGTGGGTCCCCCATTCTTACCGCCGGATCACAGGAGATTTATATAACAGGAGGTCTACTACAGGATACGTGTTTATTGTGGCAGGAGGACCTATTTGTTGGAAATCTTTGATACAATCTATTATTACATTGTCTACTATTGAGTCTGAGTATATGACATCAGTTGAAGCAGTGAAGGAAGCTTTATGGCTTACAAGGTTGGTCAGAGAACTGGGTGTTCAGCAAGGTGGAGTCAAGTTGTTATGCGATAGTCAGAGTGCTATCTATTTAGCAAAGAATCAGGTGTATCATGCGAAAACCAAGCACATTGATGTGAGATTTCACAAGATCAAAGAGTTGATTGCTTTTAGGGGAATTCAACTTGAGAAGGTTCACACTGTAGACAATGTTGCAGATATGCTGACAAAACCAGTGACTACAGAGAAGTTCAAGCATTGCTTGAACTTGATCTATATCTCTAGATGCTAGAGGAAGGAAGCCCGACCTAGAGATCCAGGTGGAGTTTTGTTTAGATACTCGTGTTCTGTGAAGAGGTGAGTATTCGCCAAGGTGGAGATTGTTGACGGGTGACTCATATTTGGATGAAGGCCAATGTGATGGATGTCATGGAAGAAAAATCTGTTAAGATTTTTCGTAATAAAATTCTGTTGCGATTTTATATAACAGAATTCTATTACAATTTTTTATAACAGAATTCTTTTGCGATTTTTCATAATAAAATTCTGTTATGATTTTACCAGGTTTAGGGTGTATACATTATTTATAAGGATCATTGTAAACCTATTGTACAACGACAATAACAATAATCATTGAATGTGATTCTCTTATGTAAAGAGAATTCTAATAAAACTTCGACTGTTTTTGTGGAGTAAGCACGTCGCCGAACCACGGTAACTCTTCTTCTTCCTCTTTCTCTTCTCCTTTAGTTTGCTCACGTCTTTGTCTTATTGTTCCGCACGATCTCTTTCTCTCTTCCTTTTCTTCTGCTTTAGAGGTTGAGAGATGCTGTTCCGTTTTTTGCACAACATTAATGAAATATCTAAACAAATTGTATATTATACATCTCAATTAGACTGAAATAATCACAAGTAACAATTCATCAAAATGAACACACAATTGTAATAAATTTTCAATGCCAATTTACTAAACCGCTTACGTAGATTTTGTAATATCCAAATTGCGTATTCAATTTTTTTTATTTACCAAAACATGAAAAAAAAATACTCTCAATAAAATATCTATACAAATTGCAAATCATGCATCTCAATCAAGCTGAAATAATCACTAGTAAGAGTTTCTCAAAGTCAATAGGCACAAAATTATAATGAATTTTTTGTGGCAATTTACTAAATCACGTTTGTAGATTTTAGTAATATCCAAAATTTGTATTCAATTTTTATATTTATCAAAACATGAAAAAAATTACTCTGAATGAAATATCTAAACGGATTATATATTATATATCTCAATCAGGGTGAAGTAATCACTGTTAAGAGTTCATCAAAGTCAATGAAAACACAATTGTAATGAATTTTCAGTAATAATTTACTAAATTGCGTCTGTAGATTTTCATAATATCCAAAATGTGAATTTAATTTTTTTTTATTTATCAAAACATGAAAAAGAAATTACTCTGAATGAAATATCTAAAGAGATTGCGACATTGCGTATTATACATCTCAATCAAACTGAAGTAATCAATTCGTCAAAATTATATTTCAAAATTTGATGGTGATGTTACGATAATTTGATACATCATTTTAAAAATTATATTTCTCAATTTGATGGTGATGTTGTGTAAGCCTTTCAAAATGACGTCCGAGAGTAGTATGCAAACCAGGTCATCCACAGCAATTTCGACGTAAGATTGCTTGCATCATTCTACCGGACTTACAGATTGTGATATCAATAAAAATTGTCTTGACTTCAACCTTGAAGTATTCAGAGACCACTTTCTCTCTTTTCTAATCTAACGCATATCGTAGTAGACTTACTAACACTCGAAGTCTTTGCCAAATCTAATTTGGCAATCTCGAGTCAAAGTCCATCGTTTTCTTTCTCTCTCTATACCTTTCTTCATTGACTTCATTGACCAATTTGGTGACATAACATCCATGACACAAGCTGTGATGACGTTAGCTAGTTCATATGGTCCCCTGCTTAATTACTGACTCTGTTCCATTTTATCAGTTGCAGCTGAAGAATCTAATGGAATATTTATGGATACACCCAATCACTACTCAGCCTTCCCACTCATAATTTGTAAGATCATGATTTTAACCAAAACCGTTTAGAATAAGAGTTGAATAGGTCCAAATCGGATCGTAAAATCATATATTTCTAAAAATATTATAAAAATTAATTTAATATTCGATCATAGGATGATCAAATTGGACTAAATGAATTTTATATTTTATTAAAATTCTCTTTAAAGAAGGGGAGTTTTGGTGTAACAGTAAAGTTATTACCATATGACCAAAAGATCACGGGTTCGAATTCTGAAAATAGTCTCTTAAAAAAAGTAGGATAAAACTGTGCACAATGGAATAGTCTCTTAAAAAAAATAGGATAAAACTGCGTACAATGGATCCTTCCCTGGGATCCCACATGGAATAGTCTCTTAAAAAAAATAGAATAAAGCTGCGTACAATGGATCCTTCCCTGGGATACCACATGGCGGGAGGTTCATACATCGGGCTGCCCTTTATTAAAATTCCCTTTAAAATAAATTAAATCAAATTAATAATAACATATTGTTAATGATATTAATGACAATAACAGATTGTAATATATACAATAAATAAATAAAATTTATTTATAATTTTTAAAATTTAAAGTAAGTATACATTAATAGAATAATTTCATTAATGTTATATACTAAAAATTAATTTTTAGAAGTGAAATTATAATTGAGCTACAATTATATATGTAAAAATCATAAGGACATCCATCATTAATGTAAAATACCGAAAAAGGGCGAATAACCATAAGAGAATTTTTTGAAATTTTTCGAAATTTTCTGAGATTTTTTCGGAGACCGTATGGTGTAGGTTACGGGGATAAAAATTGAGCCACAGGAAAACATCTTTAGGCTACCTCATTTTAACGAGGAAAAGTTGGATTTCTTTTCTTTTCTTTTCTTTTTCTTTTTATTTTCTTTTCCCTTTCCCGTCGTCGACCCGTTCCCGATCACCTTCCCCTTCCTCTTCCCCTTCTCCTTTTTGTTGGTTAGTCCTACGAAAACGTACCGGTTCCACTGTACAAAAATTTTTGTACAAGTGTCAAACTTTTCCTTAAATAACCTATTGTGTTCTTTAGAGGTTAAATTAGGAATTGCAGACGGAACTTAACATCATTGATTCCAAATTTAACTTATCTATTCTTAATGGTTTGGATTTGAATCGCAAGCGGAACTTAACACTATTGATTCAAATCTACCTATGTTATTAATTTCATTAAATATTAATTTCTAAAATTGGCTTCCAGGACTGCATGGCGAGGCACATGGCCTTCTTAGATATGGGAGCAACCACCACCGCCTAGACAAAACCTTTTAAGGAAAGCTAATATTTAATTTCCTTAAATAACTCTAGGTTAACCAAAAAGAACAATCGAATCACAAATTCGAAAACAAAGAAAACACAAATTCGAAAAAACTAATTCGAAAAACTAGATCTAATGCCTCTTGTGTTTGGAATTCTTACAAAAAGAAATAACTAGTATGATGCGGAAAACAATTGTTAATTATACATTCTCTTTGTAAACTAATGACCTCGAGATCTTCCACTGTATTCCTCGCCTCGCTTGGACGTCGTGTGGGCGACGATCCTCCAAGATGAGCACCACCCAAAAGCTTTCTTCCTCTTCCTCTAAAATCCGACCACCACCACCACAAAGGAGAAGAGAGCAAAGGGAAAGGGAGAAGAGATAAAGCCGACCACCAAGAGATCCTCCAAGCAAGAGAATAAGAGTTGTGTCTCATGAAGCCTCCCCACCCCTTCTTTTATAATACTTGCCCAAGGCAAATAAGGGAAGAATTTTTACAAAAATTAAAATCTTCCTCTAGTTTTTCCTTTTTCCTTTTTATTTTCCTTTTCTTTCCTCTTGATTGAATCAATCACCAAAAATTAATTTGGTGATTTTTTTTTTTAATATGGTCGGCCACCTTCCTTGGACACCAAGCAAGGGTGGTCGGCCCCCATAAGAGGAAAGGAATATTATTTTTTATAAAATTTTACAAGAAGAGTAACTCTTATAAAATTTTACAAGCTTCCTTTACTAAAGTAGGAGTTAAAAAAGGAAAGTTCTAAAAATTAAAACCATGTTTTAAAATTTAAAACTTCTCTTATAAAATTTCATTTTTTAATATGGTGATAGAAAATTTAAATTTTAAAACTTCTCTTCCTTTTTCCTAAACCATGAGGATGGTTAAAAAAGGAAAGTTTTAAAATATTTTAAACTTTCTTTTAAAACATGTGACCAAATTCAAATAAGGAAAGTTTTTAAAATCTCTCTTTTAAATCTTATAGTTTTCTACAAAGAGAAGATTTTAAAAATTCAAAACAACCCTCCTTATTTGAATTATTGTGGTCGACCCCTACTAGCTTGGTCACCAAGCAATAGGGCCGACCCTTTATGAGGAGATGTGGCCGGCCATTGCTTGGTCACCAAGCAATGGACCGACCCCTTCTTGGACACCAAGATGGGCCTTTTTTGGATGGACTTGAGGCTTTAATGAGGCTACGACAGGGACCTAGAGGAGAAATTTGTTTTGGCCTTCCGATGAGCTTGAGTATCCCGTGTTCGCCCCGAACACACAACTCAAGTTCATCGATAATAACTCATTCCACTAGAGAGTTATTATCGCACTACCGCACTAATTCCAAATTACATTATGGGTTCCTTCTTATCATGAGTGTGTTAGTCTCCCTGTGTTTAAGATAACGAATGTCCACTAATTAAGTAAGTTACTGACAACTCACTTAATTAATATCTAGCTCCAAGAGTAGTACCACTCAACTTCATTGTCATGTCGGACTAAGTCCACCTGCAGGGTTTAACATGACAATCCTTATGAGCTCCTCTTGGGGACATTCTCAACCTAGATAACTAGGACATAGATTCCTTCTATAATCAACAACACACACTATAAGTAATATCATTTCTCAATTTATCGGGCTTATTGACTTATCGAGTTAAATCTCACCGATTGATAAGTCAAAGAAATAAATACTAAATATATGTGTTTGTTATCATATTAGGATTAAGAGCACACACTTCCATAATAACTAAGGTCTAGTTCTTTTATAAAGTCAGTACAAAAGAACTTACCTAAAATGGTCCTACTCAATACACTTGGAGTTTATCAGTGTAATTTATTAGTTAAGATAAACTAATACTTAATTACACTACGACTACTTCAACGGTTTGTTCCTTTCCATCTTAGTCGCGAGCAACTGTTTATAATTTATAAAGAACCGACAACATGATCTTCTGTGTGTGACACCACACACCATGTTGTCTACAATATAAATTAATTGAACAAATTACATTTAACAAATAAATGTAGATATTGACCACTGTGATTCTTTATTTCTAAATAAATGTTTATACAAAAGCTAGGCTTTTAGTATACACTCTAACAATCTCCCATTTATACTAAAAGACTATGCTACCATAAATGCTGCCATACATCTGATTCCCAACCCTTCAACATGGCTATCAAAAGCTCTTACCTTAAGGACCTTAGTGAAAGGATCTACAGGTCATCACTTGATGCAATCTAGGCGGCAACAACTTCTCCTCGTTTATACGATTTCTCGTATTGGGTGGTACTTGCGCTCTATTGTGTTTACTTGCCTTATGGACTTATGGTTTCTTCGAGTTTGCTACTGCACCACTATTATTACAATAAATTGTAATAATTTTGGACAAACCAGAAAACATGTCTAAGTCCATCATGAAGTATCTGAGCCATACAACTTCTATGACTGCCTCAGAGGCTGTCACTTACTCAACTTCTATAGTGGAGTCCGAAAAAACACCTTTGCTTATCACTCTTCCATAGTTACGACTTCACCTCCTAAAGTAAACACAAAACCCCGAGGTTGACTTACTATTGTCCCTATCCGATTGGAAGTCAAAATCCGTGCAACCCACAGGGACCAAATTATCTGCCTTGTAAGCTAGCATATAATGTCTAGCGCCTCTAAGGTACTTCAATATATGCTTTACTGTAGTCCAATGTCCTTGTCCAAGATTACTTTAATATCTGCTAACTATGCCCTCGGTAAAACAGATTTCTGATCTCGTGCATAGCATACATTAGACTTCCGACAGCCGAAGCATAAGGAACTGTCTTCATTTCCTCTATCTCCTTTGATGTCTTCGGAGACATCTCTTTAGATAAAGTTACTCCATGCTGAAAAGGTAAGAAACCTTTCTTGGAGTTTTGCATGCTTAAAACGAGCAAGGATTGTTTTGATATATGAAGCTTGGGATAAGTAAAATATTCTTTTCTTGCGATCCCTTATTACTTTGATCCCAAGAATATATGCATTCTCCCAAGTCCTTCATATCGAATTGTTTGGACAACCATACCCTTACTTCTGACAATACTTTGATATTGTTTCCAACTATCAAAAATGTTATCTACGTATAGTACAAGAAATACCACCGCGTTTCCATCACACTTCTTGTATACACAAGACTTATTCGGTTGTTAAATAAATCCATAGGTCTGGATTATTTTATTAAACCGGATGTTCCAAGACCTTGAAGCTTTACTTCAGTCCATAGACTGATTGATCTTACACACAAGATGCTCTTTGCTTTTTACAATGAGCCTTTCTGGTTGCTATATATGGATGTTTTTTCAAGACTTTCATTAAGGAAAGCTGTCTTGACATCCACTTGCTAAATCTCATAGTCCATATGAGAAATGATAGATAAAAGAATCCGGATAGACTTAAGCATGGCTACCGGTGAAAAAGTTTCCTTTTTCAACAAGCCTTGCTTTGAAAGTTTCCACCTTCCTATCTTTCCCTCTTTTCCTATTGTATACTTATTTTCACCCAATGGCTTTTACACCATTTGGTGGTTCTACAAGCTCCCAGACTTTATTAGAATACATATATTCTAATTCTGTATTCATTTCTTTTTACAAAAATGATACATCTTTATCTTGGAGCACTTTGTCATATGTCCGGGAATTAGATTCATGTTCACCAAGAATCAAGTCCAGAGACTCTCCCAAAACATGAATATTTTAGGTTTCCTAACAACCCTCCCACTACGACGAGGCACTTTCTGCAATTGTGTATCATCTATGATACGTGTTGCAGTTTCTTGTGATATTTCATCTTGTACAGTTGGTACTAGATTAGACGTGTCTTTTATTATTTCCTTAAGAACAAATTTACTTATGGGCTTATGGTTTATTATAGTCATCTTCTAAAAATCATACATTAATGCTAACAATGACCTTCTAATTTTTAAGGACTATAAACCTCTTTTCGTTTTTCTAGGATAACTCACAAACAAGTGAACTCATGTCCAACTTATCAGTGTTTCTCATGTGCTAGACCACCCAAATCCGAATATGCTTTAGACTAGGCTTACGCCCATTCTGCAATTCTATGGGAGTAGAGAGTTCTAACTTAGAAGGTATTATGTTCACTTCCGTTTCCAGAGTATATCCTTAAAACGAATTTGGTAATTTTCTAAATAACTCATCATCGATCTAATTATTCCATAAGAGACTTATACCTTCTTTCTACTGCACCATTCTGTTAGGGTGTACCAGGTGCAGATAGTTTGGATTAAATCTTGACTTTTGATAAGTGACTCCTAAACTCTCCTAAAAGGTACTTATTACTACGATTTCACCGTAGTGACTTGATACTTTTACTTTGACGTTACTCCACATCAGCCTAGTACTCTTTGAACTAATCAAAGCACTTAGACTTGTGGCGCGCCAAGTAAATGTATCCTTATCTCGAATAGTCGTCTATAAAAGAGACGAAATATTTGAAACAACCTCTTTCCTGGATAGTCAATGGTCTACACAAATCAGGATGAACCAATTCCAACAAATCTTTGGCTCTATACCCCTTAGACTTACAAGCTTCTTGGTTATTTTTCCTTCCAAGTAAGACTCACATGTTGAAAAGATTTCCACTACCAATGAACTCAAGAGTTCATTAGTTATTATCCTTTGAATCCTACTCAAATTAATATAACCTAGCCTTAGATGCCAAAATTATGATTGGTTCATTTCCGAAGGTTGCTTTCTCTTAAAGTTAGAAAATGTGTTATTAATTTCCATTTATTGCATCGTGAGAGTTATTGGATTATAAATTGTCAACCAACGTACCAGAACAGATAACTTCCCTATTTTTCTTGATAGTTGATAACAAGTTTGTTATCAAAATAGACAGAATATCTATTCTTTAATAGTTTAGAAACTGAAATCAGATTCTTTCTAAACTTAGTACGTAAAGACAATTTCTGAAAATCCATATTTTATTCCTATCAGAGGATAAACATCTCCCACTGCAACAGCTGCTACTTTTGCAGTAGTGCCAATGTAGACGGTGTTTTCCTTTTCATATAGCTGTCGGGTTTCCTGGAACCCTGCAATGGATTGCAGACATGATTAGTGACATCTGTATCTACACTCCAAGTACTGATAGATAACACCACTAAACATGTTTCAACAACTAATGAATTAAATACACCTATATTATTCTCAGTTCTAAGAGGACAGTCTACCTTAATGTCCAAGTCCTATCATTATTGTCACGCCCCAGGTAGTCCCTGCCAGAATAAATTTCGGCAGCATCTCCCCTGTACGGGTGACAATCTGAAGCATTACTACATACAAAATATACCTCAGCCACACTCGGCTGGAATATATATATACAAAATAGAAATAATATAACCACGCAGTTAATATACACAACCTACTCAGCTGGACATAAATGAATAAAACATATAACATAATACAACAGCCCACACGGCTGGATATAAGCACAACCACGCTGTTAATAATAACCCACTTGGCTGGAACAAAATAAACACAATCACGCAGTATAATAAGCCCACCCGGCTATATCAAACGCAGTGGAAAACCATAAAATAATACGAATGTAAAACCAACAAAGTCACTAACTAAAATACATGTAACCACCAGACTAGACTCCAAAATTCATATCGACTTTTTGGAAAGCAAAATACACAAAAATCAACATACCACCCAAACAATAACAAAACCAAACCGAAAACTATCCTCGAGTGTGACGTAGGACCCAGGAATGACAGCCGACATCTCTCCAAGCATCCATGACTCATTTACCTGTTACCTGGCGAAAGAAAATCATTTTGTGGGGTGGTGAGTATTGGAACTCAGCGGGTAAAGAAAGATAGTGCATGAACATAATATACATATACAGAGTGTCAACAGTATATAATCTCATAAAAGGAAAAGATAGCAGATACTAAAATAAAGTCACAATAAATGTTCGTACCTAAAACCATATCCTATGCTAGGTATAGAAGATCAGAAATGGTACTAATCTGCTACCATACTACACATAACTACAGAGGTAATAAGCAAGATATATACAAATTTCCAATGAATAAACCAATGTCTAAACATCTACAATGAGAGTATATCTCAACATAAGACAGCATATCAGCATAAGTGAACAACAACAAAAAACAACGACAACATAAATATACCGCAACAGCATAAGTAAGCAATAACAGCATATGTAGACAGTAGCAGCCCAAGCAGGCATAATAACAGCGTATGCACGGATGGTCACCCCGCCCACCTCTCTGCACCATGACCCCTGTATGGTCGAGAGGCCGGATCGATGACAACTGTACCACCCAAAGGCCACCACTCTCTCGAGTGATCGGATGGACAGGTGCTGAGTAGCTAACTAGCTACACAGCGAAGGGGGTCCCTGCTGCTCGCAACTCCAGCTACCACCAATTGCAAGTGGTCGAGTGCGGCACGACAGGACAAGCGGCATCAACTCCAGCTACCACTCCGTCGAGTGGCCGAGGATGCGGCCCTGATCAACGACTCTCTCGACCGCAAGGGAGAATTGATCGTTGACATGTCTGCCATAATATGATGCACCAAATACAATAGTCATCATATATATCTATATAAAGAAGACTCAGGTATGCTACAGGAAGCCAGCATGCTCAATACAAAACATAACTAAACAACAATCAAAATATGCAAATATGGTATCTAGTATATGCTAAATATCATAGATGACAACAAGAGACTGTATGGATATGGAAATGAATAACTCAAAGGTTTGAGTGGAAGTATCAAGCGCAAGTAAATAAGAGGGGAGTCAAGATAAAGCAGTCCTTATCCAAACATAGTTCATGCACTAAGTTCAAAGAACTAAAGAGACAAAGTAAGAAGTACCCGCCTTTATATGCAGATCGTGCCAACCGTCTTCAATCAACGTCCTGCAAATCACGTGATGTACACTTTAGCTAATTTCATAACGACACTAGCTCACCCAAAAACCCAACTTAATTAGGGAAAAATCCTAATTCAATTGTGAATCTCGATTCACCCAAATCTATCCAAAAGTTTAAAGTTATCTTGAAGAACCAAACTCAACATAGAAATCAAATCTCAACTTACCTAATTCTGTCTAGAGTTTCAAGCCTATCAAAGGAAATAAGAACTCATAAAAATTCAATCTAGCAGTACCATCACGACTTCAAGGAGAAAATCGAATCAACAACTCTAAATCTGGTTTAAAAATCAAACTCAAATTTGCTAACGAAAATCCAACAACTTCACACGACATGGAGTAGCAACAACATCTAGGCTTGAAATAGAACTACAACGAAATGAGCAAGCCTTCTAAATCAATCCAGTAATTTCATATGACATGGAAAGAGCAAAACAACTATGATCAAGGCATACACAACCACCCAATCTGACCACAACCCGGAATCCCTCATGGAGCAGAAGAATAACATCATCGAAATCACTTATGAATCCAAATCTGTCAATGAATTCGAAAAGCACCATGATAAAAAAAAACACTTCTTTGAAACCCACAGGAAGAGATCAAACTACAAGGAATTACCTCCACACCAGATTCATGTCAATTCAACTACAGAACAACATCAATTGAAATTCGCACCATCAAAACAGTCCAACAATCTGAAGCTATACGTAAAAACATCCTTGATCAAATCCGAGAACCCCAACAATCTGACCAAAACCTTCAGAGCAGATAGGAAAGAGAAACACATCATCAAATCTATCTGAAACCCCCTAGTAATCAGTTCAGAGCTCAAATCGTTCAAATAACCATACTAAAGAAACTACAATCATGAACGCCCAAAACCTTAGAGGAAATCTGGAATGATTCATAGAGAAAACGGGAATCACATAAAAAGAATCGATTCACAACTCATACAAGCATCGTCGATAATCACTATGACCTCTCCTAGCTGCCTACTCCTACCTCACGGAAGCTATGCCCACATAAAGGAGTACTTGCCTACCTAAAGAAAACCCTATCTCATACCTACAAGGGAAATTCTACCTGCCGGATCAGTTAGGACACGGCTCGGAGAGGAGAGGGTCGGCGACGGTGACTTCGGTTGAGGGAAGAGGATCAACGACGGTGCCTGCGACAGCCGTGGTGCCCGCGTGAGGAGGAGAACCCGACTGTTGTGGTGATCGCACGCGGGAAGGAAGGAGACCGACGGTTGGGGCTTGAGAGGAGAAGGCCGACGACGTCCGGGGTGCCCTCGTGAGGGAGAGCCGACGTCGCGAGGTGTCTGCGTGAGGAGGAGCGGCCGTCGGGGTGCAGGAGCTCGCGAGAAGAGAGGAGCGGCGATGTGGGAAGCTAGGGCATGGGGGGTTGCTTTTTATAACTTAGGGAAATTTTAAATTAAACCCTAGATCTGTTTCTCAATCAACTCCCACTTCTGGGTATTCCTAACAGGCTTTTATCGGGCCCATTAGTACATCCCCTCTAAATGCGTCATACGAGCTCCAATTAAATCCCAGAAAACTTCTGAAAATTTCTAAAAATTTCGTTAAGGCTTTTCGTTAATTAAACTTTATTATTTAATTATTATTTATTATCATATTTTACATTTATAATTGAGACTACTAAGTCTTTTCTATAGTATAACAACTAGGGGATTGACAAACATTTAAAATCCTAATAATCACAAAAATATTTGGTCAAGACCAACACTTTAAAATCCCCGTGAATTTTGTATGCCACGATAGTGTGGACGTATACAAATTCAAAAAAAAAAGAAATTTTGTCCATTAATTTTATTATCTCGTCATCCTAACTTCATGACAAATAAAATTAATAGTTAGTCTATCTTTGATTAAATATTTTTTGTCAAAACTTTGAATTTAAAATAACATTGATTCCTCAAACAATATTATTTAAATTCACCAACACCTCAAACACCGAGAATTTTACATGCCACGATAGTGTGGACGTATACAAATTCGAACATTTGTAAGAGGAGGGTTTTGCCTATTAGTTATCTTGACAAATAAAATTACCTCAAACACCGTGAATTTTGTTTGTCACGATAGTGTGGACATATACAAAACCAAACATTTGTGAGAGGAGTTTTTCCCATTAATTTTATTTTCTTGTCATCTTGACAAATAAAATTACCTCATACATCGTGAATTTTGTATGTCACAATAGTATGGACGTATACAAAAACTCGACATTTGTAAGAGGGGGTTTTAATTTTATTATCTTGTCAATTTATCTTTTTGACAAATTAATAGTTGGTTTTCCTTTGGTCACATAAATAATAGCAGTGACTCCGATGGAGAGGATACTATTAGGCGTGCCTAAGTGTACACCATTACTTGATATTAAGTCCATTAATAAGATTGTGCCCTTTCCAATGGGGAAGATCACACGCTCTTAATTAATTTCCTATAGTCATCCTAAATGGAAGTTTGATCTAGTGATCCACAAACAAACTCATTCGATATGGAGGAAGACACTCAGAGCCAACGCGCAAGTTTGTTTGCATCACTTACAAACCAGTAATAGAGCCCCTGGAATTTATTAAAATAAATCTCTCTCCCACTTAGTTATTTAAAGTGAGGAATTTTAAACTATCCTAGCATACATCACATGCATACATACACATCACAGTAAATAAAAGCAATAAATATGGAAATTATTTTTCCAACTATTATGGTCTTTTCCAACACTGTCCTCCGTGTGCTTCAACCCTAGTTGCTGCCATCTTTAGCCACCGCCATCGGGTCGAATCGTCGCATCCATCTTGCTTCTTATTCCACTGCGCCTCTGGTGCTCCAAAAGTATCACGCCTCACAAGCATCCGATCCGCGACAAAAATAGAATTTTACATATATCGATCCTATATTCCTTGAGGGAATGTACATGTAATCTAGATCGAAAATAAAATTCTAAAATCCTAGGGCTAATACAACTCCTGCTATATTAGTTACATACAATCATGCACACACAAAATAATGCCCTTGACATGTCCAAAGGTCCAATCACACACAACATCTATAAGCCATAATAGTTGGAGCCTGCAACCAAAGAGTTAGCACATCCTACTATTATCCTGCCTAAATTATGTATGACATGTGCATAACCTATTTGAATTTTAAACACACAGAGGTAAACCCTAGCTCTGATACCAATTGTTGATTAGTCCTAGGAAAACGTACCGGTTCCACTGTACAAAAATTTTTGTACAAGTGTCAAACTTTTCCTTAAATAACCTATTGTGTTCTTTAGAAGTTAAATTAGGAATCGCAAACGGAATTTAACATCATTGATTCCAAATTTAACTTATCTATTCTTAATGGTTTGGATTTGAATCACAAGCGGAACTTAACACTATTGATTCAAATCCACCTATGTTATTAATTCCATTAAATATTAATTTCTAAAATTGACTTCCAGGACTGCATGGCGAGGCACATGGCCTTCTTGGATATGGGAGCAACCACCACCGCCTAGACAAAGCCTTTTAAGGAAAGCTAATATTTAATTTCCTTAAATAACTCTAGGTTAACCAAAAAAGAACAATCGAATCACAAATTCGTAAACAAAGAAAACACAAATTCGAAAAAACTAATTCGAAAAACTAGATCTAATGCCTCTTGTGTTTGGAATTCTTACAAAAAGAAATAACTAGCATGATGCGGAAAACAATTGCTAATTATACATTCTCTTTGTAAACTAATGACCTCGAGATCTTCTGCCGTATTCCTCGCCTCGCCTTGGACGTCGTGTGGGTGACGATCCTCCAAGATGAACACCACCCAAAAGCTTTCTTCCTCTTCCTCTAAAATCCGGCTACCACCACCACAAAGGAGAAGAGAGCAATGGGAAATGGAGAAGAGAGAGGGCCGACCACCAAGAGATCCTCCAAGCAAGAGAATAAGAGTTGTGTCTCATGAAGCCTCCCCACCCCTTCTTTTATAATACCTTCCCAAGGCAAATAAGGGAAGAATTTTTACAAAAATTAAAATCTTCCTCTAGTTTTTCCTTTTCCCTTTTTATTTTCCTTTTCTTTCCTCTTGATTGAATCAATCACCAAAAATTAATTTGATGATTTTATTTTTTTAATATGGCCGGCCACCTTCCTTGGGCACCAAGCAAGGGTGGCCGGCCCCCATAAGAGGAAAGGAATATTATTTTTTATAAAATTTTACAAGAAGAGTAACTCTTATAAAATTTTACAAGCTTTCTTTCCTAAAGTAGGAGTTAAAAAAAGGAAAGTTCTAAAAATTAAAACTAGGTTTTAAAATTTAAAACTTCTCTTATAAAATTTTCTTTTTTAACATGGTGATAGAAAATTAAAATTTTAAAACTTTTCTTCCTTTTTCCTAAACCATGAGGATGGTTAAAAAAGGAAAGTTTTAAAATCTTTTAAACTTTCTTTTAAAATATGTGACCAAATTCAAATAAGGAAAGTTTTTAAAATCTCTCTTTTAAAACTTATAGTTTTCTACAAAGAGAAGATTTTAAAAATTCAAAACAACCCTCCTTGTTTGAATTATTGTGGTCGGCCCCTACTAGCTTGGTCACCAAGCAATAGGGCCGACCCTTTAAGAGGAGATGTGGCCGGCCATTGCTTGGTCACCAAGCAATGGACTGACCCCCTTCTTGGACACCAAGATGGACCTTTCTTTGGATGGACTTGAGGCTATTATGAGGCTACGACAGGGACCTAGAGGAGAATTTGGTGTTGGCCTTCCGATGAGCTTGAGTATTCCATGTTCGCCCCGAACACACAACTCAAGTTCATCGATAATAACTCATTCCACTAGAGAGTTATTATCGTACTACCGCACCAATCCCAAATTACATTATGGGCTCCTTCTTATCATGAGTGTGTTAGTCTCCCTGTGTTTAAGATAACGAATGTCCACTAGTTAAGTAAGTTACTGACAACTCGCTTAATTAATATCTAGCTCCAAGAGTAGTACTACTCAACTTCATTGTCATGTCGGACTAAGTCCACCTGCAGAGTTTAACATGACAATCCTTATGAGCTCCTCTTGGGGACATTCTCAACCTAGATAACTAGGACACAGATTCCTTCTATAATCAACAACACACACTATAAGTAATATCATTTCTCAATTTATCGGGCTTATTGACTTATCGAGTTAAATCTCACCGATTGATAAGTCAATGAAATAAATATTAAATATATGTGTTTGTTATCATATTAGGATTAAGAGCACACACTTCCATAATAACTAAGGTCTAGTTCTTTTATAAAGTCAGTACAAAAGAACTTACTTAAAATGGTCCTACTCAATACACTTGGAGTGTATCAGTGTAATTTATTAGTTAAGATAAACTAATACTTAATTACACTACGACTACTTCAACGGTTTATTCCTTTCCATCTTAGTCACGAGCAACTGTTTATAATTTATAAAGAACCAACAACATGATCTTCTGTGTGTGACACCACACACCATGTTGTCTACAATATAAATTAATTGAACAAATTACATTTAACAAATAAATGTAGAAATTGACCACTGTGATTCTTTATTTCAAAATAAATGTTTATACAAAAGCTAGGCTTTTAGTATACACTCTAACACTTTTCTCCCGTGACGCCGATCCCACCTCTTCCCCCTCTCATCTTCTCCACGTATCTTCTCCGCCCAATCGTCTCTCACGACGTCGGCCACCTTCTCCTTCTTCCTCCCCGAGCCGATCCCTTTCCTCTCCCTCTCCCTCTCGCGACGCCGAGCAGCGCGGCGCTAGCTATCGCTTGGTCTTCTTTGAGCCCTAGCCATCTTCTCGGCCATGCCTTCTCCACCCGACAGCGCCGCCACCCGCAGACGCCTCAGTCCCTCTGCCCTAGCGCCGACAGACGACCGTCTCCTCTGTGCCCTAGCTTGAATCTGTCGTCGTCGCTGTGAGGACTGCGCCAACCCTCGCTGGAGTGACTGAGTTCTCATCCCCTCTGCCCTAGCGCCGCCTTGCGACATCGCTGACCATCACCTCCTCTTCAGCGGGTTTGTGGAACCTTTTTCCTCTTCGGTGTAGGTCTGCTACCGACCTCGTTCCCCGTCTTCCCTGCTGTGTCATCGAGTTGTGCCCTAGCATCGTCGCCACCCTTCTCTGTCCCGGCTCGGCACCACAGTGACATTTGGATTTCACTAGAGAGGAAGCCCTGCCAAATGTCTCATCGTTTTTCATGAGCAATTGAATGTGCTTTGGGATGACGCGTCATTTTTGGCCAACTCCAACACCTTGAACAATAAAGAAATGTAAATTTAGGTAGAAAAGGGGATCCCTAGTGAAAGAACAAAACAACGAAGCTTATGTCAGCATCTATGTACTCAAGGATTATAGAGAGAGACCGGTGCACCGGAACCAACGCGCTAAGAGTATCGATCGACCCCAAGGTATTGAGCGATGCACCCCATTGGGAACTGGAGGCTAGCCTTCTGCAACCAAGAAACAACCTTCATCCCCTTTGCCTTGCTATGACCACTCTTAGTCGTCGTCGCCCCCATTGTCATCAAACTCATCACAAGAGATCGAAGCTATTCGACAGGAAAAAAAAATAGCAGCAACGATGGATGCTAGATGGATAGGGTTTGCACATGATTTTATTGAATGGGTCGTCACTCGGATTGCCAGCGTGGAACAACTAAAGATGTTAGATGATGTGAAAATTTTAGATATTTGACTGTCACGATTAGCTTTCACATGGCGATAATCCTCCTTTCCAATTAAGTAAAATATGTTCCACAAATCTTCCATTATCAATAATAATGAATAAATGATAATAGCACGATGTACCAATCATTGGTTTTTTCCTTTTTTATTTTTTAAATATTTTTATTTTTTTAATATTTTTTACACGTATTCTTTTTTTTTTATTATTTACACGGTTTTCCTTTTTTAATTTTTTACACGCTATTCCTTTTTTTTTTCACATTTTCCTATTTTAAATTTTTACACGTTTTCCCTTTTATATTTTTAAATATATTTCTTTTTTTTATTATTTACACGATTTTTCTTTTTAGTTTTTTACACGCTTTTCTATTTTTTTAAAAAATATTACACGTTTTTCTTTTTTAATTTTTTACAAGTTTTTTATATTATTTATTTATATACTACTATAATTTTGACGAGTGCAGTTTGAAACATGTATAGTTTGCAAATCAATTCTTATCCATTAGAAAAAAAAATAGATCCGCTATCTTAACGGATCCCTTATGTCGGGTCCACGGATATGAAAGAAAGTAAATATAGATACATAGGTGTTAGACGTATGGTGGGTGACCACAGGTCATCAGTTTCTGGTAATCGACTCCTGGTCATTATGCAGAGATATCATGCGTCCACCATCTATGTTATGCCCTAGGGGCATTACCCATTAGAGGAGAGAATATAAGTGATTTATTGCCGCACTAATTCTTATCCATTAGAAGAGAGAAAATGGTTTATAGCAGTACTTTATATAAAATGTTGTTAGCGATTTGAAAATTATTCCTGGAAGTTAAGCAATAAAAATGATGAGTAGCAGTATCTGACACAAAACCATTACTACGTAGATAATTTCAATGTCTTGTGATCCATTGCACCATTTCCTCGGGATAGAGATATCAATTTGAGTTGGATCCGTTAAGTTGGATTCGTCAAATTGATACACTTTAATTGTTATTTTTTAAAAATATTATTGATCAATTTTAACTTCGATAAGTTATTAACTAAATTTATCTGGTCAAAAATATTTAATTCGTAACTAATTCTTTTTTAGCATCATAAAAAAAATATTTATAACAATTAGTGGATAAATGAGAATATGAAAACAAAATAGTATAAAAATTGACAACAAAAGATAGAAATTGTGAAAGAAATAAAATTTAAAGAGGAATAATCTATTTTAATATTAAATATATTTTTATTAAAAAAATTAAACATAAAAATGTTATGTCCAAATTTTTAAAAAATTATAAAAAATTAATAATAAGTATAACCAATAAATATTTTAATTTATTAGTGAAACCTAACTTACACTAGTAAAAAAAATTAAATATTACCGTTCAAATCTAATTTTGATAAACAATAAATTAAACATTACTGAAAAAAAATTTGGTTAATAAAAAATTATATATTACCTGTTAAATCTAACTTTGATTATAAAAATAAATTAAATATTACCGACCAAAGTTTGAATGATTTGATAGCAGTTTGTAGCAACATTTTACACAAAACAATATTAAAAGTATTTAGTATGAATGATTTGATAATTGTTCTTAGAATTTAGAGCAATAAAAACGGTTAGTAGCAACATTTGACATCGAACCATTGCTAAAATTATCTAATATCAGTAGTTTCAAGATCATTTCTAATATTTATATAATTAAGAGTGGTTTACAGCGGTGGTTTATTCAAATTGATGTTAAAACTATAAATAGGAGCAGTTTGAAAATTAATTCTATAACAATGGAGCAATAGAAGCCTTTTATAATGACACTTTACACAAAATGATGTTAAAAGTATTTAGTAGGAATAGTTTGATAATTGTTCTTAAAAGGTAGAGCAATAGAAATGGTTACTAGCCGTGTTTGACATAGAACCATTGTTAAAGATACCCAATATCAGTAGCTTCAAGATTGCTTCTAATAGTTATATCAGTAAGAGTGGTTTATAGTGGCGGTTTAATCAAATTAGTGCTAAAGCTATTCAACAAGAGTGGTTGCAAAACCGTTTTGAAAAGGTAAGATAATAGAAACGGGTTAGTTCAAATTGATTCTGTTGTTTGATTTCCAAGAGCGGTGTTACAACCGCTCCTAATAAACCGCTTCTATATGGGTGTTTTTTTTGTAGTGTGTATGCGAATCAATAGATTCAATTGCCCGCAAAATAATCGCTATCCCATCTGGCGTCTTAAGATGACACTTTGTAGAAGATAACAACCATCTGCTATATGTTGTAGCAACTATCTGTTAATTTCTACATAGTTGATCTTGAGCAGATAATGTTATAGTAGCTACCTATTAGCTTCTACATGCCCGATCATGATCAGATAATATTCATTTGAAATGTATTCAATGTCATGGAATCCCCTTCGTTTGACTCGTCTAAGAACACACAAACAACAAAATAAAACACAAGAAATTGAACTCATCGAAGTTTATAACAAGAAAACTTATCTTTGAAACAAGAAATGGAGAAAAAAAAATTGTTATGCAAATAGGGCACCCCTTTTCCCAAAAACCTACGAATGGAAAAAGGAAAAAAAAACCCCAATGATACGATGGAACTTTGCAATCCTATGTGTCTCGTAAAATAGAAAATCATACTGAACTATCAGTCAAAGTCAAGATGTAGTAAATGCTACCTATGGAGGGTTAAACTCATCATAGAAGAAACTCAGGTTCTGATAAGCCCAATACACTCATTCCAGAGATTCAAAACTAAAATAAGGGAAAGTTAGTTATCATAGCCCCTATCTTAGCATAGATCCTGACACCTCTTCTGACTCATTCTCAAGCCTTGGCTACAAACACCCTCTGAGTCACAACTATAGACTCTCTCTCTCAGTCTTGACTATAGACTCCCTCATAGTCTTAGTTACAGACTTCCTCTCAGTCTTAGCTATAGACTCCCTCTTAGTCTCAGTAACAAACTTCTTCTTGGTCTCGACGATAGACTCCTCATTCTCAGTGACAGACTCCCTCTCAGTCTTGGCTATAGACTCCTTCTTAGTCTTGGTTACATACTCTCTCTCAGTCTTGGCTACAGACTTCTTATCAGTCTCGATGGCAAACTCCCTCTCAGTCTCAATTATAGACTCCCTCTCAGTACCTGTTGCCATTGCTGATATACTCTCTGTCTTAGTCCCATTCGCTAACACCCTCTCTTTGCATTAGATCTCGACAACATTATAGTATTCAACTCAGATCCTAGTTCTGTCTATTCTCAAAGTTACTCCACATGACCTCACCTTTTTGTCCTCAAGATAGGTCTAGGCCCTACACGAGTTCACTGAAAGTAACTACAAATATTTCAAAATGTGTGTCGCCCTGAAATGGGGGAGCAGTTGCAAGGTTGACAGATCCGATCTCTTAGATGCCCTATACGAACACGTGGCGCTAGATCAGCGGAACGACAATTAATAACTATTGGATTTGGTCCCCTCACTAGCTCTCACAGTGATAATATTTTGGCTAACGTTGAGATGCTCTCCGGATAACCATATAAGCACTCATGAAGGGAATAACAAATAATCCCCAATTTCTTGAAACCTTAGATCAGGTTCTACCCTTAGCTTCTTCTCCATCTCCAACTTCTCTCATATCACCTTAGCAAACCTTAACTTGAGCATTTGAGTGGCCCCGAAATCCACCCCACAACCAGTCTAACTTTCTTTTAGAGTGCATTTCAAGTTGATTCTTCTCAGTCATCGGAAATCTTCGGAGAAAGCGTGCGTTAGTAAGTTCGTTGACTGGTGGCTTGACCATCCACGGTATTTAGCTGGAACACTCTACATTGGGTGGAAAAGTTAAGACCTAAATTAAAGAGAGGAGGAAAAAAAGAGGAAGTTTTTCTAGGATCGAAAAAGCACTAGAGGAGGGGGGGGGGGGTTGAATAACGTGTGTCGCTACTCCTATTTTTTGAAAACTTCTTTTAACTCTTTTCAAAGTATAGGCAGCGGAAATAATAAAACAATCACAACACAAAGACACTTTGTTTTATTTGGTTCACAACCAGACAACTACTAGTCTAAGACTTACGGTCATTGACCTCTTCCGATGGGCAATCCACAAATGTTATCCTTCTCAAAAAGAAGGAGGTTCTTCTCTTACAGAAGATAGGGATCGGTAATAAGTTTACCGACCTTTTTCAAAAACTAAGTACGAAATACAAAACTCAAATAATATATTGACAAAAATTTGCTCAAGATGAAGTTCGTTGTCGTAGTAGCATAACATCGCAGTATCAGAGTTTTTGCACATAATGGAAGTAGAATATGTAAAAAATTAAATCCCATAGTCTCTCATGAGTTCTTTTATAAGATATTTTAGGTGCCTAAACCAGCCCCGAGTGCATTCAGCTCGATCTCATCTGATCTGATTGCGTTGCAAATTATCCATCTTTGGGCGTCTGGAGTCCTTTTGGGCGCCTGAACTGCTGACGTAGTGATAACTAGGTGAAGCTCTATCCGACTTCTTTAGCTGCAACTTATCATTACCCAAGCGCTTGGAACCCTTATATGCGCTTGGATATTGATGTTCACAGATCAATCAGAACATGCCACCTCATTTGGAAGTTGGGCAGAGTTCAGGCCATTCGGGCACTAACTAAACCCTGTTTGGTCACTCGGATCTCCGATCGCTTGGAACCAGTCCGGTCATCCAAGGTTCATTAATTTCGGCCAACTTTCGGTTATCGATCCCTGCATAACAGTGTTAGCTCAATAATAATAATAAAATATTAAGAGGTGACATTTTTACAGTTGTTCGATCTTGACTTTGGATTTCCCATAAAACTCTAGGTCAGACTGACGCCTAGTGTTCCCTTAAAGGATACTCGTTCTTATTTACTCAACTCAGGAAAGTTTACCTAATGTCAATTTTCTTGACTTATTTGGACTTTTACTCAACATCTAATCCTCGGACCTTAAGGCTTCCTCCAATGTTCAGTGCTCACTTGACCCATCAACTTGCTAGATATCCAGTTCGTTGACCCTTGTAGTCTTTCCTCGTGGTGTTCTCAATCTGTCAAGCCTTCCATCTTTGCCTAGTATCCGATCCATCTAACCTATTAAGACTTCTCTTGCCCCCAGGGCGTAGCACAGACGGTGGGCGCATGGTATCTCTGGCGTAATGGTCAGGGGTCGATTCTCAGAAACTGACGACCTGGGGTTTACCTCGCCATGCGCCTATGGCCTGTGTACCTGCATGAACCTCCCTCTATATCCGTGGGGCCGGCACTAGGGGGGCCGCTAAGGTAGCGGATCTACCTTTTTTTTTTTATTAAGACTTCTCTTTGTCTAGTATGATATCTGGTCAATCTGACCGACTAAGATTTTCTTTAGTTAGTATCTGTCCAACTGACCTATTAAAACTTCCTCATTAAGCTATTTACACACTTAATCAACATTATTAGATTACAATACAATTTAAATTTGAACCATTTATCAAGTGCCCCTTGCACCAATAATTTTTAGGTTAAAACTCCAAGAGATTGAACATCAAACCCTAAACATTAAATCCGGTTCATAAACATAGAAATTTTAAATCACGTCTACATTTCAGATACTCACTTTAAATGGGACGCCAATAAAGTCCTTTTAATTTTTGCCTATTATATAGTTGTTTAATCTAATGCTACAAGAGAGAAAAGGATGGAGAATTGCTTAATTCATTGCTAATATAATTGAGCTAGCACAAGGAAGGACACCAATGATCATTGCCGAACAAATGGAGCACATATAATTTAGATACGATTCAGATTTTGCTTGCAAATCTATTACAATTTATTCAATGGAAATGCTGCTGGATACGAAACGAGCTGAGTCGGTCCGCGATGGCAGTGGCGATAGCTGCGGTGAAGTTGGGATCGACCACTAAGAACGATGCCATCTGCTCGACCAGCAGCCTCTGTAACTCCGGCAATTCCACCGTTTCCTTCAAAACCAAGCCAACTGCATCGCCTCCTTCTGCGGCGTTATTGAGATTGATTGATCGTTCATCCTCCGAAGGGAGTCGGTGATTGTGCTCGCCTTCATACACCACCACCAACACCGATCTATCTTCTACACTTCTTTGCACCTAATTAATAAATTAACGATCGAAATCACTAAATGCCTCTCAGAGAGCTTTTGATTAATATTGTTCTATCTGTTTGGTTAAGCGTGTACCTTCTTCTTGACAGGGCAGGAAGGTGCGAAAGAGCATCTGAAGTAAGCTCTGGGGAACGGGCTGTCCCTCGTCACTTTCTGTCCGTATTTCCGCCATTGGTATCCATCCTTCACCACCTAATCGATCAACAGTATATTCAGCAAAGCATGCTCTATGTGATTCGTGGAACTGATTTTTTTTTTTTTCTTTTTTACTTACATTGCTCGAATCGTTTTGATCAGTTCTAACGCAAATCTTGAAGGTTTTGACGACGGGATCAGTAACTGATTTCAGTCTCTTCCATGCGTCTTCATCTTTTGCGCAGTCTACTATCCACTTCCTTTTCGGCGAGCTTGATCCGTTTTCGAAATCGAATGACTCGCTGCGCCGTCGAGCTGCACCGTGACAGTTTCGAGACAAGGCGGCGACGATCTCCGTCAGCCTCCTGTTCTCTTCGCTGACCTTATTCAGTTGGGCTTCGAGGGTGTCTTCTTTACTCGAGAAGCTCTGTTGACCAAACGATGAATCGACTTGTGTGGATAAAGAAAAATTAGTCGGCCTCGCCGGAGTCGGAACGTCGACGGGGGAGGGACGAGGTCCGACGCAGAGGTCGAGGCTGAGAGATGAACGATCGTTGGTCCCGTCATCGTAGTCCATTGGATTCAGGAATTGAAGTGGCCTGTTTGATCGGGCAAAAGGAGAAGTGTTCTTATAGAAGAAGACTCGTGATATTGCTTAACCTTCCTGTCATGTAAATTTCAAGGAAGCTTCGTGTCATTTGATTTTATTATTATTATTTAATAATATTATTATTTTTTTTAATTTTGATATCATTTTCATTTTGTGTCTGTTTCTAAAATCATTTAATGACATTAAAAAAAGACTGATACAAGACGTGTACGAACGCGTGACTAATTATTGTTAATTTGCCTAATAATGTAATAAAGGATTAAATTTTCTGATCGGTCTTGTGTATAGTGCCGACTAAAATAAAAAATAAATGAAATAAATTTGTATGCGCGTCTTGCTGCATCCCCTATAAAAAAAAATACAGCAATTAGTAACGGAATATTTCCTTCGCTAATATGTCGTTAAAGACAAATTCCGCTATTAGCAACGGAAATTAATGTTCCATCTCTAATGGCTAATACTAGGAGAATATCAGTGGTTGGCAATTAATGATAGAAAATTAAATATCTGAACATCCATATCAATTACTCTAAATTAAATTTTTACTTTAAATTTTACATTTTACATTAAAAAACATACCCTACTCATTCTCTAAATATACATTTTATGAATTATAGTTGTTTAAATTTAAGAAATGAATTTCATCCCTAAACATTAAGAAAAATGATATGCTCAGGGAAAAAAAACTCAAGGAAAAACTTAAGGATAGAGACATAAAGTCATGGCCCACCATTTCATTTTTTGTAGACTCCATCACTTTATGTGTCTATCCTTGAGTTTTTCCTTTAGCTTTTTCTCTTGAGCATATCATTTTTCAACATTAAATATTATTTCTCTCTCCTTCCTCTAATGATAAAAAATTTCTCTCTCCTTCCTCTTATAATAAAGAATTTCTCTCTCCTCTATCTCTTTCCTCCATCTAATAATAAAAAAAAATACGAAGGAAAGAGAAAAATAATAAAAAAAATAAATATATGGCAAATTATAGGGAAGCTGATGTATCATGTAGTGAAAAATGGATATTTAAATTTAATAAAGTAGTTCTTTTACTCTAAATTTTAGATTTTGGGTGAGGATACTGATGTGGATGGTCTTAGCAACAGAAAATCAAAATATACAACGCTAATATCCCTACGAATTTTTTCCTTATTTTCTCTATTTACATTTAAATTTAATCTATTACAATTATCACAAACAATGATTTTTACAATAAAGTCATAACACATCACAAAAAATATTACAACATAATAAATTCACAACACATCACAAAAAATACATTGATTACGAGACAACAATATATATATGAACTAAAATATACGATACATATATATATATATAAACCCAAAACCCTATATTTAGGTTTAAACAATTCAATACAAGACAAAGTTTTTGTCATCCAATACAAGATAAACTTATCTAATACAATATATCCTGATCCGACGGTAAGAACAGGGAATCATCGGTCTAGGGAGTCAACGCCACGCGGAAGTCAAATGTTCGGGTGGCCGACCAGATATGGGTTGGTTGAACTCCCGGCCGGCTGACCGGGTTCTAACTGAAGGCGCCCCAGCAGGAAGCTGGGCCCCGACGCTCATGATACAGGTTCTTAGGACCGAGCGGCAGGCACGCTCGGCCGAAACATGAGGTAGCATACTGCTAACAGTCTCCACAAAGCACATCACCGAGAATCTTCCAAGTAGACCACTATATGTGCCCGGCCGGACGTAAGGCAGAGGCTAGCCGGCCGGACGCTCGGAGCGCAGTCCGGCCGGACGCCCGGACGGAAGTCAAGGGGAAAAGGACAAGGGACATCTTTTTCTGACAGCGGGTATGTTCCACGTTTAGGCCATACTCCAAATTTTACGACAGGGGGTTCCGCTGTCCCATCGAAGACATGCTTGGACTGTAGCAGTATGGGGTCAGGTAAGCTCACTGACAGGCCCTTACTGGGGTATGGGCTGAGGACACGTGTACACCTCGGTATGTGTGCACCCGCTTCTCCCCAGCCCTATATAAAGGCCCTCATCCTTCGCCGGAGGTACGTGTTCTGCCACTTTCGGAGCCACTTCTTCACTGCTAGCTTGCCTGACTTGAGCGTCGGAGGGTCACCGCGGGGAATCCCTTCCCGGCCCGACTTTTTTACAGGATCGCCGGAAGTTTGCACCAGCATTCGAAGACCCACGTCAGCGACCAGAGAGCGTCACGTGCCCAGCGTCCGTTGATTCAGCTTTCGGACAGGATCAATTTGGCGCCGTCTGTGGGAACGCTCCTGCATCCGAACGGAAACAATGGACGAGGTTGGACGACAGCACACGGTGACACTTTCCACGGAAGAACTTGATGCTTTGATCGAGTTAAGGGCCGCCAAGCTTGTGCAACAAAAACAGAAGGCACTAGTCGAGCGGCCTGAGCAGCAAGCCACATCGACATCAGGCGGTCGAGCGGAAGCTCCACCGGCCACGGTTCCATTCCATCGAGCTCTATTCCGCACTCCTGAAGCCGCAACCACTAATCGAGATCGGGGATCATCTTCGGATGAAATGCCAAGACGAGATAGCAGAAAAGGGAAAGCCCCCCGAGCGGACGCATCGCCCGAACGGATCAACCGCCAATTTTCAGAGGCTATTCTAAGAGACCCTCTGCCCAAGCACTATGTGCCTCCGACGATCAGCGAATACAATGGAACCACTGACCCGGATGATCATTTGGGTAAGTTTGATAACACTGCAACCCTACATCAGTACACAGATGGGGTGAAGTGTCGAGTTTTCCTCACCACCCTCTCCGGATCGGCTCAACGGTGGTTTCGGAGGTTGCCGGACGGATCTATCACAAGCTTCAAAGACTTCCGAACGGCCTTCCTCCACCACTTCGCAAGCAGTCGGCGCTATCAAAAAACCAGTGTTAGTTTGTTTGTCATTAAACAGGAAGCCCACGAATCGCTCCGAGCTTACGTCCAGTGGTTCAACAGAGTGGCCATGGACATTCCAACGGCCACCTCGGAGACCATGATGAATGCCTTCACACAAGGCCTCGTGGATGGGGATTTCTTCCGGTCACTCATTCGGAAGCCGGCCTGAGACTACGACCACATGCTGCACCGGGCCGACGAATACATCAACGTGGAGGAAGCGCAAGCGGCCCGAAAAAAAGAAACTCCAGCCGAGCGGGCTCCTCCTGCTGAACGGAAGCCACACGCTGCTCATCAGCCACCCAGAGGACCACGGGCCGAAGCAATTCGAGCTCATCCAAGACCTCATGTCCAAGAAGTAGTAGCCGAGCAGCCTAGAACAAAGTAGAGATGGACCCCAATGTTCTGCTCCTTCCACCGGACGGACACACATAACACCAGGGATTGTCGTAGTCTTCCTCTAATCACCCACCCCGTTCCCAGAGGCGGAGGTCGTCGGTCGCCATCAGCCGATAGGCGACAGAGGCCTCGTGAAGCCGATCGGACGGTAGCTGATAGACGACAGCAACAGAATCCTGAGCGGCGTCGCTCTCCAAGACGGGAGAATCTCCGGATGTCTAGGGAACGTCCTCGACCGTCCGCTCGGGAAGAAGAAAATAGAAGCAATACTTCCCGAGACGAGATCAACATCATAGCTGGGGGGCCGACCGGAGAAGACTCCAACCGAGCAAGAAAGGCGAGCGTCCGGCAGCTCCAGATCCATGCAGTCGACTGCAGCCGAGAACGGGCGAGTGGACCCGAAATCAGTTTCGGGCCCGGGGACTTGGAAGGAGTTGAAGTGCCCCACGACGACGCTCTGCTCATCAAAGCGGTAATAGCCAACTACACTATTCATCACGTTTTTATTGACACAGGAAGCTCGGTCAACATCATATTCAAAAAGGTGTTCGATCAACTACAAATTGACCGAGCCGAGCTGCTGCCCATGACAACCCCCCTCTACGGGTTCACGGGCAATGAAGTCCTGCCGGTCGGACAAATACGGCTGGCTATTTCACTGGGAGAAGAGCCGCTCAGGAGGACGCGGACAGCAAACTTCGTGGTGGTGGACTCTCCCTCATCATACAACGTCATTTTGGGACGACCGGCGCTCAGCGAGTTTCGGACGGCCATCTCCACCTTCCACCAGAAGATCAAGTTCCCCGTCGAAGACAAAGTGGGAGAAGTGCGGGGAGATCAACTGGCAGCTCGGCGATGTTACGTCGAAATGGTCCGAGAAGAAGCAAATTCCGCTCGGAAGTCGCCACGGATCGAGGTAAATGCTATAACTGAAAAGCCTCCCTCTTTAATTTATGAAGAAAAAGAGGAAGTGCAGATACACCCAACCCGATCGGAGGCCACGACATTCATCGCGCCCGATCTGGAGGCGAATCAGAAAGAGGAGGTGATCCTATGCCTCCGGAGAAACCTTGATGTCTTCGTCTGGTCGACACATGAGCTGCCCGGAATTTCACCAAGTATAGCGCAGCATGAGCTCCACGTCCGACCGGACGCTCGGCCAGTAAAGCAGAGAAAAAGGGACTTCAGCGCCGAACAGAATGCCATCATCCGAGCGGAGGTGGAGAAACTCTTGGAGGCCGACCATATACGCGAGGTCCAGTTCCCGAGCTGGCTGGCGAATGTGGTGCTAGTTTCCAAGCCCGGCAACAAGTGGAGAGTGTGCATCAATTTCCGGGACCTTAACAAGGCGTGCCCAAAGGACTTTTACCCCTTGTCTCGAATCGATCAACTGGTGGATTCTACGGCCGGCTGCGAGTTGATATGCATGCTCGACGCCTATCAGGGATATCATCAAGTGCCGCTCGCCCGGGAAGATCAAGAAAAAGTTAGCTTCGTGACGACCGACGGCACCTACTGCTATAATGTGATGCCGTTCGGATTGAAGAACGCGGGAGCCACTTATCAACGCTTGATGAACAAAGTGTTCAAGGAGCAGATCGGGCGGAATCTGGAAGTTTATGTGGACGACATTCTTATCAAGTCCGTCCGAGCGGCCGATCTCTTCAAAGACATGGAGGAAACCTTCCGAACGCTGCGAAAATATGGAGTCAAGCTAAATCCCCAGAAGTGCCTGTTCGGAGCAAAAGGAGGGCGTTTCTTAGGTTACATAGTGACCGAGCGGGGTATCGAAGCAAATCCCAGCAAGGTGAAAGCTCTACAAGACATGCCGCCTCCGCGAAATACGAGGGAAGTGCAGCGTTTGACCGGTCGGATAACTGCTTTGTCCAGATTCATATCCAAGACCGCCGACCGGAGCCTTTCTTTTTTCAAAATCTTGCGCAAGGCCACTAAGTTTCACTGGGACGAAGAATGCGATCAGGCGTTCGAAGATTTGAAGGCATATTTGAACTCTCTCCCGGTATTAGCCAAGTCGGCTGTGGGTGAGCCACTTTGTATCTACTTGTCTTCAACTGAGCAAGCAATCGGCTCAGCACTAATGAGGGCGAGCGAAGAAGAGCCTGTGTATTTTCTTAGTCATATTTTAAAAGATGCTGAATCTCGCTACACTGGGCTCGAGAAGCTGGCTTTCGCCCTGGTCCTCGCCGCTCGACGCCTTTGTCCATACTTCCTGACGCATACCATCATTGTCAAAACCAATAGCCCGCTCGGGTGTGTATTACTGAATCCAGAAGCGTCCGGGCGGCTCATCAAATGGACGACGGAGTTAAGTGAATTTGACATCCAATACCAGCCCCGCTCGGCAATCAAAGCGCAGTCCTTAGCAGATTTTGTGACTGAGGTGCAGAATTCAGAGCTGGAAGCTATGTGGAAAATATTTGTGGACGGATCATCCACTCGGCTCGGAAGCGGGATTAGAATACTGTTGCTCTCCCCTCAAGAAGAAAAGATGCACTTATCCGTCCGGCTGGATTATAAAGCTACAAACAATGAAGCTGAGTATGAAGCCCTCATAGCCGGCTTGCAGGCAGCTCGGGATGTGGGAGCCGGACGGGTGACTATACATTCAGATTCTCAGTTGGGCGCTCAGCAGCTCTCTGGCACCTTTGAAATCAACAGCGCTCGGCTCAAGCTCTACGCTGAAGTCTTTGAGAAGCTTAAAGCCAATTTTAGAGAAGTCATTATCCAGAAGATACCCAGAGCGGAAAATCAAGCGGCCGATGAGCTAGCCAAACTCGCGAGCTCAATAACGCCGGTCGCCATTCAACAGTCGATTGAACAAGTATTGTTGGTGGCGCACGTCGACCGTATGGAGGGTCTTACGTTCCCGAGCGACTGGAGGACACCCATCATGGAGTTTCTCCGCTCGGGTGCTACATCATCCGATCGAGATGAAGCCCAGCTACTAAGGAGGAGAGCCGGTCGGTTCACGCTCATTGGAGATCAACTATACAAGAAGGCTTTCTCCCGCCCGCTTCTGAAATGCGTAAGTTCAGAAGATGCAACATACATCCTCCAAGAAGTGCATCAAGGATCGTGCGGGGGACATCCGGGCGGGCGATCACTAGCTAAAAAGATACTGCTGGCCGGATACTTCTGGCCAACTTTACAAGCAGACGCCGCTCGGACCGTCGTGACGTGCCTTTCTTGTCAAAAGTATCATAATTTCTCTCACCGACCGGCAGAAGAAATGAAGGCCACTACTGTCTCTTGTCCGTTCGACCAATGGGGAATGGATATTGTGGGTCCGTTTCCTATGGCAACCGGACAGCGGAAATTTTTATTGGTGTCGGTTGATTATTTTTCCAAGTGGGTGGAGGTCGAGCCGCTAGCCAAGATCACCGAGCAGATGGTCAAGAAATTTATTTGGCAGAACATCATCTGTCAGTTCGGCATCCCCCGTCGACTTATTTCTGACAACGGGCGGCAATTCACAGGAAAATTGCTCGAAGATTGGTGCAAAAGCTACGACATCGAGCAACACTTCACGTTCGTGGCATATCCCCAAAGTAATGGTCAAGCCGAATTAGCCAATCGTGAGATTCTTCGCATTTTACGCATTCGGCTCGACCGTATGGGAGGAAGCTGGGTGGAGGAGGTATCAGGCGTCTTATGGGCCATCCGAACGACCCCGAAGGAAGGAACTGGCGTCATGCCCTTCCATTTGGTGTATGGCGGCGAAGCGGTTATTCCTGTCGAAGTTGGAGTTGAGTCTGCTCGGATCCAAAATTATGATGAGGACAACGCCGAGCGGAGGAACATGGAGCTGGATTTGGTCGAAGAAGAAAGAGCCAAGGCATCCGCCCCGCTGATGGCGTACCGTCAAAGAATGAAGCAGAATTACAACCGGCGCGTAATCCCTAGATCATTCCAGGTCTGCGATCTTGTCTGGAAGAAAGTGAAGCCGGTTAGCGACGTAGGCAAGCTAGAAGCTCCTTGGGCGGGCCCCTTCAAAATCATCGAAAAGCTCCGCTCTGGCGCTTACTATTTGGAGGATGAAGACGGGCGGCAGCTGGACTGACCTTGGAGCGCAAATCATCTCCAGCCTTATCGAGCTGGGTGAAAGGTGCACTGGTGTAACTCATTTTTGTGTATATTCTAGTCGCCCATGTCCTTGTAATGCAGGAAGCAGAAATGAATTAAAGGATGGCTAGTGTGTCCGCCGAGCGGCTGTGTTAAAGATTAGCCTTTAAGGCCGTCGAGCTCCGACGTTAAAAATCGAGAGACGAGCCGGCGTCTATAAACTCCCTAGCGGAAGACCGTCGAGCTCCGACGTTAAAAATCGAGAGACGAGCCGGCGTCTATAAACTCCCGAGCGGAAGACTGTTGAGCTCCGACGTTAAAAATCAAGAGACGAGCCGGCGTCTATAAACTCCCGAGCGGAAGACCGTCGAGCTCCGACGTTAAAAATCGAGAGACGAGCCGGCGTCTATAAATTCCCGAGCGGAAGACCGTCGAGCTCCGACGTTAAAAATCGAGAGACGAGCCGGCGTCTATAAACTCCCGAGCGGAAGACCGTCGAGCTCCGACGTTAAAAATCGAGAGACGAGCCGACGTCTATAAACCCTCCGAGCGGAAGGTCGTCGAGCTCCTACGTTAAAAATCGAGAGACGAGCCGGCATCTATAAACTCCCGAGCGGAAGGCCGTCGAGCTCCGACGTTAAAAATCGAGAGACGAGCCGACGTCTATAAACTCCCGAGCGGAAGACCGTCGAGCTCCGACGTTAAAAATCGAGAGACGAGCCGGCGTCTATAAACTCCCGAGCGGAAGACCGTCGAGCTCCGACGTTAAAAATCGAGAGACGAGCCGGCGTCTATAAACTCCCGAGCGGAAGACCGTCGAGCTCCGACGTTAAAAATCGAGAGACGAGCCGGCGTCTATAAACTCCCGAGCGGAAGACCGTCGAGCTCCGACGTTAAAAATCGAGAGACGAGCCGGCGTCTATAAATAATCCGAGCGGAAGACCGTCGAGCTCCGACGTTAAATATCGAGAGACGAGCCGGCATCTATAAACCCTCCGAGCGGAAGACCATCGAGCTCCGACGTTAAATATCGAGAGATGAGCCGGCGTCTATAAATAATCCGAGCGGATGAGGCCAATAAAAAGGATGCAATGGTCCAAGAAACTCGCTGTCAATATCGTTCGATCCGCGCGACCCAGCACCCAGAGATACTTCGTCGGTGTCTAGCGAGCGATCTCTGCTCTCAACGAAAACTGAGAATGAATGGTTGAGCGCTTGACTGGTTGACGAGCGGGCGGAAGGGTGCTGACTGGAACAGCCTCAATAGGGGCCACCGGGTCGTCCCATTCCGAAGGAGTCCGATCGGATGAAACGGTTTCGACCTCCGGAGCTTTTCCGCGAGCACTTGCAGTAGCTCGGGCAGAAGGTTGAACAGTAGACGTGGCCGAACGGACTGGAGTCTCCACTCGGCGCCTTTTGGGGGGAGGCTGCTCTTCTTCCGGAGCTAAGTCGTCACCCCGAGCGGAAGGCTCTTGGCTGATGGTTGCTCCAACCGCTGGCTCAGGGAGAGAAGCCTGAGCGGCCGACCCCCCGGCATGTGTCCCGCTCTCTTCTTCATGTGAGCCGACCGGCTGGATGCCTAGAGCCTCCATCTCCCTGGCTGTCGCGGCTTCGAGCGCCGCCGCCTTTCTCTTCAGAATGCCCGCCATTATCGACTCCATGACGATGTCCGCTGCAAAGGAAAGAAGAGAAATCAGTTAGCAATTAAAGCATATGCCCAAGTTAAATTCTTACCGAAGCTGCTCGGAAGAGGAGTCCGTATGGGACTCAGACCGAAGATGTACATCACTCCTTTGTGAAGAAGCTTATTGATGTCAAGTCGCAGACCGGCTAGCATATTTGCAGCATGGAGGTAATCCGGTCGGGTCTTGAACTTCTTCAGCACGGGAGTGGGGGGTAGGTCGACCTGCCACTTGGTCCGGAAATTGGCCTACTTGGGCATACGGATATAGAAAAAATACTCTTCCAATGTTTATTGGAAGAAGGCAGTTTGTTAAAGAAGACTAAGCCGGGCCGAGCTTGAAACATGAAGGTGCCCGACTCGGATTGCTTGGGGTAATAGAAATAAAAAAAGACATCCGGTCGGAGGGGGATGTTGTGGATTTTGAACAAAACAACAACCCCGCAGAGAAGGCGAAAAGTGTTGGGTACTAGACTGCCGAGCGGAACACCGAAAAAGTTACAAACATCGATGATGAAAGGATGTACAGGGAAACGCAGACCAGCGGTAAACTGGTCGCAGAAGACACAGAAGGCTCCGCGCAGCGGCCTGTGTGGCCGAGCGGAGGGACCGGCCAAAAGAAGTTCAAAATCATTGGGGATTTCAAAATTATCGGTCAGAACATCAAAATCACGCTGGTCGAATCGGGATTGCATGGTGGTGTACCATGGGCCGAGGGACTGGTCTTCAGGATGAGAAGAACTAGCCATGATCCGAGCGGAAGGAATAAAAAAGGCGGAAAGGTAGAAGAAAGGCGGCAGCAAGCGAAAAAAAGGCCCCAAGGATTGAAACTGGGGAAAGAAATGCGGAGGAAACACCGGAAATAAGGAAGAAAATATATAGAGCCTTACTGCGAGGAAAAGGATCAAGGAAGAGGCGCCGGAGAGCGTCGGAGAGCAGGAATGGAATCGCCGGAGCACCAAAATACCAGGGACGAGGGTAGAGATCGTGAAAGCAAATGAGGGGGATAGGGGAGAATGAAGATTTTACAAGATAAACTTATCTAATACAATATATCCTAATCAAAATCAGGAACAAAATCATCTCTGAATCCTGCATGTATGATGTTAAAATATAAAAATCATAATTACTTATCGTAAATTGATAAACAAAAGTTGAAGGATATTTTTTAAAATACATATCTCAGAATGATCTACTCATGTCTGGATACAACAATAAAAATATACAACATTTGAAATCATCATGAAAATTATAATACAATTAGAGAGACATATAATTTTTAAAAAAAGTTAATAGCAATATTTTTTACTGAAATATAGAGAAAAATTAAAAGCTAAGATAAATGATAGCATACCTCAAAATGATCTGCTCAATAGGGGCATCGTCGGGATCCTTGGTCGTCTGGGACTCCAAACAATATGGGCACAACATCTGTTCCTCAGGAGTGAATGTTGTTGCTGCGTATGCTTGCATATGGTGAACTATCTCCTCAATTCGAGCCTGACGCTCGCGCATCTCCCATAACTCTACCTCCCTTCCAACCATCATCTACTCCAATGACGACAGTCGAGTCCACAAATCCTCATTTTCCACCAACAATGATTCTACCTGAGTAGATGTGGAGTAACTAGGACGCCCCCTGATCTCTGGAACCCTCATCCGCTCAAAGATAACTTTGTCCTGAGAGCCAAGCCAATAGATGGAGGTATTCTTCCTTCCACCGACAACATCTTAATAAATATCATTAACTGCATCAGTGGAAAGAGGTTGTGACCCCTCTCCCTCTTCCCTAGGCTGAGACGCCTCAACAATTCTAGTGGGCATTACTTCTTGTGTCAAAATAATAATTTTATTAATCTCCATATAAAGTCTATAAATATATTTACAAAATTTTTTATTCTTATGTTAATTGTTGAGGAGCGTCGATCGACAAATGACTCATCTTTCTTCTTATGAGTCTTACTAAATACCTTCCAACAGGTGGGAGATCTCTACAATTCAACAACTTGTGTACATAGAATGCAAGTATATTAAAATTAATAAAAAAATATATATAAGAAATTTTTATATAACTTAATTTTAAACCTACCAAGTCTGAGGTATGCTTCGTAATCGAATGGGATTCAGCAATATGCTTTGTGGATTTAGCGCTCGATCTAGCAGGCTTTGAATTGTGATTGCCTCGAGCAACCGCTGAATTGTCTTGCCAATGTTGGGCAGCCCAAATGACTCTCCAAGACTACAAGACTGTCAATTGCATCAAGGACCTCGGATGGCTTGGTGCTCCTCTACCTCTACTTGTACAACATGTTCCTGTACAGTTTAGAGTAGTAAGTGTTATAATTTTTTTTAAACCCGGCTTCGTGGCCCTCCTCCCAAACATATCTCTTCTGTAATAATAAATGTTGAGAATTAATATCATGTTAATTTTTAACTACAAATATTGTTTCTATTCAAAATACTTACCAAAATTTACTATAATAAAAGTTCTTGATGTCCTTATATCTGAGCTGCCATGTAGTACTAGGTGGGGGCAATCGTTCTCTAAACTTTTTTGATATGTAGGATGCTACCTGGTGACCATCTGGGATAAAATTGCATGGAAAAATATCATGTATGAGATATGTGTGATAAATAAAAAGAAGATAAAGTACTATTAAATGCATAATTACTTATCAATCACCAACAACTCTCAAAATAGTCTAGTCACCATGTGCTGGTTGTATGACTATATATGCAAAATCATAGTATAAGATATACACATTTGAAATAACATTGTCTTTTAACTAGGGAGATGAAAAAAAAATAAAAAGAAAATATATACATTATACCATGATATTATTAATAATTTTTAATCACATAATGTCATTCTGAATAACTTCGCCCATGACGAATCAGTTATGGCCGATCCCAAGCCCAAATAAAGGAGGAGAGTTGCATTAGGTTGCTAGCCAACATTCAAACTACGATAAATGTTCAATTAGTCGACCCCGCCTAGTGGGATAAAGCTTGGTTGTTGTTGTTTTTGTTTTGATGTAATTCTGAACCAACTAAATTAACATTTTGTAAGTTCTCATCTCTAGACTCCATTAATACATCAACCTCCTCATTGTTAGATATTTCTTCATCATCTATCTTCGTAAGTGGTATTAACATCTACAAGTAATTATGATGTGAATTGTATTTCTGAATCAAGTTAGTGTATCTCAACTTCTTCATTTTGATATGCATCATAGTTTGGGCAATTATGGCGTTCGACATTTCTATGGCTGACCGAGACTTTATCTGACACACTGATAACCATTTACTAGATCTTCTTTTCTTTGTTGGGTACTCAAGATACACTACATGACCAACTTGTATTGTAAAGATGAAAGACTCAAACTTGTTGAATCTTTTATTTGTGTTAACCTTAACTAAATTGTAGAAACGATGTATTCTGGTACATATCCTTAGAGTTGGATCATATCATGAACATCTGAATAATACACACCACTTTAAAGGTAAAGTTGGATAACTCATCATCGACGATTTCCTCAAGTCTATCATAATAATCAAATTGAGTATCATTGTTGTTTATTGATCCTTTTACATAAACACCAAAATTATACGTAAACCTTTGTGAATTGTGTTGGGACATGCAAAATCAAATCCATTAACATAATAACCTGAGTGACTATTATGTTAAGGAGAGATCCTAATATTGTTGGTGCAAGCGACCTCTAAGGTTTTAATGTTAGACAAATATATTTAAGTATGCTTAAGTATGGAGCTTGATCTAGGGAAGTCCTAGTTGTAGGCTAGGCAAGGAAAGTCCTAGTTGTAGGCTAGAGAAATCTCGGTAGGTCATGGAAGCCAGATGGATAGGTCTGGAGGACATGATCCCTGGGTAGCCGAATACTGAGGCAAGAGAAATCTCGGTAAATCGTAGAAGCCAGGTGGATAGGTCTGGAGGACCTGATCCTTGGGTAGCCGAATACTGAGGCAAGAGAAATCTCGGTAGATCGTGGAAGCCAGGTGGATAGGTTTGGAGGACCTGATCCCTGGGTAGCCGAATACTGAGTCTTGGTGAGTGAAGCCAAGTGGTGAAAAACCTAGGGGGAGATAACCTTAGGTAACGAGAAGTCTTGGAGGAGTGAACTCCAAGCAAGGTTGATCGGATGGTTTCTGGTCGACCGCGCGTGGTCGACCGGACCATCGGATCTCAGTAAATCTAGGTTTAGGTTTACCATTATATTCTGCATTATTATTGTTGTTGGCTAATATAGTATTGCAGGAAAGGTCTTAGTGGATCAGGCGATCAAACACTGAGCAGGCAAAGTCTAAACATGTCTGGAGGACCATATTTGGCAGGTAAGTTGAGGTAAACAACTGGAGGAGCGATACTGAGGTCGGGTTCCTGAAGGGAACAACCTAAGGTCGCTGATCTAACTGAAGAAATCAGGAAGGTTTCTATGTTGAGATCAAGACAGTTCTACTGTCTAATATTACTCATGCATTATATATTACTGTGCTAACCTTTGTGTTGCAGGGATACTGTGTTTAACTCTGTGTTGCAGGTTCGGCCGGATCAGTCGACCGAATGTAAGGATCGGTTGACCCCACACTGACTCAGCACAGGTTAGTTTAATCAACAATGATCAAAAGCAGAAGGAAACTACACTGATCGGTCGACCGAACCAGAGGATCGGTCGACCAAACGATTAATATTAAAGGTGCAGTAAATGCAAATCACGACAAATCTCGACGAACATGGAAGGGGCTTGTTCGGTCGACCAAACAAAGGGATCGATCGACCGAACCCTTAATGATCAATTAATGCCTATGATCGAATCAGCATCGAATCTCAGCCAGGAAGAAAGGAAGCTGGTTCGGTCGATCAAACCCGGGATCGGTCGACCGAACATTGACGATCTTATAAAAGTAGCTCAAGGTCTGAGGCTAAAAAACATACTTTCTGATCATCTCAAAGCTTTCCTCTATGCAAGCTGCTCGTGCTACAAGTCTTCTACAACTCTTCAAGCTACTCCGTCCGGAAGTACCGATCGAGCTTCAATTTCTACATTTGTCGGTATATCATTTTTTAGCTTACATTGTATTCTATCATTAGTAAGATAGTAGATTGTTAATATCTTGCTCATCTGTACGCACTGCTTCTTTCCGAGGTTTTCAGAAAGAAGGATTATAGTGGATTGCCCATCGGTGCGATTAAGGATCGCGGGCCTTGGAGTAGGAGTTGACCTAGACTTCGAACCAAGTAATTGAACGAGTTCCTTTTACTTTGCGCTGCACAACTTTACTTTTAAAGTAAAAGAAAAGTTTTAAGAGTGTGATATTCACCCCCCCCCCCCTTTCTATCGCACTCATCCAATCCAACAAATATAAGATTTTTTTAGTCATTCATCTTGCGTATTTGATATTCTACGATTGTTCACCTATAATAGTAGTTATTATATAAATTAGATGCATATATAATACAGTTGCATTGTAATAAATAATTTAATCGCTAACTTACATAAATTTGAAACCAATATACAAATTTATCCTCTAACTTGGTCTCTCCTCACTTGCACTTATTGATGGATTTTATAGATGTTGTTGTTGTTCGTACAAGCTGTCAAAGAAGGTAATTTGAAGACATATTAGATAACATGTCAAATATTCTTTTATATTGTATGTATATATACTTGAAATATTACCTTATATGTGATTTAACCTCTTCACAGTTCAAGAGTATATATATCTTGATAGCATGATATTCTTGTTCATTTAACTGTCTAGACATAGTTGCACCCATTACTTTACCAAGAAACTTAAATATAGAAAGCATTTCTGGGTTTGTTGGTTGAGTATCATCAGAATTTTGAGGATACTTATGATGTTTGATTTTCATATTATCAATAAAATAATAAGAGCAAAAGGAAGTTGCTTCTTCAACTAAATATGTATTATATATTGATCCCTCAACTCTTGCTTTGTTACGAACATTATTCTTTAATTTTCTCGAAAATCTTTCAAATGAGTACATCTATCTATATTGCATAAGACCACCTAATTGTGCCTCATAAGGTAAATGAACATGTAAATGTTCCATTGAATAAAAAAAACTATGTGAAAATATTCGTTCAAGCTTACAAAGTATTATTGGAATGTCTGTCTGAAGCTGAAGCATATCTGATGTCATAATAACTCTTGAAGTCAAATCTCTAAAAAAAGAGACTTAATTTTATAAGTGTTTGCCAAACATTGTTAGAAAGTAAGCCATAGAAAGCTATTGGAATTAGTCTTTGCATGAACATGTGACTCTTCATTCCAAATATTTTTAATTTGTTCGCATCAACATAGTGAGACTTATTCGAGGTATATCCATTAGGAAATTTGATTGATTTCAATCAAGTACATAATATTTGCTTACCTTCTTTGTCAATGTATAACATGCTTTCAAATATCTACCAGTTGTTTTATTCTGATGCAACTCAGGTCTATTTACTAATTGTCTTAATTGCTCATATGATTTTGTTGTATCTTTAGTTTATTCATGAACATTTATGACAATATTAAAGATGCTATCGAATAATTTTTTTTTAACATATATCACATCTAAATTATGCTGAATGAGTAAATACTTCCAATATAGCAACTCCCAAAATATGCTTCTTCTCCTCCAACCACACTTGTTCACTTCCACAATTCTCTTTCACTAGCCTTCAACATATCATACATTTTCTGAACTTGAAGCGTTTAAGTGTTTCCTCTATATTCGATTGATCATATGCATTCATTGCATCGTAAACTATTAATTGCATTGCACTCACATGCGTTGATGATTTCTCTGGAGCAATTAGGCAGGATAACGAAGCAACAGAAGGTCCAATTTAGTCAAATACATAAAACTCTCCATGATAATATTAGTAATAATAATTTGGAACAAACTCATACCTACATATATGTGTTTTCACTGTATCCTCATCACGGAAAGCTATATTTCTACATCTGTGCTGATTGCATGGACACTTTAACTCGGCACCATTCAAACATTCGAGATGAGAGTTAGTGAAGTTCACAGACTCTTCAACCCCAATAAAAAATTCTTGACTGATAAATCCATTGTCTAACCTATTATACATCTAAGCCTTGTTCATATATATTTAAATTATGACAAACTATGCAAATAGGCAGTGTCAAACTAAAATCATGGTTAATCATGTCAAACTAAGCATGATTATATTTAAATTATTTAGGTCTTAAGAAACTATGCAAGTTATCTATCAAGTTATCAAACTATGCAAATAGGCAGTGTCACTTAAATACACTAGCACTGCTTGGCCGCTGGCTGTAGAGCAGGTTCACGATTGAGTAGCGCCAGTGGTGACTGAGCAGTGTCGGTCATGGCTTGCTCGACCGCGACACTTCTCAGAGTAGGGTTGTGGTCAGCATAGTAGGGTCGTGGCTGAGACTACTCGACCGCTGCCTGCACTGGACAAGAAATGTCGGTTGCAACCTTTTGTGGCCAACAGTGCCGGAGGAGGAGAAGCCGGAGGAGGAGAAGAGGAGTACCTGAACGCTAGAGGAGGGAGGAGAGGTTTCTGGAGCAGTCGAATCGCCGGAGTAGAGAAGAGATTGTCGAAGAAGGCGGAGATCACGCGTAGAGAAGAGATTGGGCACATGTGAGCCTTAATATCACAACTTTAGCGACGACTTAATTTATTATCCATTGCTAATAGAGACGGAAAATAAATTAATCCATCACTAATTATCAGTCGAAAAATGGCTAATATTAGGGTTTAGCGATTCCCGTCAACTAAGTGCAAAGGACTAGTGAAAAATTTAACTATCCGTCGCTAAAAGTGACGGAAGATAAATTAATCTATCGCTATTAGTGATGAAATATAAATTATTCCGTTGTTATTAGAGATGGGGTTTAAATAATTCCGTCGCTAATAGCGACGGAAATAAATTAATCCACCCCATAATTAATATGTTGTCAAAATGGATGATATTAAGGTTTAGCAACTAAATACAAAGCACTTAGCGACCGAATATTGTATTTCATTGCTAATAGCGACGGATTATAAAATCCATCACTTGTTTTTAATGTGACGTAAATCGTAATTCATTGCTAATCCATCACTAAAAATAGTGGATATTAGGGTTTAGCGATAAATACAAAGGCATATTAGCAACAGAATGTTGTATTCCGTAGCTATTTGCGATATAAAATAAAATTTTCATCGCTATTTAGCGACGAAATGTTAAAGGCCATCACTATTTCCGTCGCTATTATCTTTGTTTTTTTTTATAGTGATCTTTGGAGATTCTCCTAAGGGCTATCAATAATACAACTTCGATGAGTTATTGGACAAATAATTTATATAAAGTCAAACATGAAATAAAGATTACACTAAATGAAAAATCAAAGAAAATTGTGTATTATATCATCTCAATCAAATTGAAGTAATTGAGTTCGTCAAAGTCAATGAGTATGCAATTGTAATGAATTTTCAGTGGCAATTTACTAAACCACATATCGTATTTGTAGATTTTCGTAATATCTAAAATACGTATTCACTGGTGAGTTGGTTATACTATCAACTTAATTGTCAATCATCGAGTAACACAGAGAATGATTATGTGATTGGGAGATTGAATAAAAATACACAAGAAGAAGAGGGTTAGAACGATAATCAGGAGGTTCTGTTGGATATTGGGACCTTAAATAGACTAAAATGATTTAGAGGAAGGAAGCCATCAATTGTTGAAAGTCGTAATTGACTTCAAAATTGAAATCTACGATTCGCGTAGATAGATTTAGACTATTAATTTGCTCAAAACCGATTAAGGGTGAATGAGAAATTAATGTTTAAAGTCAGCCTAAAATAACATTTATTATTCATTAATAAAGTGCATGGGAGAATAGTCCCACATCGAAAATTCTCGATGTGTATTCTCTACTTATTAATGAAGATGTGTTAATGAAGTTAACACAAAAATAAAAGGACAGGTTACCCCTTAGCCCAGGGTGAGCAGGTGCTCGCACCTGTGAGCCCGCCACCCGCCACGTGCGCAATGGGCGCTTTGTAGGCGCACTTTGCACTGTACGCATCGTCACAAGGAGCATTGAGGAGCTTAAATTTATGCTCCAGGTGACATTGCAGTGCCTACGTGGCACTCGGGTGACGTGTCAGGCTCGTACCTGACGTGGCAGCACCTATGCGGTATCCTCGTGGGCAAAGGGAGATGACTGGACTGTTGACTTAGGGAATGGATGGCTACCGTTGATCAACGTTGATGAAATAGGTATGATGGATCGCTTGTGATGCGATCTAGAGCGTTGGATCGCAAAGAGTAACGATCTGACGGCTTGGGATGAGACTTGATCTGAAGCATCGAATCAACGGATCCAGATCCGATGGCCGATGATAATAGGCGGGATCTGAGGGTCACAACTCCTCAGATCTGATGGATGAGATTGAAGTGGGCTTGGTGAAGGGTTACAACCCTTCAGAATGGATGATCTAGATCAATCCAGCCCAAGGAACACATCCACTCCCCCAAAGGACAATCAACCTCTTCACTCAGTATAAATAGAACCCTCCAGATGATGGAAAATTCACTCAATTCACTCAATCCTCTCTTCTCTTCCTCAAGCATTCATCTGATCTTGTGCATTCAAGAGTCCAAGAAGTCTACTAGCAGGTTCGCTGGTCTCGGAAGTCGGAGTGCTACGATTTCGAGACGTTCGTCGTCGTTGTATCTTGGGAACGAATTGCAACAATCCGTTAAGCACCGTAGCGGAGCAATATCGTTTACGGAGATAGTGTCGAACACTAGCCTCGACGATCAGTTTGCATACTCCAGAAGCTATCCGGGGATCAACAATCGTAAACGATATTTCGTGCAAACTGATATGGATACCAACGACATTCCGACGGCCGTTCCGACCGTCGTTCCGACCGCCATTCCGACAACCATTCCGCACGGAGAAAAGCCGGAGAAATTCACCGGAACCGACTTCAAAAGATGGCAGCAGAAGATGCTGTTTTATCTAACACCGCTAAACCTTGTACGGTTTTTGCACGAAGACACGCCAACCGCTACGGAAGGTAGTAAGGCTGCTAGCGATGCATGGTCTCACGGAGATTTTCTGTGCCGCAATTATATACTCAACGCCTTGGACAACACGTTATATAACGTATATTGTTCTCTGGAGACGGCGAAATCTTTGTGGGAATCCCTTGAGAAGAAATACAAGACCGAAAATGCTGGATTGAAGAAATTCATCGTCGGTCGGTTTTTGGATTTCAAGATGGTGGACTCAAAAAGCGTCTCATCTCAAGTCCAAGATATGCAATTAATATTGCATGATCTGGACGCCGAAGGCATGAAGCTGAACGAGACATTCGCAGTTGCTGCGGTAATTGAGAAGCTCCCTCCGTCATGGAAGGATTTCAAGAATTACCTAAAGCACAAGCAAAAGGAAATAGGGCTGCAAGACCTGATCCTGAGGCTACGAATAGAGGAGGATAATTGAAAGTTATCCGACTCCAGAGGAACCAAGCGGACTATAGACCAAATGTCCAACCTGGTCGAGCCGAACGCCAAAAAGCCGAAGCAGTTCAAAAGGAAGGCTCAAGCAAAGAAGTTCAAAGGCTCCTGCTACAACTATGGAAAGGCAGGACACCTATCCAAGGACTGCAGACGCCCAAAGAAGCCAACCAAGGGGCCAAAGGATGTTGCGAATCATGTCGCAACCTCTCTTGAGGACTTGGATCTCACTGCGGTTGTATTTGAAGCCAACTTGGTGGATACCAACCCGAAGCAGTGGTTCATTGATACTGGAGCAACTCATCATATCTGTTCCGATAAAGCGATGTTCTCCAAGTATACTCCAATAAATGGCAGGAAGCTCTATATGGGTAATTCCACGACGTCGCCAATTATTGGACTCGGAAAGGTTGTTCTGAAGATGACGTCCGGAAAGGAGCTAACACTCATTGATGTACTCCATGTTCCCGACATCAGTAAGAACCTAGTTTCTGGAGCGGCATTGGTCAAGGCCGAATTTAGGCTAGTGTTCCAATCAGACAACTTTGTACTTACGAAGAATGGTGTCTTCGTAGGAAAGGGGTACCTAGAAAAGGGTCTATTCAAAATGGTTGTAATGCCTGTACTCCAAAATTTTGATGGTAATAAAATAAATGCTTCCAGCTATGTTGTTGAGTGTTTTAATTTATGGCATGATCGACTCAGACATGTGAATAATAATACTCTCAAACGTCTCGTCAAATTAAATTTATTACCAAACGTCAATGTTGACGGAACACACAAATGTGAAGTGTGCGTGGAAGCGAAAATGACGAAACTACCTTTTCATTCGGTGGAAAGGACAACAACTCCTCTAGAGTTAATACATAGTGATCTATGTGACTTGAAATTTATGCAAACTAGAGGAGGTAAAAAATATTTTATTACTTTTATCGATGATTGCACAAAGTTCTGTTATGTCTTTCTTTTAAGAAGTAAAGACATAGCCCTATAGGCGTTCAGAACCTATAAAACAGAAGTTGAAAACCAACTTGACAAACGAATTAAAATAATTTGAAGCGATAGAGGTGGAGAATATGGTGCACCGTTTGATGAATTTTATACAGAATCTGGCATTATCCATCAAACAACGGCGCCTTACTCACCTCAATCAAATGGTGTCGCCGAACGTAAAAATCGGACACTAAAAGAAATGATGAATGCCTTGTTGATAAATTCAGGCTTACCTCAAAACTTGTGGGGGGAAGCAATATTATCGGCAAATCACATTCTCAACAGAATCCCTCATAAGAAAAATGATAAAACTCCATATGAACTATGGAAAGGCCGCGAGCCATCGTACAAATACCTGAAAGTGTGGGGGTGCTTGGTAAAGGTCGAAGTACCTAAACCAAAGCAAGTAAAGATCGGACCTAAAACGTTCGATGCGATATTTGTCGGATATGCCCATAATAGTAGTGCATATCGTTTCCTAGTTCACAAATCAGACATTCCTGATATACATGTGGGAACAACCATAGAATCTCAGAATGCGATATTCTTTGAAAACGTATTCCCAAATAAAAAGGGAAACGTTGAAAGTGATAACAACGGAAGTTCAAACAAAAATGACGTTACCGAACTTAGCTGTTATAAAAGGACTATTGACAATCAAAGTGAAGAGCCACGTCGTAGCAAACGGGCTAGAGTTGAGAAATCGTTCGGGCCAGATTTCATGACTTTCATGTCAGAAATGGAACCAAGAACATTAAGTGAAGCTCTCTCTAGACCCGATGCTCCAATGTGGAAAGAAGCTGTCAATAGTGAAATTGAGTCTATCATGAATAATCATACTTGGGAATTAGTAGACCTTCCTTCTGGTAATAAACCATTAGGTTGTAAGTGGATACTAAAACGTAAGTATAAAGCTGATGGATCAATTGACAAGTATAAGGCCAGACTTGTAGCCAAGGGGTACAAGCAAGAGGAAGACCTTAATTACTTTGATACATACTCACCGGTGACAAGGATTACGTCCATACGAGTGCTAATAGCCATTGCAGCACTGTATGACCTTGAAATACATCAAATGGATGTTAAGACTGCGTTCTTAAATGGTGAGTTGGAAGAAGAAATTTATATGGAGCAACCCGAAAGGTTCATGGCTCTTGGAAATGAGAAAAAGGTGTGTCGACTTGTTAAGTCGTTGTACGGACTTAAGCAAGCGCCTAAACAATGGCACGAAAAATTTGACAAAGTAATGCTGTCAAACGAATTCAGAATAAATGAATGTGACAAATGCATTTATGTCAAAAACACACCTGAAGGCTATGTAATTATCTGTCTATACGTAGACGACATGCTAATAATGGGCAGTAATCATGATGTAATCATGACTACAAAGAAAATGTTGACCAGAAATTTTGATATGAAAGATATGGGTCAAGTAGATGTTATATTGGGAATTAAAATTCTCAGGACATCAGAAGGGATAGTTTTAACACAATCCCATTATGTAGAATCAGTATTGAAAAAATTTAATGCGTACGATCTCTCTACAGTGAAAACACCTATGGATCTAAGTCAACACTTAGCGAAAAACCATGGTGAGACCATATCGTAGTTGGAATATTCTCGGATAATAGGTAATGTATGTACAAAGCCATCGATTTGGGTGAGACGCTATTCACCCCCCTCTAGCGGGCACATCGGTCCCAACAAGTATTGATGCGAGTTCTTAGATATTTGAAATATACTATGAACTATGAATTACATTACGGAAAGTATCCCGCTATCTTAGAGGGATATTGTGATGCTAATTGGATACCAGATACAAAAGATTCCAAATTCACTAGTGGGTATATATTCACAATCGGTGGAGGAGCGATATCTTGGAAATCCACAAAGCAAACATGCATAGCTCGGTTAACTATGGAACCCGAGTTTATAGCATTAGACAAAGTAGCTGAAGAAGCTGAATGTCTGCGGAATTTCTTGGAAGATATTCCGAGTTGGACGAAACATGTGTCCGTCGTACTTATACACTGTGATAGTCAATCGACGATTGGAAGGGCACAGAGTAATATGTATAATGGGAAGTCACGACATATACGTCGTAGACATAATACCATTAGGCAGTTGATCTCGAATGGAGTGATTGCAATCGACTATGTTAAGTCCAAAGATAATTTGGCAGATCCTCTAACGAAGGGGTTGAGTCGAGATCAAGTATACTGCTCATCAAGAGGAATGAGATTAAAAAATCTACAACTAAAAACGACTGTAGCGGTAACCCAACCTTGTTGACTGGAGATCCCAAGATCTTGGTTCAATGGGACAACGAAGTTACAAAAGTTGTGGTCCAGCACATTAGATAGTTTATCTCTATCCCAATCCTAGGATGAATTTGTGCTGTCCTACCTCATGTAGTGAGGTTAAGCTTATGCTTTTAGTGACCTCTATACCTGATAAGGTGGAGTATGGTAGGATACTCTTGATAGAAGTGTCACCTATGTGAGTGTGAAGACAGGCCGCTTCAATGAAACACTCATGAATCCAAGATAGTATCCATGGCCGAAACGGAACCAACCATGAGAACCTAAAGTAGGTGAGATAGATCTCTGTGTGGGTGTTATTATCTCAGTATACACCAACAGCTGAGCAGTTCAAGACATCACGTTCACTGCGCAGCCTAGTATACTCGATAGCATTTCACTACGGAAGGTTCAAAGCCACAAGCTACCTCTCCCGATGCAGTGACTTATCGATTGGACTCTTGTAAAATGTCAGCATGCATACATGCATTGCATTAATTTCCATTCATGTGGGGGATTGTTGGATATTGGGGCCTTAAATGGACCAAAACGATTTAGAGGAAGGAAGCCATCAATTGTTGAAAGTCGTAATTGACTTCAAAATTGAAATCTACGATTCGCGTAGATAGATTTAGACTATTAATTTGCTCAAAACCGATTAAGGGTGAATGAGAAATTAATGTTTAAAGTCAGCCCAAAATAACATTTATTATTCATTAATAAAGTGCATGGGAGAATAGTCCCACATCGGAAATTCTCGATGTGTATTCTCTACTTATTAATGAAGATGTGTTAATGGAGTTAACACAAAAATAAAAGGACAGGTTACCCCTTAGCCCAGGGCAAGCAGGTGCTCGCACCTGTGAGCCCGCCACCCGCCACGTGCGCACGTGCGTACGTGCGCAATGGGCGCTTTGTAGGCGCACTTTGCACTGTACGCATCGTCGCGAGGAGCATTGAGGAGCTTAAATTTATGCTCTAAGTGACATTGCAGTGCCTACGTGGCACTCGGGTGACGTGTCAGGCTCGTACCTGATGTGGCAGCACCTATGCGGTATCCTTGTGGGCAAAGGGAGATGACTGGACTGTTGACTTAGGGAATGGATGGCTACCGTTGATCAACGTTGATCAAATAGGTATGATGGATCGCTTGTGATGCGATCTAGAGCGTTGGATCGCAAAGAGTAACGATCTGACGGCTTGGGATAAGACTTGATCTGAAGCATCGAATCAATGGATCCAGATCCGATGGCCGATGATAATAGGCGGGATCTGAGGGTCACAACTCCTCAGATCTGATGGATGAGATTGAAGTGGGCTTGGTGAAGGGTTACAACCCTTCAGAATGGATGATCTAGATCGATCCAGCCCAAGGAACACATCCACTCACCCAAAGGACAATCAACCTCTTCACTCAGTATAAATAGAACCCTCCAGATGATGGAAAATTCACTCAATTCACTCAATCCTCTCTTCTCTTCCTCAAGCATTCATCTCATCTTGTGCATTCAAGAGTCCAAGAAGTCTACTAGCAGGTTCGCTGGTCTCGGAAGTCGGAGTGCTACGATTCCGAGACGTTCGTCGTCGTTGTATCTTGGGAACGAATTGCAACAATCCGTTAAGCACCGTAGCGGAGCAATATCGTTTACGGATATAGTGTCGAACACTAGCCTCGACGATCAGTTTGCATACTCCAGAAGCTACCCAGGGATCAACAGGTTCCTTGATGCAAATACTACAATGCTCAAGTTAAAGGATGAACAAAATGGTTATTAGGGGTTTCATGTACGTAGGTATGTGCATGTGTCCCTTGGATGCCGGAAAGGACTACTTTGATAGAGAGCATGAATTTTCCCTCATTCTAATTCTCATGCTTGTCCTTATTTAATTCCTCAAATAATCTCTGATTTATTCATGTTGTTGTCTTTCTCTTAAAATAACCAAGATTAATAAACTTTTTCTTTCTATTCTGATCCTCACGCTACCATTATTTAATTATTTAAATAATATAAGATTTATTCGCATCGCTGTCTTTTCCCTGTAATAATCTGAGATTGGAATGATGATTATTCTTTTCTTGAAATAGTCCTTCATTCTATCTTGTTTAGGAGCCAGGAGGCCCAAGAGGTTAGGAGGCTAAAAAGCTGAGAGTCGAGAGGCTTGGAGCTAGGAAGCTTGAGAGGCCTGGAAGTTGAGGAGCTGGGAGGCCTGAGAGTCCAAGAGGTTAAGGAGCACTGAGGCGGGCGGTCAGGAGTCAAGAGGCCCAAAAGACTAGAAGGTTGAGGAGCCAGGATGCCCGAGAGGCCAGAAGACTGAGGAGTTAGGAGGCCTGAAAGGTTGGGAGCAGGGAAGCCCTAAATCTTCCTATTGGAACCACCTCAGTAGTGTTCACCAATCCTCTCTTATCTACATGTCGCCTACTGATCATTTCCCAAATCACAAGTCTCTTATTCAAATTTAGTCAAAAGAGGCGAAAGTTCAACTGATTAAACTGTAGTGCAACCGAAATAATCCCATTTGCTTTGACTACTTAAGCCATGTGACAAATCCATTATATATTTATGAAGAGATTATGCATTAGATGCTAACATGTCTTGATCATCATGTCCTTTAATGTAGTCACTCCTTTTAAGCACGCCGTTTGCATCATCCGCCATGATCCCAAATCCTAAAATGCACTAGTGCACCTCCGATGTTGCATTGCATTAATATGATGGGATTCATGATGAAGAAAACTAAGTGTCTTTTAACATATAATGATTACCTTGAGTTTTTATTTGTCCCATGTGCTCAATCCTATGTAGAAATCTATCCCGCCTTTTAAGAACAGAGATCCAATGATCCCTCTTGAATAAGTCAGTCTATATTAGGTCGGATAAGAACTCTTCTATACGCACTTGTTGATTCTCTCATTGTTGCTTCTTCATCTTCAAGTTTTCTTCTCCACCCAGACAGTGATTTTGCGCATTTTTATGATCATTTCTTACATAGATCCCTTGTAGTGCCTCTCATGGTCGGTGAATCTTCTTCCCCTCTCTAGTATAGATCCACTACTTAGAGTTTTACTGATGCATCTCTTGATAGACTGAGGATCAATTATGGAGTCCTAGATGATTATCTGTTAAGACTTCTAAATGAGAACAATCAACTCTATCGTCCTCCTCCTGGATTTATAACCTTCTTCTAAAGCCACATGCTGAGCGGTCTATGTTTTTGTATACCTACTTTCTTCATTTAAGTGTCACGATATTTTTGTATCTCGTTATCATAGCTTGACCCTAATTCCTTCCACATTTTGATTGGAGTCGTGATTCTCTTTTGATTGTATCACATTTCACTTTCTCCTCATTTTTTTTCACTTTTTTCTTTTACTCGATGAAAATGGAGGATGAGGTCTTCTTATTTTCTTCTCGTTCAGGGATTAATTTGATTAAGGAACTTCCTTCATCCCATAAAGGATGAAAATTCTAATTCTTTTTTTTTAAACACCCAAACTCCATCTCCTAGCTAACTTGCTAGTAGTGGGAATTGCCCCCTCCAATTTTGAAAGCCTACCATCTAGAGCGAGGCTACCATAGTGCAACCTAGAAGTTGCTTGGTTTGCAATTCATCAATGATTTCCTATTTGAGGAAGAACTACTACACATGTTTGCTCTCAGCCCTTGACCAACTCCTCTCACTGCTTCATTCAATAAGAATTCTCATCTTTACAAGGTTTGATGTCTAACTGAAAACATGTTACCATTTGTAGTTGACACAATGATGAGAGCATCTCTTAATAAAATGATGAAGTTTAAGGTCGCAGAGTTGGAAGGGCACCGTGTGGAAATCATAGACCTCACTAAGGTGACTCCCGAGGAAGGAGCATCACTAGCCCTAGCTATAGCCCCAACAAAGGAGACTTCTCGATTGGCGGCAAGGGTGCCAAGCCCGATAGGAGAGACAAGATCTCCTTCTGGTCAACCCAATTCTTTGATACCAACATCATCTATGGAATCAGAGGCTCCCCTCAGAATCTCAAGGAAAAGAAATTGCTAGTGTTGTCCCTCAATCGAACAAGAAATACCCTACGCCCCTGTACAAATCCCTGTCAGATCACCAACACCCACTAGATTAGTAGGCCGCCCGATTACCACTGCTCTTCCTTTGGTACAACTCTCTCCCTCTCCCAAGACTCTAGCTTCCTATCCTCCTGTTGAATCAAGAAATCTTCTCATCGGAGTGAGCTCCTCACATGCCCCCAAGGATTTGCTAGATGCAGTCGTCCCTCTTGTGGAGTTTGCCCAAGACCCAGTCTAAGCAGAGCATAGGATATACCTTTCTATTTGCAGTCTAGCGGCCCTTGCTTGGAAGAACAAGGAAGAAACGACTAGAGACATGCCCATCTGATCTTTAACAGAGGAGATTTTATGAGATGGGATTAAGCACATGTCTCAGTTGATGATATTCGGCCAACAATATGCCGAGATCCACCAAGGTTGTCAAGACCTATAGGCCCGCATAACTATATTAGAGGCTTACTTACCCGCAACTCCTTCCCAAGAGATTATGGTTGCAACTCAATAGGAAATAATCTCATGGCTTTAGGTTAGAGATTATACCAATTGTAGGATCGAAAGCGCTAGAGGAGGGGTAAATAACGCTTGTGTTTTTTACACATTTTTCATAAAAGACTTGGAGTAATTAAAGTAGTGAAAATAAAATAAATAATACTAACATTTTTGGGTTTTACTTGGTTCGGAGCCAAAAATTATATCATCTACATAGATCTAGGTTATAAAGATACCTTTTTCTAGAGTTTTAACAAATAATGTTGATTTTATTTGCCCTTGGTTAAATCCTTTAGATATTAGGTAATTGATAATTGTTCATACCGAGCCATAGGAGTTTATTTTTATCCATATAATGCTTTCTTTAATCTAAGGACATGATTTGAGTGGTCTAGATCTTCAAATTCTGGGGGTTGATTTATATAAACTTCTTTTTTGATAAATCCATTAAAAAATATTGACTTTACATCCATTTAAAATAACTTGAATCCCTTATGTGCTGCATAAACTAGCAGCATCCTAATTGATTCAAATCTGGCTACAAGTGTATAGATTTCATCATAGTCTAACCCTTCTATTTGGATGAACCCCTTAGCTACTAGTCTAGCTTTATTTCTTACAATTTCTTCTTTGTCTTCTAGTTTATTTCTAAAGACTCATTTGGTATCAATTATGGATTTATTTGTAGGTATAGATACTAGTTCCCAGACTTGGTTTCTATCAAATTGGGCTAGTTCCTCTTGCATTACAATTATCCAATCTGGGTCAAGTATGACTTCTTCTATAGTTTTACATTCAATTTTGGAGATAAGAGCTATTTAACTTAAATTTTTATAGGATGATTGAGTTCGTACTGCTAGGTTTGGGTCATTCAAAATTTGGTCAAGTGGGTGGTTGCATCTTACCCTGGGTGGTCGTATGTTAGAGTTAGCAATTGGTTCTTATGATTCAGTTAATTCAGGTTTAATTTCATTATCTTCTTCATCTTCTAAGTTTCTAGTGTTTTGATCATTAGTTTCATTAATTGAGTTAGGTAGATTATTTTCTTCATCAAAGATTACATTGATTATTTTTGTAAGTACCTCATAATAGTTTTGATATGGTCAACCAAGTAAAGTTATGTCCTATGTATTTGATCATTGTGTCTAAGTGTACAGGAGATTAGGAACACAAGAAGTCAAACGAAAGATGTAACTAGTGAGAATGATGGCATGGAAAAAGGAGTCGATGGGTTCGGTGCATCCGAGGGACGAGATGCTGCAGAAGAGTATACCGATGAATGAGAAGGATGTGTGAGATATTCGAGAGATGAGAAGCTGGGGAGTAAGCTTGCTTGAGGAGAAGGTTAGAGTTGAGTTCCAGTGAGCTCAACTCCGGGTAGCCAGAGAATCACCCATGCGAAGAGATCATCTATTGAGTTGATTTTACCTTGTTGAAGGTGCCTTCCAGCCTATAGAAGGTGGCTTCCTAGTCATTACCTGAGGATGAAGTTTTATCCTTGGAAGATAGAATTTATCTAATGGAAGGTACCTTGAACCATTTTGAAGGCGTCTTCCAAGGGCTATAAAAAGACCCCTGGACCTAGGAAATATTCAACAACTCCTGTATTGATTTCATAGTTTATTTCTAAGCGTCCAACGAGTGTAAGAGACTTCTCCGCCTTCAATGAAGGAGATTTTCTAGTACTTTTCATTTACCTTGGATTAACAATCACCTAGGTTGTAACCAAGTAATTTTCTGCTTCTTTTATTTTGGTTGTTCAATTACTTTAATTTAATTGTGCTACTAATCTGAGTTAAAAGATCAAAAAAGGTTATTTTTATTTTACAGACAATTCACCCTCCTCTTGTCAATCTACCTGCACCAATAAGTAGTATTAATTAGAGCCCAACCACTTCAAAAGGACTAACCGTCAACTGAAGTATAAAGACGATGATCGGACCCAACATCTACCCTCCTAAGTTTGAGGGGGAGTTCACGATATGGAAGAAACACATGGAGGTATTTTTTTTAAAACTAATTTTAGATTATTTTAATAATTAAATATAATTTTGTAGCCCCAAAGACCAACAAGGAGCTAAGATACCAGTGGGCCACAAAAGAACAAGTCAACTTTGTAGCAAATGGATGAACTGAGTTCCACCTGCTGAACGTACTTCCACCCCAAGAAGTTAGTCGAATTGGAGCTTTTGAATTAGCAAAAGATCTTTGGGGGAAGTTCTTGGAGCTACATGAAGAACGTCCGAAGCAAAGCTCACGAGATGGAACCTGCTCCAGAACCAAAATGAGCAACCTCCGGATAGAAGAAGGCCAATTTGTTGCTCATCTACACGGAAGAATCAAGGAGCTAATCATCGGATTAACAAACCTCAGAGAAACAGTAACTAATCAGGATGCGCAAAGGTATGTCTTAAATGTGTTCCCAAGAATACTGGAATGGACATCTATAGTAGTCTCCTACAATATCTTCAAAAACCTCGAGGAAAGTACATTTGAAAAAAAATTCTACTTTCGAATTACACGTGTCTCGATGTGCATGACAAAGAAAGGGACTAAGTCAGAATCTAGCATTGCAAGCCCAAAAGAGTGAACCAGATTCAAATTCATCGATTGACGAAGATGTAGTAGCCTTCATGGTAAGAAAACTCTCTTAAGTTTTTTAAATCTAACAAATTTAAAAAGTCGTAGGTCAAGAAGTTTGTTCCGGGAAAATGGAAAGTAAGGTGCTATGATTGTCAAGAAGAATGGTACATCAAGGATGACTCCCTAAAACTGAAAAAGAAGGAGAAAAACAAAGGGCCAAGTAAACCAAAGCATAAAAATCTGAAGACTACGTGGGACAAGTCATCATCGGAGTCTGAACTGGAAGAGTATGCCAGACTAATACTCATGGCAAGTCACCAAGAGGAGAGTATTGATGAAAGGGAAGCTACATCTGAGGAAAGCAACGGCGAAGGGGGAGCATCAAACTTCGAACATGATATGGTAAGTGAGGTATGCCTTCTACCCCGTGATCAACTTTATTCTAGAATAACCTTAATGACTTAATCTTTATATAAACTAAAATTTAAGAATAATAATTTAAAGAAGGAAAATGTGAATTTGAAAAGAAAATTAGCTAATGCATGTCTACTAGAATTATTTGATAAACTCAAAAATGAAAATAATAAATTAAAAGAACAAATAAAATCTTTGAAAAATGACTATGCATGTTCAACTCCAAAATATTTATGAAATTTAAATTTTAGAAATTATAAATGACTAAACTGGTATATCAAGAACCATAAGGGTCAAATTAAAAAAAAATCCTTAGAAATTATATTTCATCAAAATTCCTGATTAATCCAATAGGAAATAATTTATATTGAATTCCCAAATCATTCCTAGTATAATTTAAGTTAATCTTATGTGTGCGTTGAATTTTAATGTATTTTATCTTCCATATTGTTTAAACAAATTATTTAAATACCTAGTATTCATATTTTGAGTTGAAAATTTTTACTATTCTATCTGATGATTTGATCTACAAATAAAAAATTTTAATTTTTTTATCATTAAATTATTTTCTATGAATTTATTAATGAAAAAGGTATTTTAAAAATTAAAAATATTTTCTAGTTATATTTTTAAAAACTTTTATTGATAAAACATGATGTGTTCTATCATAATAAAAATCTTTGACATTTTTTAAATTTTATCTTAATTATTATGAATTATTTTCCAAAAGTTAATTTTTAATATTAAAAATTTAGAAAAAATATAAATTTGGGAACTTCAATTTTCTAGTGTTCGACAATCTATGAGCATCTATGCGTGATTCATCGATGAGTTGGTTGTACTACCAATTTTATTGTCAATCGCCGAGTAACAACGAGGATGATGATGTGGTTGGGAGACTGGATAAAAATACACAAGAAGAAGAGGGTTAGAACGACGGTCAAGAATTTTCTAACATAGTCACTCTGACGCTTAAGTTAGTGGATGAAGAAGATGGTTATTAAGGTTTTAATGTACGTAGGTATGCGTATGAGTCCCTTAGATGCAAGAAAGGACTACTTTTTTTAGAGAGATCAAAGCTTTTCCCCTCATTCTGATTCTAGTGTTGATCCTTATTTAATTCCTTAAATAATCTCTAATTTATTCATGCATATGCCCTTCTCCTAAAATAATCAAGATTAATAGACTTTTTTCTTCTATTCCGATCTTCGCGCTGTCATTATTTAATTTCTTAAATAATATAAGATTTATTCACTTTACTATCTTTTTCCTATAATAATATGAGATTGACACGATATTTATTATTTTCCTAAAATGGTCCTTCATCCTGCCCCATTTGAGAGCTTAGAGACCTGAGAGGCCAAGAAGTTAAAGAGCCAAGAAGCCAGGAGGCTGAGGAGATGGGAGGCCTGAGAGACCGGGAGGCTCAGGAGCTAGTTAGGAGACGAGGGGCCAAGAGCCGAGAGGCTCCAAAGGTCAAGAGGCTAAGGTGCTGGGAGGCCCGAGAGACCAGGAGGCTGAGTAGGCTGAGGAGTCTGGAGACCAAAAAAGTTAGGAGCCGAGAAGCCCTAAATCTTCCTGTTTAAATCACCACAATAGTGTTCACCAATCCTCTCTTACTTATGTGTCACCTTCTCATCATTCCCCATATCACCGCATATGCAGATTTTCGTAATATCTAAAATACGTATTCAATTTTTATATTTATCAAAAATATGAAAACAAAAACAAAAAAGATTACTCTGAATAAAATAGCTAAACAGATTGCATATTATATATCTCAATCAGGTTAAAGTAGTCATTGGTAAGAGTTCGTCAAAGTCAGTGAGTACACAATTGTAATTAATTTTCAGTGCCAATTTACTAAACCACGTATGCATATTTTCGTAATATCCAAAATGCGTATTCAATTTTTATATTTATTAAAACATGAAAAAATATTACTCTGAATGAATATCTAAACAGATTGCATATTATACATCTCAATCAAGTTGAGGTAATCACTAGTAAGTGTTCGTCAAAGTCAATGATACCACGAATGATGAGGAGCCCCTAGGTGGGCCGAAGTAGGTGGCAGTCAAAATTAAAAATACGTCAAATCTGAGTAACCTGCCTAGTGGAATTTTCTCACGTCTATCGACCAAGGCTAATAGGATATCCCAGGGGATTCAGTTCCCCGCTCAATTATTTATAGGACTCTGCTCTCCATCATATCCCCATCAGTTAATACTGATCGGATATACTCTCAAGGGTCCAGCTCTCTATTCAGATATTATCGAGGCCCAGCTCTTAGCTCAGTTACTTAAGGGGTCTACTCCTCATCACATCCCAATCGACTAATCTCGATCAAACATATTCTTAGGGGCCAGCTCCACACTCGAATACCTTCGGGACTCTACTGCCCATCACATGCCAATCAAATATCTTTGATCAGATGTTTCAAGGGCCCAACTCCCACTAAAATACCACCAAGGACTAGCTTCCCACTGGGATGTTGTTATAGCTAATTAGTCACTCCCCATGAGAGATTGGGCTCTCTGTTCTCGACCTATCTTATGGCTAAGCACGCCAATAGATCTTTCGACCCATGAGCTTATTTTGTCATTAATACAGGTTTGTCAAAGAATTAGAGAGATATATCTTTGCAAGATACATAATACTCTATCCATACCTACAATGGGATTGATGAATACAGTGACAGCATGGTGATTAGACAAACTGTCTAGCAATGATGTGATGTACAGTCTCATTAAATGTGGAGATCATAGAGATATTATAAAAGAGGGTCCCTCTCTGCTAGCGCGAGTACGCTTCTTCTACTTGTGTTGGAGTGTACACTGAACGCCTAAGCTTTGTAAGCATTCATTATGAATAAAGAATCACATTTGGTCAAATTGTCTACATTTAGTTGTAGTTGTTCAATTAATTTATACTGTAGATAACATAGTATGTGGTGTCACATGCAGAAGATGATGTTATCAGTACCTTATAAATTATAAACAGTAGCTCACGACCAAAATGGAAAGGAACAAACCATTAGAAGGTTGTAGTGTAATTAGGTATCAATTTATCTTGACTGTATAATTACACTAGTACACTTAGAGTGTATTGAGTAGGACCATTTGAGGTCGTTTCTTTTATACTGATTTTATAAAGAAACAAAGACCTCGGTTATTATGGAAGTGTGTGCTCTTAATCCTGATATAATAACAAGCACATATATTTGATATTTATTTCTTTAATTTATCAATGGGTGAGATTTAGTTCGATAAATCAATAAGCCCGATAAGTTGGGAAATGGTATCACTTATAGTATGTGTTGTTGATTATAAAAGGAAACTGTGTCCTAGAGATACTAGGTTGATAATGTCCTCAAGAGGAGCTCATAAGGATTGTCATGTTAAACCCTGCAGGTGGACTTAGTCCGACATGATAATAAGGTTGAGTGGTACTACTCTTGGACTAAGATATTAATTAAATGAGTTGTCAGTAACTCACTTAATTAGTGGACATTCGATATCTTAAACACAGGGAGACTAACACACTCATAATAAGAAGGAGCCCAAAAAATGTAATTTGGGATTGGTGCGGTAGTTCAATAATAGTTCTCTAGTGGAATGAATTATTATTGATAAAATTAAGTTGTGTGTTCAGGGCGAACACGGGATGCTTAATTTTATCGGGAGACCAAAACCAATTCCTCCTCTCGGTCCCTATCGTAGCCTCTTATTTATAGAATACTATACCCACCTATACCCACCTTCTATACCCATCAATAGGGGGCCGGCCAAGCTAGCTTGGGAACCAAGCTAGGGTCGGCCTAGGTATAAGATTGGGTTGCCCCCAAGCTAGTGGGGGCCGGCCAAATTAAATTAAAAAAGAAATTTAATTTTAATTTTTATTATGTGGAAGATATAATTTATTAAAGAGAATTAAAATTAAAATATCTCTCTTGTAAAAGATTTACAATAGATTAAAGAAAGAGATTAGATCTCTTTCCTTATTTGTAGATTGGTGAGATATTTTATTTTCTCTTTAAAAATTATTCACATGTTGTAAAATTAAAATTATGGAAATTTCTTTTTATCAACCATGAAGAGATTTTTGAAGAGAAATTTTAATTTTAAAATTTCCGGAAACAAATTAGGAAGTTTTAATTGTTGATTGAAACTTGTCCAATTTATTCTTCATGATGTGGCCGGCCACTTGAATTTAATTGGGGAAATTTTATTTTATTTTTCTCAATTAAATCATGTCAAGGAAATTAAGGAAATTTTATTGTAATTAAATTTCCTAATTTGCCTAGGCCAAGGAATATAAAAGAAGGGGTGAGGGTGCCTTCAAGAGATACAACCTCTATTATTTCTCTCCCTCTTTTGTTCCTTGGTGTGGTCGGCCATCATCATCATCCTCTCCCTCTCTTCCTCTTGTGGTGGCCGAATACTTCATCCCTCTTGGAGTTCTTGTGGTGGCCGGATACTACTTGGAGAAGAAGAAGAAGAAGGAGAGAAAGCTTGCATCTCTTGGAGCTTGGTTGGTGTTTTGTTCTTCATCCTTGGTAAAGCTTCTTTGTGGCCAAACCTAGCTAGGAGGAGAAGAAGGTGGTTGGTGGTTTCTCATCTCGGAAAATCGTTGCTCACATAACGTCCGAGGTTAGAAGAGGAATACGGTAGAAGATCAAGAGGTCTTTCTAGAAGGTATAACTAGTAGTTTTTCCTTTACCGCATCATGCTAGTTATTTATGGAAATAATACCAAATACAAGAGGCTTACGTTCTAGTATTTCGAATATGTTTTTCGATGTTGTGTTTTTTTTTTGTTTTATTTATCCTTGTGATTTGATTGTTCTTTTCGGTTAACCTAAAGTTATTTTAGGAAATTAAATATTAGCTTTCTATAAAAGGTTTTGTCTAGTCGGTGGTGGTTGCTCCCATATCCAAGAAGGTCATGTGCCTCGCCACGTCAGTACTGGGAACCAATTATGGAAATTAATATTTAATGGAATTAATAACTTAAGGTGATTTGGGTCGAACGTGTTAAGTTCCGCAGGAGACTCAAGTCAAAACCTAAAAGAACGAATAGATTAAGTTTTGGATCAAACGTGTTAAGTTCCGCAGGCGATCCAAAATTTAATTTAAAAGAACACATGGTAGCTAGGAAAAGGTTCAGACCTTTGTACAAAATTTTTATACAGTGGAACCTCTTGGTTTTCCGAGTAGCAACCATCAATTGGTATCAGAGCTAGGATTTTGCCTCTATGTATTTGGTATTAGTTTAATTATGCACATGTCATGCATAATTTAGGCAGGTTAATAGTAGGATGTGCTAACTTTGTGGATGCAAGATCCAACTATTATGACTTTTAGTTATTATGTGTGTGATTGGACCCTTGGACATGTCAAGGGCATTTATATGTTTGTGCATGATTGTATTAAAATACAGCAGGAGCTGTATTTAGTTTTATTAGGATTTTATTTTTGATCTAGATACATGTACATTCCTTTTATGGAATATAGGATCAAAAATGTAAAATTCTATTTATGTCGCGGATCGAATCTTGCAAAGCGTGGAACATTCTAAGGACCAGAGGTGCAGCGGAACTAGGAGCAAGATGGATGCGACAGCTAGACCCGGTGGCGGTGGCCAAATATGACAACAGCTTGGGATGACAATACACGGAGGACAACTAGAGATAAAAGCCATAATAGTTGAAAATTAGATTTTCTATTTATTGCTTTTATATTGTGTTGTGTGTATATGTTAGTATACATGACTAGTAGGCTAGCATAGTTAAAATTTCTCGTTTATAAATAACTAAGTGGGAGAGGGATTTTTAAATAAATTCCATGGTCTCCATTACTGGTTTGTAAGTGATGCAAACAAGCTTGCGCGTTGGCTCTGAGTGCCTTCCTCCATAACGGATGAGCTTGTTTGTGGATCACTAGAACAGACTTCCATTTTTGGATGACTATAGCAAGTTAATTAAGAGCGTGTGATCTTCTCCAACGGAAGGGACATAATCTTATTAATGGTCTTAGTGTCAAGTAATGGTATACACTTAGACACATCTAATAGTATCCTCCCCATCGGAGTCACTGCTATTATTTGTATGACCAAAAGACACCAACTATTAATTTTATTTGTCAAAAAGTTAGGTTGACAAGATAATAAAATTAATGGGATAAAACCCTCCTTTTACAAATGTTGAATTTGTATACGTCCACACTAACGTGGCATACAAAATTCACAGTGTTTTGAGGTGTTGGTTAATTTAAAATAATATTGTTTGAGGAATCAATATTATTCTAAATTTAGAGTTCTGACCAAAAGTTATTTGTGATTCTTAGGATGACTTTCAATCCACTGTCCATCATACTTCAACAGAATAGACTTATTGGACCTAATTACATAGATTGGAAAAGGAACCTGGACATTGTTCTTACTGCTGAAAGCTATAAATTTGTACTGACTGAGCAGTGCCCTGAAGCACCTACTGGTGAATCTACCCAAGAGGAGATTGAATATCATAGGAAATGGGTAAAAGCAGATGAGATGGCGCGGTGTTACATTTTGGCTTCAATGTCAAATGTATTGCAACATCAGCATCAAGATTTACCAACAGCCTATGATATTATGAACAATCTTAAGGAACTCTTTGGTCATCAGGATAGGGCTTCTAAGCAAGAAGCCATGAGAAAGATAATGACAGCCACCATGCAAGAGGGTACTCCTGTGAGGGATCATATCCTAAAGATGATGGCTTATCTGAACGAGATACAGATCCTTGAAGGAGAAATTGATGGGGAAATCCAGATCGATATGATCCTCCAAACACTACCTAGAAGTTTTGAGCAATTCTGCCTGAATTACAATATGAATAAAAGGGTATATTCATTGGCAGAACTACTGACAGAACTTCAGGCAGCAGAAGCATTATTTCGTCACAATGCTTAAATTCACTATGCGGAAAATGGTTCTACTTCTAAGCCGAGAGGAAAGAAGAAGAAGAAACAAATCGGTTCAGCAAAGAAAGTGAATAAGTCTCAGAGTACGGGATTTAAAGCTGGAGTAAAGAAGCCGAAGGGCAAGTGCTTCATCTGCAAGCAGGCAGGACATTGGAAGGCGGACTGTCCTCGTAGGAACCAAAACAAAGGTATATCTCATGCTCTAGTTGTTGAAACATGTTTAGCGGTGTTATCTACCAGCACCTGGTGTGTAGATACGGGAGCCACTGATCATGTCTGCAATTCCTTGCAGGGGTTCCAGGAAACCCGACGACTATCTGAAGGAGAAATTACTGTCTACATGGGCAATGCTACTAAGGTGGCAGCTGTTGTAGTGGGAGACGTCTACTTATCTTTTAGTAGAAATAGGAATTTGGTTTTAAGAAATTGTCTTTATGTACCCAGTTTTAGAAAGAATTTAATTTCAGTTTCTAAACTATTTTTAGATGGATATTCAGTTTCTTTCAGTAACGATGTAGTTATTAAGAGAAATAAAGTGATTATCTGTTCTGGTACATTAGTTGGCAATTTGTATACTTTAAATCCAATTTCTTCCACAAAGCAAAACATGAAAATTTATAACTCATCTTCTAACTCAAATAAAAGAAAAGAACCTTCGGAAATGAACCAAGCATATCTTTGGCATCTAAGGCTTGGTCATATTAACTTAAGTAGGATTCAGAGGCTTATAGCCGATGGACTTTTGGGTTCATTAGAGTTGAAAAATTTTCCAACTTGTGAATCCTGCTTGGAAGGTAAAATGACCAAGAGGCCGTTCAAGGCCAAGGGGTATAGAGCCAAAGAAGTGTTAGAGTTGGTTCACTCTGATTTGTGTGGTCCTATGTCTGTCCAAGCAAGAGGAGGTTTTGAATATTTTGTCTCTTTCATAGACGATTATTCAAGATATGGATACATTTACCTAATGCGCCGCAAGTCCGAGTGCTTTGATAAGTTCAAAGAATACAAGGCTGATGTGGAGAAACGACTAGGTAAAAGTATCAAGACACTACGGTCAGATCGTGGTGGCGAATACCTCTTATGAGAGTTTAGGAATTACTTATCAGAGGCTGGGATTCAATCCCAACTGTCCGCACCTAGTACACCCCAACAGAATGGTGTGGCAGAACGAAGGAATAGGACTCTTATGGAGATGGTTAGATCGATGATGAGTTATTCAAAATTACCAAATTCGTTTTGGGGATATGCTCTGGAAACAACAGTGTATGTTTTGAACTTAGTACCTTCTAAATCAGTTTCTTCTACTCCCATAGAATTGTGGAATGGGCGAAAACCCAGTCTAAGACATATTCGGATTTGGGGTAGTCCAGCACATGTGCTGAAACCAGATGCTGATAAGTTAGAATCTCGTACAGAAGTTCGCGTGTTTGTAGGATATCCCAAAGGTGGTTTATTTTATAGTCCTAAAGACCAGAAGGTCATTGTTAGCACCAATGCCCAGTTTTTAGAAGAAGACTATATAATGAATCACAAGCCTAGTAGCAAAGTTGTTTTAGAAGAACTTAGAGAGGACACGTCTACTTCAGTACCAACAGTACAAGATGAAGTACCACAAGAGACTGCAACACGTGTCACACATGATACACAACCACAGACAGTGCCTCGTCGTAGTGGGAGGGTTGTAAGGCAGCCTGAAAGATTCATGTTTTTGGGAGAGTCTTCGGACTTGATCCCGGGTAAACATGAACCTGATCCACGAACATATGACGAAGCACTCCAAGATATAGATGCAGCATCTTGGAAAAAGGCAATGAATTCTGAAATAGAGTCTATGTACTCTAATAAGGTCTGGGAGCTTGTAGAACCACCTGATGGTGTAAAAGCCGTTGGATGCAAGTGGATCTACAAAAGGAAAAGAGGGACAGACGGGAAGGTAGAAACCTTCAAAGCTAGGCTTGTTACGAAAGGGTACACTCAGAAAGAGGGAATCGATTATGAGGAAACTTTTTCACCGGTAGCCATGCTTAAGTCTATTCGGATACTCTTATCCATTGCTGCTCATATGGATTATGAGATTTGGCAAATGGATGTCAAGACAGCTTTCCTTAATGGAAGTCTTGAAGAGAACATCCATATGAAGCAACCAGAAGGGTTCATTGAAAAAGGCAAAGAGCATCTAGTGTGCAAGCTCAATCGGTCCATTTATGGACTGAAGCAAGCTTCAAGGTCTTGGAACATCCGGTTTAATGAAGTAATCCAGTCGTATGGATTTATTCAGTATCCGGATGAGTCTTGTGTATACAAGAAGTGTAACGGAAACGTGGTGGTATTTCTTGTACTATACGTAGATGATATTTTGTTAATTGGCGACAATGTCAAGGTATTATCAGACGTAAGGGTATGGTTGTCCAAACAATTTGATATGAAGGACTTAGGAGAGTGTGCACACATTCTTGGGATCAAAGTGATAAGGGATCGCAAGAAAAGAATGTTGTGTCTGTCCCAAGTTTCATATATAGATACAATCCTTGCTCGTTTTAGTATGCAGGATTCTAAGAAAGGTTTCTTACCTTTTAGGCATGGAATAGCTCTATCTAAAGAGATGTCTCCTAAGACATCAAAGGAGATAGAAGACATGAAAGCAGCTCCTTATGCTCTAGGAAGCCTTATGTATGCAATGCTATGTACGAGACCGATATTTGTTTTACTGTGGGCATGGTCAGCAGATATCGAGTAACCTCGACAAGGACATTGGATGCTGTAAGCATATATTAAAGTACACGAGAAGGACTAGAGATTATATGCTAGTTTACCAAGCGGACGATTTGCTCCTTGGATGGATTTTGATTTCCAATCGATAAGGACGATAGTAAGTCTACATCGGCTATGTGTTTACTTTAGAGATGGAGCCATTTCATGGAGGAGTGTTAAACAGCGTTTTGGACTCAACCATGGAAGTCGAGTATGTAGCAGCCTCTAAAGAAGTATGGCTCAGGAACTTTCTCATGGACTTAGATGTGATTCTGGTTTGCCCAAAATCATCACAATTTATTGTGATAATAGCGATGCAAACTCGAAGGAACCACGAGCTCATAAGGCAAGTAAACATATAGAGCGCAAGTACCACCTGATACGAGATATTGTGAAGCGAGGAGAAGTTGTCATCGCCAAGATTGCATCAGCGGATAACCTGGCAGATCCTTTCACTAAAGCCCTTCCGGCGAAAGCTTTCGATCGACATGTGGAGGGAATGGGAATCAGATGTATGGTAGAAGATATGGCAGCTTAGTCATTAGTATAAGTGGGAGATTGTTGGAGTGTATACTGAAAGCTTAAGCTTTGTAAACATTCATTATGAATAAAGAATCACATTTGGTCAAATTGTCTACATTTAGTTGTAGTTGTTCAATTAATTTATACTGTAGATAACATAGTATGTGGTGTCACATGCAGAAGATGATGTTATCAGTACCTTATAAATTATAAACAGTAGCTCACGACCAAAATGGAAAGGAACAAACCATTAGAAGGTTGTAGTGTAATTAGGTATCAATTTATCTTGACTGTATAATTACACTAGTACACTTAGAGTGTATTGAGTAGGACCATTTGAGGTCGTTTCTTTTATACTGATTTTATAAAGAAACAAAGACCTCGGTTATTATGGAAGTGTGTGCTCTTAATCCTGATATAATAACAAGCACATATATTTGATATTTATTTCTTTAATTTATCAATGGGTGAGATTTAGTTCGATAAATCAATAAGCCCGATAAGTTGGGAAATGGTATCACTTATAGTGTGTGTTGTTGATTATAGAAGGAAACTGTGTCCTAGAGATACTAGGTTGATAATGTCCTCAAGAGGAGCTCATAAGGATTGTCATGTTAAACCCTGCAGGTGGACTTAGTCCGACATGATAATAAGGTTGAGTGGTACTACTCTTGGACTAAGATATTAATTAAATGAGTTGTCAGTAACTCACTTAATTAGTGGACATTCGATATCTTAAACATAGGGAGACTAACACACTCATAATAAGAAGGAGCCCAAAAAATGTAATTTGGGATTGGTGCGGTAGTTCAATAATAGTTCTCTAGTGGAATGAATTATTATTGATAAAATTAAGTTGTGTGTTCGGGGCGAACACGGGATGCTTAATTTTATCGGGAGACCAAAACCAATTCCTCCTCTCGGTCCCTATCGTAGCCTCTTATTTATAGAGTACTATACCCATCTATACCCACCTTCTATACCCATCAATAGGGGGCTGGCCAAGCTAGCTTGGGAACCAAGCTAGGGTCGGCCTAGGTATAAGATTGGGTGGCCGGCCCTAGCTTGAACCCAAGCTAGTGGGGGCCGGCCAAATTAAATTAAAAAAGAATTTTAATTTTTATTATGTGGAAGATATAATTTATTAAAGAGAATTAAAATTAAAATATCTCTCTTGTAAAAGATTTACAATAGATTAAAGAAAGAGATTAGATCTCTTTCCTTATTTGTAGATTGGCGAAATATTTTATTTTCTCTTTAAAAATTATTCACATGTTGTAAAATTAAAATTATGAAAATTTCTTTTTATCAACCATGAAGAGATATTTGAAGAGAAATTTTAATTTTAAAATTTTCGGAAACAAATTAGGAAGTTTTAATTGTTGATTGAAACTTGTCCAATTTGTTCTTCATGATGTGGCCGGCCACTTGAATTTAATTGGGGAAATTTTATTTTATTTTTCTCAATTAAATCATGTCAAGGAAATTAAGGAAATTTTATTGTAATTAAATTTCCTAATTTGCCTAGGCCAAGGAATATAAAAGAAGGGGTGAGGGTGCCTTCAAGAGATACAACCTCTATTATTTCTCTCCCTCTTTTGTTCCTTGGTGTGGTCGGCCATCATCATCATCCTCTCCCTCTCTTCCTCTTGTGGTGGCCGAATACTTCATCCCTCTTGGAGTTCTTGTGGTGGCCGGATACTACTTGGAGAAGAAGAAGAAGAAGGAGAGAAAGCTTGCATCTCTTGGAGCTTGGTTGGTGTTTTGTTCTTCATCCTTGGTAAAGCTTCTTTGTGGCCGAACCTAGCTAGGAGGAGAAGAAGGTGGTTGGTGGTTTCTCATCTCGGAAGATCGTTGCCCACACAACGTCCAAGGTTAGAAGAGGAATACGGTAGAATATCAAGAGGTCTTTCTAGAAGGTATAACTAGTAGTTTTTCCTTTACCGCATCATGCTAGTTATTTATGGAAATAATACCAAATACAAGAGGCTTACGTTCTAGTATTTCGAATATGTTTTTCGATGTTGTGTTTTTTTTTGTTTTATTTATCCTTGTGATTTGATTGTTCTTTTCGGTTAACCTAAAGTTATTTTAGGAAATTAAATATTAGCTTTCTATAAAAGGTTTTGTCTAGTCGGTGGTGGTTGCTCCCATATCCAAGAAGGTCATGTGCCTCGCCACGTCAGTACTGGGAACCAATTATGGAAATTAATATTTAATGGAATTAATAACTTAAGGTGATTTGGGTCGAACGTGTTAAGTTCCGCAGGAGACTCAAGTCAAAACCTAAAAGAACGAATAGATTAAGTTTTGGATCAAACGTGTTAAGTTCCGCAGGCGATCCAAAATTTAATTTAAAAGAACACATGTTAGCTAGGAAAAGGTTCAGACCTTTGTACAAAATTTTTGTACAATGGAACCTCTAGGTTTTCCGAGTAGCAACCATCAACTTGTGCTTGTAGGTGTTCCCAGTTCTAAGTCTTCTTCCTGTCAACCTCTAAGTCAGCTCGTTAGTAGTTCACTACCCATCACTTCCAGATGGGATCATCCAATGAGCATGCAATTGTAATGAATTTCAATGATAATTTACTAAACCACGTATGCAGATTTTTTGTAATCATATTTTGTAAAATCATGATTCTACGTAGGATCAATTTGGGGTTAAGATCGGATCGGTTAAAATCGGATCGTAGAATCATACGATCCTACTAAAAACCCTTGAAATTTTATGGTACGTGATTAATATTTAGGAAAAAATTCTAAAAATATCATTTACATATAAATAGATTAATAATTTTACATATACATACATCGTCGACACTCGACACCACATTTGACATTATTACATATATAAATTTAAATTAATTAGTATTTTAATTACCATTCTAACACAATAACACTTGATAATATTTATATTTTTCATATAACAAAATTTAAAAGTATAAAATTTCTACTAATACAATAACAATAATCACATAAACTACAAGAATATTTCCTTGGTTCATAAGATAACTTAGTTTAAAGGTCAAAAAAGCAGCTGACGTAGTAGAGGCTATTGAAAATTTGATTCAAACATGAACGTCAGAGTTAATCTTTTAAAGATATGTTGATTCCGTAGAATACTAGATAATAGACACCCCAAAATTCATCATTTTAGAAAAAGAAATAATGGAATATTATTGATTAAAAACTAACTCAAAAACAGTTAAATAGATGTTTAAATAGTTTCAAAACCCTAATCCTAACTCTACAAAAGATGAAAATAACTAAAATTATAAAATAGTCCAAAAGATGATCAAAAAGATTAAAAATCTTTTGGCCTTCCAAAATTAATTTAAATAATATTTTTTAGTCTAAAACTAAGAAGTTAGGGGTTTTACTCAGTAATCAACTATAGATATCTAAACATGCTTCGATTTGATATACTATAGGTCATGTGATTTAATTTGAGTGAAAAGTTATGATCTTTCAAAGCTTCTACCGATCCCACTCTAATCCTGTTTCGATCCTGTTATGATCCTACTAATCCTGTTATAATTTCACTATAAAAAAAATCCTGCATGATTTATGATCGATCAAGTGTTCTAGATCATAGGATAGTATGATACTACGATTCAGAATCGTGATTTCGCAAATTATGTTTGTAATATCCAAAATATGTATTCAATTTTTATATTTATCAAAACATATAGTAATCTATATTTATGTTCCCTAGTTTATTAAGTTCTTCAATTGATTTTTAAATTTAGTATGCTTTATTGTGATCATAAATTTTCTATGCTCTCATATTATATATTCCGACAAATTCAAAGTTAGAGTATCCTATAGTCATGCCTTTAGATTTAGATTCTATATCTTAAATTTAGATTTCACGGCTTAAATCAAAAGGTGTGAATTTTTAAAATGTTTGTAATGTTAGGATAATTTGATATATCATTTAAAAAATTATATTTCTCAATTTGATGGTGATGTTGTGTATATAGCTTTTCAAAATGACGTACGAGAGTGGTATGCAAACCGCGTCATTCACAGCAATTTCGACGTAAGATTGCTTGCATCATTCTACTGGACTTACAGATGGTGATGCCAATTATGTTACCTAACATTGTCTTGACTTCAACCTTGAAGTATACAGAGACCACTTTCTCTCTTTTCTAATCTAATGCATAGCGTAGTAGACTTACTAACGCTCGAAGTCTTTGCCAAATCTAATTTGGCAATCTCGAGTCAAAGTCCATCGTTTTCTTTCTCTCTCTATACCTTTCTTCATTGACTTCATTCATCAATTTGGTGACATAACAACCATGACATAAGCTGTGATGACGTTAGCTAGTTCATATGGTCCCCTGCTTAATTACAGACTCCGTTCCGTTTTGTCAGTTAGCAGCTGAAGAATCTAATGGAATATTTATGGATGCAACCAATCACTCGGCCCTCCCATCCCATCATGAGTAATGATATGCTCAAATAAAAAAATTTAAAGATAGATATATAAAATCATGACTCATTATTTCACTTTTTGTGGGCTCCATTATTTTATATGTCTATCTTAAATTTTTCTTTATATTTTTTTCTTTGAGCATATCATTTTTTTCTCACCTGATTTTTTGAGAATTAAAATTTATGGAGAAGAGATGTGATCTAAGTAAAGTTGAGTTAATGATATATATAACTGTTAAATTGGAGTATTTGAACCTTGTCATTTGAATAGTCCAGTCAGTTTTGTGTTGACCAAAAAATCTCGACTGCAAAACGTGTGGGTCGAATATGTTTTCCGTGTTCGATTTTTCGTTGTTTCTTGTGGACGAGGGAGGGTTCTTAGGAAATTCATTGTTTATTAAAAAGGTAAATGTCGTCGCCTGAGAGATTCGAACTCTCGCGGGGAAACCCCATGTACTTAGCAGGCACACGCCTTAACCACTCGGCCAAAGCGACTTTGTTGTAAAGTTAGTGTAATAATTTAATTTCTTTTATTTTAAACCAATATGATAACTTGATTCTGAAGTGACTGGGGCTAGCTCATTCATAATTAATTAAATAGATTTCTCACTTCTCCGCATCATATTAGAAGTGCAAATGAATCAAGTCGTTCACAAATAGCTCAATTAAAGCTCAACTTGAGCTCAAATTTAACCGAGCACGAGCTGGTTCGTTTAACATTCAACACGAGCTCGAGCCGGCTCGTTTAACATTCAAGTCGAGCTCGAACTCATTTAACACTGATTCGAGAGCTCGTCAAGCCTTATCAAGTCAAGTTAATTTAATATTTTAATAATCAAATTTATTATTACTTTTAAAATGAAAAATAAATTGAGGAGTTTGTTGTTAGAACATGTCATTTGATATATTTAAGGTCCATGATTTGAATCCCACTTGCACAAGTGTTTAATTTATTTTTTCAAGTCAAGCTCGAGCTTGACTTGAGCTCGGCTCGAGCTTCACTTGAGCTTGACTTGAGCTCAAACTCACAAGCAATCGCTCATAAACTGTGATGACGTTAGCTAGTTCATATGGTCCCCTGCTTAATTACAGACTCCGTTCTGTTTTGTCAGTTGCAGCTGAAGAATCTAATGGAATATTTATGGATACATCCAATCGCTCTGCCCTCCCATCCCATCGTGGAGATGATTCTTTTGTTGGAGAATTAATGTTTATGGAGAAGAAACGTCATCTAAGTAAAGTTGAGTTAATGATATATGATGCGGTGATTAGGCGGGCCCCACTTTATCGTCGTGTGTAGGTCAAAGTTAAAATGATCAATGAGTAAATGTTGTTGGCCGGTCGGACGAGACATACACCGATTGGGGGTTGAGCATCGACTCACCATTTTGGGCACAAGGAGTAATCAAACCGACGCTCAAGGGACGTATAGAAGCCGAGCCGAGCGGCTTCCTCGCTCAGCCTAATAGCAGACTTGACATCAGTTGGGCGCGCAGATAGTGAGATGCTCGCCGAGTATGTGGACGGGGGGCTTCATGCCTAACGGCTATCCCGTTCGGCCCGATAGCGGACGACACAGACAGTGGACTTTCAACCGAGCTGTTATCCTGTTCGGCGTGGTAGCAGATAACACGAATATTAGAATTCTGGTCGAGCAGCCATTTCGCTCAACCAAGCAACAGACACAGCGGAATGTCCTTCGACATCCTTTTAGGAGCTAGTGCCGTTGACAGGCGGCATGGTCAGACAAAGGATCATACGAAGGAAGCTTCCACTGTCACTTCAAAGATATGCTCGGCCTGTTAAGGTACTGTGTCAGGGACACTTTACTGACATATATTTTCATGGAAAGCGTGCCCACTTTAAGATGTGTGCACACACGATACAGGAGCCTTATATAAAAGGGGGTCCAGGTATCGACGGAGGTATGCTTCTCTCGCGATTTCTATTGTTGTGCTACAGTTCTCACTACTTCTTGCTTCGCCGAGACTGACTTGAGCGTCGGAGGGTCATTGTCGGGGACCCCTTCCCTGGCTCGGCACTAACCCTGCTTGTGTTGCAAGCATGAGCGAAGTCCACCGGAGGTCAACAAGAGTGTCACACCCCCAGCATCCGTCTCTTTGACGTTCGAATAGGATAATATTTAGCACCGTCTGTGGGAAGGTCATCTGAATCCGAGCTGAGAAGATGGAAGACGCTGGACGACTAATGTGCGCAAATATTATGACCGTTTATGCATGTTTTAATGCACATTCACTTGCTTTATACGTATATATATTCTTTACATGATCGCATCTTTTATCATGTACTCATCATATATACTCTTTTGTTCGGGTATCTGCTCTTTGTTTGGTTTTGTGTTGACAAGGACAACTTTCGGAACAAAAACAGTCGATGCACCGGAACGAGCCAGAGAACATGGCCGTGCAACCTCGCACGACCGTGTGGCCAAATAGAAGAGGAGTAGTGCATGGTCGTGCAACTCTTGCACGGCTGTGCGACCAACCAAAGGCAAATCAGAGCATGGCCATGCAAACCTTCATGGTCGTGCAAACCCTGTACGACTGTGTCCCAGGAGCCGAGCCCGAAGTTCACACTGCCGTGCCAATTGGCACGGCCATGCAGTGCGACTAGCAACAAGAAAGGGCACGACCGTGCCATATTGGCACGGTCGTGCCGCCGTAGCCGCGCCCTAGCCTATAAAAGGGTTTTAACCCTTTTCCTCAAAGGGGAAGCGAGGCGGGAGCAAGCCGCCAGAGAGGGAACCACCTTGGTGTCGTTCCACATCATCCAGGACCTCCGTCCAACGATCCTTCATCACCACATTAATTCTAGAAGCAAAGGATTGGATACGAAGATCACTCGTCGTCGTTGAATAAGCATCCTTTCTCTTTCTCTCTTCTTGTTTGGGATTGTATGCTTAATTACATCATGTCTTTGGGTTTTTCTCCGGCATCTATGGAGTAGATTCCTTGTTCTAGGATTAGGGAGTAGTTGTGGATCGGTTTGTTGTAAGACTCGTACTTATGCTTATATTCTTTGGATGATTTTGCTTGCTTTGTTTCAATTGTATATTAATTGATTTTGTAGGAATTGCTAACCTCATAGAGAGATTATCTTAGATCGTGCACCCGAGGGCCCTAGTGACAGGGGTAACCTGTTCTCTTTGGGCGATGTTGAATAAAGTGGATTTTGATTCCGGGTTTCATTTTTTACAAAATTTGTTGAGAGCGGCTAAAGCATCTTCGGGGATGATAGTGTTTGATGGATTGATCACCCAAATAGCATTCAATCTAGGTTGTGAGCTTGATGGATTAGAGGTTATTCATGGTAATGACAAGATTGACATCGATTCTTGTCTTGCGATGAAGATGATTTGTCAGGATGAGAATGAGTTTGCCTTCCCTAGGAACAATGATTTTTCATTACCCCTTCCTTGCCCCGAGCGCACTTCAGTTCGCAACACCGCGAACTGGGTGATTACTGACTTAATCCTCGAAACTGTCCCTTCCATTATAGAAGAAACTGAGCACTACCAAGAGCCCTCATCATCAGGATTTCCGCACTCTTCCGGATATTCGGAACCTCCTAGGCATTCTTTTGCCTATGGTATGGGACCTTCAAGATTTAATTTTTCTGACTTCTGTGCCTCCTTAGACTCCCTTCATGCGAAGTAAAATATCCAACAACGATTGTTGGAGGGTCGCTTCAAGCTAACTGACGACCAGTTTAGGGAGGTACCACTACAACAAAACTATTAAAAGACAACGGTTAAAAACCGTTGTCGTAGGCTCTTTAAAACCATTGTAATTGGCAGTGTTGTTAAAAGTGGGGGGCTATGACAACGGTTTTAAACCATTGTCTTTGAATGAAAAGACAATAGTTTTTGCAATGGTTTTAAACCATTGTCTTTGAATGAAAAGACAACGGTTTAAAACCGTCACTACAAGAAAATTGGGATTCTATAACACTTAAACGACAACGCTTTTTATAAAAAGCGTTGTCTATTTTTTTTAACAACACTTTTCACTAAAAGCGTTGTCTATTTCATTATTTTATTATTAATATACAACGTTTTTCTAAAAACCGTTGCCTATTAGTGATTTTTACGGGTCAAAGACAACACTTCGTAAAAAGCGTTGTCTATTAGACTTTTTTTTAGTGTCTACGACAACGTTTTTTAAAATGTGTTGTCTATTGTTAAGTTCTCATCTAAATCTTGATTAATACAAACCGTTGGATCTAAATCTTGATTAATACAAACCGTTGGATCTAAGTAAGGAGTAGAAAACCCGAACCCTTCTCCCAACTCCTATCTTCCGATCATTTTTATCCCGAACCCTTCTCCCAACTCCTCATCTCACGCGACCTTCTCCATCCAACTCCTCTTCGGCAAACCCCTCTCTAGCGAACCCCTCTCCACAAACCACTCCTCCGAACTCCTCTCTGTCAAGACCACACCTTCGTCAAGCGGCAGATCCCAGTGCTGAGGTGATCGACCACGACAGATCGACCCATCTCTTCGCCTCCTTCGCCCCCGACGTTGAGGTAGTGTAACCACAGCAGATTTCCCATTTCAACTGGTTGGGAGCTTCCGGCGAATAAAGAGTGGCCATGGAGGAAACGAATTGGGGTCAGTGGAAGAAGAGGAGGACACGTTGATTGTCTAAAGGAGACGAAAGCAATCCGAGAGAGCAGGAGCCGCGCGTTAGGACGGAGGCGGCAGAAGATGAGGGATCGCATCGTGGAATGTGGATTGAGAGAACCTCTGGAGAAAAACCTGCTCTCGAACCCTAATCTGAGCTAAGAGAAGAGAATGGCATCCCGCATCTGTAATTCTTTTTGTTTTTTTACGGGTCGCGTCGGATAAGGAGTTTTTTCTTTTTGCAAAGCCCAATGCGGCGGCCAGTCTGCGATCTCCTCTCTTTTGGCGTTGCCGATCACAGCTCGAGGTGGTCTGCTTGTCCCAGCCAGCCATGGCGATGGTATCGGCCTATGAGGATGTGGAGGAGAAGACTCAACCTCAGATCCCCAACAGCAAAGTGTTGGTAATCGGGGCAATCGGGAGGCTAGGACAACAACTGGTGAAGGCGAGCCCACCTTCGTCCTCGTGCTAGAGATCGCCTCTCCTCGCGTCGAACGATCTCTCCTCCTCCGATCCTTCGCCAAAAGCAGCGTCACTGCTCTGAAGGTTGCTCCTGGCCATCTTCTCCCCTCTCTATCTCTTTGATTCGATTTTGTGCAAGCTTAAAGTTGTGTTTTTTCTTTTGCGATGATTGTTCACTTCTAGATATCTGGGGCAGTCATGATGGTAACCACATTGTAGTGAAACATTGATTCCTGTGTGAAGAACAAACAAAGCAACCTTCAATTTTGCTGATTACCTCAACTTCTTGAGGTTGAAATGGCCAAATCATGCAATTTGTCTCTTCATACATCCAAAATATCCCTAGTTCGATAAGCTAAACTTTGTCTTTCCTAATTATTTAGATGGCCCAAACTTGTTCATTTTGGAAAATAATCATACTAGTGAATGGTGGATTGAGAGGCACATCCACTGTTTTTTATTTTGTTTAACACCCTGTTTGGAAATAACTTAAGTCATGGAATTGAATTGAATTCCATAAGGAATTGAATTCAATTCTCATGTTTGGAATGAATTGCAACTTAAGTTATGGAATTCTTATGTTTTACCATTTTATCCTTCTCTCTTTTTTCTTTTCTTTTTTTACAAAGAAGAGAGAATGAGGGCACAATGGACATAATATGGAGAACTGAATTCCCTATCTAAATCATACATAAAGAGGTGTGATTTACTTTTGCCTTGTTTGATGGAATTGGAATTGAATTTCATATCAATTCTTAGCTAAAAAATCATTCCAAAGCATGGAATTCAATTCCAATTCTAAAAGGAATTGAATTCCATATCATTCCAAACAGGCTGTAAATGTGCCATCAACGAGTTTTTGTCAAACCGATCAAAGAATGTCTTTTTTGGCTAGATTGTCTTAGTGAAGACTTCCTAGGAGTCTCAGATGGAATATTTGTGTGCTTTGGAGTTGAGAGAGGCCATCAAGAAGTTTCAGCTTGCCAAAAAATACGTAGCAATCGAAAAACATATCATCTTGACTAGAAAAATATACCAAACCCTCCTGTGAATCTCGGATGAAGTTGTTGTGTTTTTGAGTTAGGTCTTTTAGTTGAAATGATGCTCTTTTCCCTGATTTCCCATTTCATTTAATGATTGTGCCTCTGCAAGATGTACTGCTTCAGTTGGCTCTAATCCTGATCACATTCCTGATTGTTCTAGTGCTACAATTTGATGACCAATTCCTGCGAGTTTGTTTCATTTAATGACTAATTTTATTCATTTAACTGTTATTGGAATTTTCTTGTTGTAGGCGACTGCATTATGTGATGATGACGACATTAATAGAGCTATTATGTGGAAGAAAGGACGAGTCACCAAAGAAGGTGGCTTTGAAGGAGAGGATTTGATAAAAAAAAAAATACAACAGATTGTAAGCAAAATAACAATATGTAAAAGTACAATTTTTATTGAACTGATAACTCTTTTAGTAATAATGCTTTTTAATGTGTGTTTTCCTTCTTTACTTCGGCAGACTTTGTGGTGGTAGTCATGTCCAAGGAACTGGTTAGGTCGGCAGCTGCACAGCAAGAAGAGCGCATGCTATCCGCAAAGTAGTTCTTATTGAATTTGTATAATTTTATAATTTCTGCTTTTTGCTTTATAGTCATCCAAGGTATGAACTCTAGATCTCATTGTGTTTTCTAGGCTTCATCAGATGGCAATGCTGGATTTATGATTGATATGTTAAAGTAAGTACAAGTTTCCACCAACTTGTATTTTTCATGTTCAAACTTGAAAGTCTGAGAAGTTTCTCCTTGGCATTCTGAACTTCTAATTGAATTTTCATCTATTTGTATTTTGCCATGGACAGGGAGTGTGGATTATCTCACAAATCAATAATTTTTGTCTTGGATGAGTTTGATCTTTTTGCTCAGGTACGTGTAGTAACTTTTAGCCACTTATAGAATTATGTGCAAGTACTTCTTTACTTGCTTGTGTTCCCTTGTCAATCCTCCTTTGTTGTTCCATTTTTATGTCATTATGCAATGTCTTTGCCTTATTCTAAATCTTTGAGCTTTTTGATACATGTGTATGCAGGGGAAACAACGTTTACTTTATAGTTTGCTTGATGTAATGCAAACAATGACTTCACAGGCTGTAGTTATTGGTGTTAGCTACCGACTGGTATGTAGTCTCCACATCTCTCACTTTTCTTTACATTCATATTCATGTCAATATACACTGGGCCACCCACATTTTTTAATCTCTTTTAAAAAAGACAAGTAAAAGGAAAAATAAGGAAACATTAAAGTTAAGAAAGTGGAAGGAAACTAAACAATTGTTTTTATGTATATTATTATTCTTATTATTCCACTTTTTGACTCCTTAATTTTTCTTCCAAGCATTGCTGGTTATACTTGATAAAGCCTCATGTCTTTCAAGATGCAGACTAACTTCTTGAAAAAAGAGTCTAGTGTAGGTTTTGTCCCAGTCTCAAGCCGACAATCCTTTTTGATCAGTATATCTAGTAGAAGTAAGCATGCAGATCGTTGTCTTAGAGGCCGGCTAGCTATTTTGTGTTTTTTTTGTTTTAAATTCGAATGTCACTATCTACTTTGAAACAGAACTATTTAGTCTTTGTGTATAGTTGAATTCTCCTGTAAATATTAATACTTTGTAATTGAATTCTATTATTTTGGTACGAGTTTGAAATCATTAGTCGAGCTAATTAATGTTATTTTATATGTCCAATTCGAATCTAGACATGATAAAAGAAAATTAATAGTTTTGTAAATATAAAAAAATAATTTTGTAAATAGATTTTTTTTTAAAAAAAAGACAACGCTTTTAAAGCGTTGCACAAGTGTTGTCTTTGCCAAAAACCACAACGCTTTTAAAGTGTTGCAAAAGCGTTGTCTTTGCTACAAACGACAACGCTTTTAAAGCGTTATCTTTGAGTAGACTTTTAACAACGGTGCTTTTAACAACGCTTTTTCAGCCACATAGATAATGCTTTTAAAGCGTTGTCTATTAGCTTTTTTCTTGTAGTGTGTTGTTATTTAGAGTATTTTTACTGCTAGTTACAACCGTTTTTGGGGCTACGACAACGGTTTTTAACTGTTGTCTTTGAGGGTGATAGACAACAATAACGGTTTTAAACCGTTATCTTTTAAATTATTATCTTTTAATACCAATATATCATATTTCAATTTAAATATATAATAATGAATCATAATCAAGAAAGAAGATCCCCCACATCAATATCATTCAAAATGTTAGTTATACAAGAATTACAATCACAAAAGAAGAAACATATCTCATGTTAAAATAAAATTTATCTCAATACAAATAAACAAATAAACTCTATTTACAACTAATGAACAATAGCCAAAAGACTAGAAACTTTTAATGGCGGTTCATGCCATCTAGGATTGCACTTAATTATTATCAACCCAAGTCCCATCACAATCTTCAACTTGTAGGATTTCATTGGACTCCTCTTTCTCACTTGCTTATTTTTTCACACCAATCTTTTCCAATATGAAGTTGGTGTCGAAGACTTGATAAGGTACTGGGATGAGAATGAGAAGGGAGATGAGGAGGCAAGCCAAGCCAACCTTGAGGGAAAAGGTCACCCTGTCTATGTCCTCTCTGGCAAACTCCCACACTTCCATCATCAATTTACTCATTGGTATCGTGGCTTTGCCATTATGATTCTTGGTAGACTTCTTCATGTTTTCTGATTGTGGTGTTGCGTTTGGCGGCAAGCAAATGTTGATCTGAATACTGCTACCTTTTTTCCGTTCATTGTAGTTCTACATATAAGAAAACAACATAGATAGTACAAGTATACAAGAAAATTTAAAAAACAAAAGTCTATCTATATATCTTACCTGAAGAATAGGGTGATTGTTGATGTATATGAAGCTAGCTCTTTGTTGGTGCTGAAATGAGTGAATGGAGAGATCGACATCGGAGAGCATTTAAAGAGAATTGGTAGATGAGATCATGTTAGTGCAAGTATATGAAACAGTGGGGTAATGACTAAATTTTAGTTTAATGTGGAGAATGATACTTGTTAATGATAGAAAGAAACATGCATTTAGTAAACATGTGTAGACATAATTTGATGATGTGGTCATGGATGCTTGAGAACAAAATAATGTATTATAGATAGAGAATTAGAATCATGAATGTGTGGTTTGCCATTGACGAAACATTAATTAATTAGCTAGCTACTTTTTGCTCAGCATGGTTCCATCATCGTGCCTCCTCAAAGCATGTGGAATAACAAGACAAACAATATTTATATCTGGAACAAGTAAATTTGAAAACTTGAATATGATTCTACTGAAAAACACTGAAATTTTCAGCGTTCACCATTTATTTTACATGGAATAAGTGCATCTTGTGCCCAAGTTGTTATATTATAGGTTTTCAAGAACCTTAAACAATTCATCCATAACACCTAATGCAATATTTAAATGAACATGAGATTAAAAGTGTGTGCACAACATGATAATAAAAAACTTTTTGTATCCACATTGTGTAAAATAGCAAGATTCCTACTAAAAAGACTCATCTCCTATGGGGCAAAAGTAAAACAAGACCTCATATTTTTTTCTTGCCCTCTTCCTAATCTCCACCTATAGATATATAGAGTTAAGGAGACTAATCATATAGATTCGATGGAAACAGCATATGCAACCACCTTATCACATACTAGCTGGTATCTATGTCTATACCAATAGATCCAATTTTAGGTTAACCATACTAGTTTGCATTAACAATAATTAATGAAGAACATTGTGAGTCCTCAATTTACTAACATATGACAAATAGACAATATTAAGAAAATAATAGAACTTCTTGTCATTTACTTGATTTAGTTTAGGGAGTTGAGAGTACTTGGACTCAGGATAAGGAAATTAATAATTTAAAGAAAAACAACCCTAGCTATTAATCTACTTATATTTTCTTATTATCAATTTGAATGCATAATACTAATGCTATATGAAGTTGGAAATGTAAATTTTTGATATCTTGCCAATTATTAGTGATATGACTAATGGTTGCAACTTTATAATTTTACTGACCATAACCTTATATAGTAGTGTGTGTACCTTTGAGGATGATACTATTCCATGTAGTCTTGATTATCAGTTGTCACACTATTTTGCAATGTTAGTGCTTGACAACACTAGTAACAAGGATCAACATGCGTATAAGAATTTCTGCTTCAAATAAAAGTGCAATTCATACAGGAACATAGACCAACATGTTCCATATAAGTCTATTTTAACTGTTATGTTTAATTAATGTATTTAATTAATTATGAAAAAAAATAGATAAAGAAATATAGATTGTTGAGTGAATATTACTTGTAATTGTCAAATCTTGGACAACATTTGATGTTACTTGGAACGTTGGTGGCACACTAGGAAACTTTGTCAATAGAACCTGCAAAATATAAACATATATTAGAAGATAAAAACATCCAAAACAAGGTCATTATCCCCTTAACTAGTTAGGTTTTTTATTCTACTATGAAGTATTACAATACAAACATGTCTGAACTTTAAACAATGTAAACTAACCCTCATTTAAGTAATTGTATTTGATAAAAAAGAGAAAGGATAATAAATCATGCAATTAAATTTGAATATAAAGAACACACTTTACATTAAGCTAACAGAATTTTTATATTGATTCTAGCAATCTCTTGTCTAAATGAAATATTAATACTTTGCATGTGATGTTCATGTTAATAAGAGGTTTGTATATTCATAGATTATTGTACAAAATACAAATAACAAATAGCAGGCGTTTCTAGGAAATTCCTAGATTATTGTACAAAGAGTTATACCTCTTTATGGTGGATGGAAGTGGCAAGGCGAGCTTAGCCAATAGCCACAAAGACCAAGATTTCCTACAAAACAATGCAAAAGTAGAAAAAGAATTTTAATTAAAATGCCCTAACGATCAACCTCAGAAACGAGAACATGAGAGATTAATATGTTATGCAATGAGCAACAGAAGGTGAATTCTTAATAAGGAACTAATGATCAACCTCATTCATCCTTCTCCTTGTCAATCAAGAAGGACTTAACTATTGAATATATAAGGATACTTAATACTATTTATGAGGTTAAGTCCTTCTTGTCTTGCCACACAAGAAGGACTTAACCTCATAAATAGTATTAAGTATCCTTATATATTCAATAGTCTCAATTAGAAATAACAATGCTTGATAACCACAGAATGAAAAGAAAATTATGTTGATTTTTTTCCCCCATTTATTATCAATAGAATGCTATATAAATGTCAAATGCATCATTTTCCTCTCCTACCAAATAGCATTCATACATTAGAAACCTAAATTCTTCTCGAATTTACTCGGCATACATTAAAGCAAACATCATATTGAATTCATATACTAATAATGATTATTTTGATGTCTTCAAATGAGCACCCTTTTAGAAAGAATCCACATTTTTAAGATTGACAAAGTTGCAGAACAAATACTTTCTATGAAGCTGGATCAAATAGCTCATTTAGCCTGAACAATTATAGTAACTCGTTGGATCAAATACTTTCTATAGAAGATGGAATTCCACCAATTATAATAACTAAATAAGAACAAGATGAGTTGAGCTAGAACAAAGTCAACCGTTTGACACAATCAGGTTAGCAAACCTAACAAACTGCCTTATTTGCGACAATCAACAACCACTCAAGTAAATCAGAAATATGACAAACCTCTGCACTGCCTTTCCTATAAAGGACTGAAAGCACTGCTTTAATCAAAGATCACTGCACTTAGAGCAAGATAAATTGGAACTAGATTAGATTAGGTTATACAAAAGTTAAGTACATTATGATAGTTCAGACTTTTACCATTAGACAAGATAATGAAAAGTTGATAATTTTTACGAATTCTTCGGGTCCAAATAGAAACTACAACAAGGGGAAAAAACGGAAAGGAAAAGAGATAATCTTGAGTTGCAGATGCAATTCCCTTATTCACCATCCTCTTCATCCTATTCATCATTCAACAATGTTTTATTTATAGAGACATAATGTGGAAAATAGTTTCTTTTTTATTATTATTAGATTGCAGACCTCTTCTTCATCATCCTCATCGTCATCATTCACCTCGGATTTTGACTTGCCGGATTCCTCGCCTTCTTCTTCTGCTTCATCTGCGGCAGCAGCACGACTTCATCCTCCTCCACCAGATTATGAACCAGATAAAGGTGAATGATTAAGTGATTCGATACTGGAGTTGTTCCACAAAAAGCAGTGAGTTTGTGATCAGCACCTGGCCTTTGTTGTAGGCAACCATGGTTTTGGTGTAATCGGCTTTGAGCTTTGCTGCCTTGGCTACGTATGGAGCTTTCTCTTGCAAAGGAGAGATTGTTAACGGTTGTTCGATTGAATTAGCAAATCATGTGTTGTTATTGATTACTTACTTCTTCTGTCAAAGATTTCCACTTGTCTCCTCCAGCTTTAGCAACTTGTTCGGATCAAATTGATGCATTCATTATGGTGGTAAAAAATCGAAGAGAGAAAAAAAATCAGTTATGAAGTAGAAAGATCTGTAGGGGAAAGGACGAGGAAAACTAACCGCTGCAACTGACTTGTTATTATGGTTCTTTTCCTTAAACATCTTCCGAAATTCTTCCCTGCCGAGCTAATCGAGTGAGCAATGATGTACAAAGAAGGGTAAAATAAATCGATAAATGAGATGCGGAGGCGAAATCATAAATCATGAGCTAAGTCAGAGCTTGAAGTTAGCAGAGCTAAGTCAGTATATTCACCACCATACATCTCTAACATCAAATCACATTTTTAGTGCAACTGATGGTTAGTGTAGTTGGTTTTGCATTCATTGTGCTATTTCAAATCTATTATCTTTGCCAGTCTTACCTAAAAATATACGATTTGTGTAAATAGATTATAGTCATTGTGAGTATTGGAAAACAAAAATATAGCTAATATCTTCTCCATTATTATTTAGTAGAAGCGTGTTTCTACCATTAGATACTTAACTTACACTGAAAGATTCCTAAACTAATTTCTACAGCATCAAGCTCTAGATGAGGCAGACTTATCTAAAGAGGCATCATATTTACTATTGAATTTATTGATACAGGCTTGAGATGAGCTTGGTTATGCTTCAGCTTTTGCTTATTGTATTTCAGAAATAAATTATTTAATATTGTTTCAGAACTGCAATACCTGCTTATTAAGGTTATAATTGCTCAAGCTTGGATCACGAGTTCTTTTCAAGCCTAAAGAAAATTCTATCTGTAAAAATAGCTTTAGCCATACTATTTCCTAAATATGCGTCTAGGTTTTCCATGGCAGCCATAGTTCGATAAAGCCGACCCTCTCCAAGATCAGCTAAATGGACAGTTTTGAGAGTATACACTTTACCATTTCTAGCAGATCGATTACAATTTTGACTAGATCTAATTAAATCACTAAATGCGTGCAACAGCATGACAATGCGGAAGGAACAAAAGGGAAAAAGAGGCTCACATGATTGGAGCACTTCATGGGGCAAACCTCGGAGTGCTTGGAGAGGTTGGCGGTGAAGCGGAATCAACGCTTAGGACACACACACACACAAATCACATAAATAATGAGAAATCATAAACTTTACCTTGAGATTAGGGTTCTACGGCATAGGAGAGGAGGAGCAATCGATCAATGGGATGCGGAGGCGAAAGCGAAGAGGATCAAAAGAGAAGGCGAGGAGGGGTTTCGTAGATGGGTTCGCTAGTGTGAAGAGATAAAGAAAGAAAAACACGGCGTCAAAAAATTTCGAGGAGAGGGAAAGAAAAAAACGCAGCAGCAAAATATGGCGAAGGGGAAAAAACAGCGAAGGGAAAAAACAACGACATTCAACAACACTTAATAGATAACGATTTTCAAAAACAATTGTCGTAATCCCTAAAAAATCACACATAGACAACAATTTTCAAAAGTTATTGTCGTAGCCTTTAAAAACTGTTGTCGTAGCCCCAAAATAGATAACGGTTTTTAGAAATCGTTGTCGTAGGCCAAAATAACTACTAAAAGACAACGATTTTTGTTAAAATCGTTGTTAAAAAGAAAAAAAACAACGATTTGGTATAAAACCGTTGTCGTTTGAGTGTTGTTGAATGAGGATTTTCTTGTAGTGTACAGGATCATTTCCAGTTTACTAGAGACTTCCATAGTCAGGTGACAGGGTTTGTTCAGGACTATGAGGTTGAGCAGGAAAGAATGAGGAATTTTATGGATGATATGGATATCACTAGACAACAAGTAGATGCTCTTTATCAATATCATCAACACCTTGACCATCTTCTTGGTATGCCTAGATTTTCCCCTGGCACACATCGGGGACCCCCTTATCCCCCACCCCTACCACCGTATTGATTTCATCGGGACGATAAAAAAGTTTAAGTCTAGGGGATGTTGTGTCCGCACAACCTGAGTTGAGTCGAATTTTCTTTTCTTTCTACATATTTTTTTTGTTGTTTTGCATACTTTATTAGTATGCTTTGTTTATTCGCATTTTATTAGTTTCATATTTCTATTTGCATCTCATTTGCACTTTGCTTTATTTATTCGCATTGTATGAGTTTCATATTTCTAGTTTTGTGGCATATTTGAAAACATCAAACCTTCTACTTTTTCTGCTACTTGTCCAATAGTAAAATGACTAGCATTTTCTTAGTTCATGTGTTGTCAAGATAGTGTTAGTATGTTTGGTATATCTCCTTTCTCTATTTTTAGTAGCACGAAATAAGCTAAGTATTGTATGAAGTTTGATATAAGTTTTGGCCTAACCTTAAGGATCTTATTTTCACTACACTTAAGTACTTAAGCGTGAATAGTAGAAATATTTTTGAAATAGTTATGATTCATCCAAATTGTTTAGTACTTTTGTTCTCATGGTGATTTCTTATTTACATTTTGGTTACTGGATTACCTCGGATCACGGAAACTCATTTTAAAAAATCTAAATCCCAACATATTCATCCCGCATTTGTGTTTAGTGCTACACCTCTTTAGCACCAAAAAAAAATTTGAAAAAGGGATAAAAAATAATTGTCGTGAGTGGAAACTAATAATTCACCCCTTTGAAACCGAGTTAGGTTACTAGGCAAATGAATGTTATGTTTCTCTTGATTCTGAGTAATATCCTTTGAGACATTGTGTAATTTAAGGAAAACGAACCAAGTGTGTGGTAGGTAAGTGACTATCACCGGGAACATTAGGAACTCAATTGTATGACGACTTAACTAGGACAGAAAATTGAAACTTGAAGAGTTTGAGTTACTTATTGCACCGAGCACAAAGAACTTATGATTAGGTCATACTTAGGTTACTCCACAATCGTGCTTATCAATGAAACTAGTTAATAGAGTTAGGCGAATGCACTAGGGATTATGAAACACTGCCTGGCGCTCATGAACATAGTTTGCAGTGTTTTACTTGAGGACAAGCAAAGGTTCAAGTCTGGGGGTGTGATGTGTGTAAATATTATGATCGTTTATGCATGTTTTAACGCACATTCACTTGCTTTATACGTATATATTCTTTGCATGATCGCCTCTTTTATCATGTACTCATCATATATACTCTTTTGTTCGGATATCTGCTTTTTGTTTGGTTTTGTGTTGACAGGGACAACTTTCGGAGCAAAAACAGTCGATGCACCGGAACGAGCCAGAGAACACAGTCGTACAACCTCGCACGGTCATGTGGCCAAATAGAAAAGGAGTAGTGCACGGTCGTGCAACTCTTGCACGACCGTCCGGCCAACCAGAGGCAGATCAGAGCATGACCGTGCAAACCTGCACGGTCGTGCCCCCCCCCCCCCCCCCCAATGACCGAAGCCAAGTAAGGAACGGTCGTGCAACCCTGCACGACCGTGTCCCAGGAGTCGAGCCCGAAGTTCACACGGTCGTGCCAATTGGCACGACCGTGCAGTGCGGCCAGAGACAAGAAAGGGCACAGTCGTGCCATATTGGCACGGCCGTGCCGCCGCACCCTTGCCTATAAAAGGCTTTTAACCCTTTTCCTCAAAGGGGAAGCAAACCGGGAGCGAGCCATCAGAGAGGGAATTACCTTGGTGTCATTCCACGTCGTCCAGGACCTTCGTCCAGCGATCCTTCATCACCACATCGACTCCAGAAGCAAAGGATTAGATCCGAAGATCACTCGTCGTCGTTGAATAAGCATCCTTTCTCTTTCTCTCTTCTTGTTTGGGATTGTATGCTTAATTACATCATATCTTCGGGTTTTTCTCCGGTGTCTATGGAGTAGATTCCTTGTTCTAGGATTAGGGAGTAGTTGTGGATCGGTTTGATGTAAGACTCGTACTTATGCTTATATTCTTTGGATGATTTCGCTTGCTTTGTTTCAATTGTGTATTAATTGATTTTGTAGGAATTGCTAACCTCGTAGAGAGATTATCTTAGATCGTGCACCCGAGGGGCCCTAGTGACAGGGGTAACCCGTTCACGGACATCTAGGGTATTTCCTCGAAAGGAGAGGCAACTTCTCCGCAAGAAAGTAAGAGACCAAACCGAACCCTTACTTCTATCCTTAATGACATCAATTAGAGTTGCATTCTTGTGATCTACCGAGACACCCTAGTGACAGGGATTAACCGTAATAGGATTTCACAGGGATCTTCTTTATTTAGTGCTTAAGGATAGTAGCTTTAGCTTCCGGCGAATGCATGTTGATGGACAATGAATAGAGGATATAGCGCGATACATCAATACCACCACAACGAAACCAAATTCCTAGAACTCTTCATAAACCAAGTAAATTACTCTCTCTTCACTAGTTCTCATTTCCGTTTCTCATTCTCTTTTCTTTAGATAACTCACAACCATTGATAGTTTAGCTAATCTTAAGTGAACCATTGCTAGTGCTTATAACCAGTGCTCGTGGGATCGATAATCTTTATTACTGACGACGAATCCGTGCACTTGTGGTTCGTAACAACGACGAACCACTGTGACGCTCACTCAAGAGGAGCTGGAGACGCTCGTGCAAGCATGGGCAACAAAAATGATGAAACAACAACAACATCAAGCGTTAGCTGATCGGCCAGCGTCGCAACCTGCAACATCAGCGGCCGACAAGCGAGCCGGGCAAGAAGATTGAGCGGAGCAACTCTCCGTATGGGGTAAGAACCGAAGGCTGACCGACACCCAAGGGGAAGCGTCGCCCACGCCGATCCCTTTCCATTGAGCTCTGCTTCAAACTCCCTTGGAGATAGCCCAAATGCATCAGGAGCGGGGATCATCTTCCGATGATGAACCCATTCAGGATGCGCGGAAAGGAAAAGCACCCTGAAGCACCGCATCCCCTAAATGGATCAACCGATAGTTCTCAAAGAGATCTTACAAGACCCTCTGCCTCGACACTACACCCAGCTAGCGATCGGGATGTACAACGGATCAACCGATCCCGATGACCACCTGGATCGGTTTGACAACGAAGCCACACTGCACCAATAAACGGATGGAGTGAAGTGCAGAGTCTTTCTCACCAATCTCTCCGGATCGGCACAACGCTAGTTCAGAAGACTGACGGACGGCTCGATACAAAGTTTCAAAGACTTCCGAGCCGCCTTTCAGTACCACTTCACCAGCAGCCGACGCTATCAAAAGACGAGCGTTAGCCTCTTCTGTTAGGGTGTATACTAAAAGCCTAGTTTTTAGTATAAACATTTATTTAGAAATAAAAATCACATTGGTCAAATGTCTACATTTATTCTAAGTGTAGTTGTCCATTTAATTTATATTGTAAGATAACATGGTGTGAGGTGACACACAGAAGATCATGTTATCAGTTCCTTATAAATTATAAATAGTAGCTCACAACCAAGATGGAATGTGACAACCCATTGGAGTGGTTGTAGTATAATCTGGTATTAGTTTATCTTGACTATAAAATTACACTAGTACACTATGAGTGTATTAAGCAGGACCATTTGAGGTAGTTTTTTTTATACGTACTGATTACATAAAAGAACAAAACCTCTGTTATTATGGAAGTGTGTACTCTTAATCATGATATAATAACAAACACGTATACTTAATATTTATTTCTTTAATTTATCAAAGGGTGTGATTTAGTTCGTTAAATAAATAGGCCCGATAAGTTGGGAAATGATATTATTTATATGGTGCATTGTTGATTATAAAATAAAACTGTGTCCTAGTAATCTAAGTTGATGATGTCCCCTTGAGGAGCTCATAAACATTGTCATGTAAACCCTACTGGTGGACTTAGTTCGACATGATAATAAGGTTGAGGGGTACTACTCTTGGAGCTAGATATTAATTAAGTGAGTTGTCAGTAACTCATTTAATTAGTAGACATTCGATATCCTAAACGCAGGGAGACTAACACACTCATGATAAGAAGGAGCTCATATTGTAATATGGGATTGGTGCGGTAGTGCAATAATAACTCTTTAGTGGTATGAGTTATTATTGATGAACTTAAGTTGGGTGTTCAGGGCAAATACGGGAAGCTCAAGCTCATCGGGAGACCAAAACCAATTCCTCCTCTCGGTCCCTATTGTAGTATCTTATTTATAAAAACCTTATATCCACTTAAAGCCAAGCTTCTTACCCATCTTGTTGTGGCCGACCAAGCCAAGCTTGGAGCCCAAGCTAGTGCCGGCCAATCCCTTCATGGAGCCCAAGTAGGGGCCGGACAGACCATGCTTGGTGACCAAGCATGGGGTCGGCCAAAGTAAAATAAAAGGAAGTTTTGTAAATAAAATTTTATTAAATCTTTTCTTTATTTGTAGTAATCTACAATGGTTAAAAGAGAGATTTTATTTTGTTAAAATCTTTCTTTTTTTGTAGATATCTACAATGGTTAAAAGAAAGATTTTAATTTTATTAAAAACTTTCCTTTTATAGCCATCCTCATGGTTTTAAAAGAGAGTTTTAAAATTTTAAAATCTTTACTTATATAGCTATCTACAAAGGATTAAAGATAGATTTTAATTTTGTCAAAATCTTTCCTTATTTGTAGTTATCTATAATGTTTAAAAGAGAGATTTTAATTTTTGATAAAACTTTCTTTTTTGTAACCATGTTTTAAAAAAAGAAGTTTTAATTAATCTTTCCTTTTGTAGTTGTCTACATGTTTTAAAAGAGAGAAATTAATTTTAAAACTTTCCTTTATTACCATGTACAATAGGAAATTTAGAAAAGAGAGATTTTAATTGTTGTTAAAATTTCCTTTTTTTTAAAGGGATGCCACAAATAAGGAAGGTTTAATTATGTTTAAAACTTTCCTTTTTTGCCTTGACCAAGGATTATAAAAGAGAAGGAGAGGGTGCCTCATGTGAGATACAACCTAGAGTCCTCTCTCTTTTCCTTGGTGTGGTCGGTCCTGTCCCCTCTCCTTTTCCTCTTCTTAGGGTCGGCGGCACCTTCCTTCTTCTCTTCTTTTCTTCTTTCTAAGGTCGACATCCATATTCCTTGGTGGCCAAAACTTGAAGGAAAAAGGAAAAGACTCTACATAGGTGGCCGGTTACTAGAAGGAGAAGAAAGGAAGAAAGTTTCCTATTTTGGCATCCCTTGGTGGCTCAAGAGTCTTGGAGGAAAAGAAGGAGCTTGGGTGGATTTCATCTTGGTAGATCATCGCCCACACGACGTTCAAGAGAATGAGAGGAATACAACAGAAGATCAAGAGGTCTATAAGCTACAAAGAAAGGTATAACTAGTTATTTGTTTCCGCATCATAACTAGTTCATGTTCTTTATATAGATCTTGAAAAACCAAACACAAGAGACTATCGATTTTATGTTATCATTTTTGTTATCGATTTTGTGTTTCGATTTCATGTTTCGATATTGTGCTTCTATTAAGGTCTCTGTAATTAAACCTAGTTTACTGTAAGAAGTTAAATATTCGATTTCTTTGAAAGGCTTTGTCTAGGAAGTGGTGGATGATCCCATACCCAAGAAGGCCTAGTGTCTCGCCATGTTTAACCTGGAAGTCGATCTTTGAAATAGATATTTGATTAACTTCTGTAATATAGTTTAACTTAGGAAGATCACATCGGTTAAACTTGGAGTAAAAATGTTAAGTATCATTTCCAATCCAAGTTTAACTTCTGAAGGAAAATTTGGATTAATAATGTTAAGCATCATTTGCAATCCAAATTTAACTTTAATAGAGCACATGGGTAGCTAGGATAGTTCTATGCTTGTACAAATTTTTGTACAGGGGAACTAGAACGGTATTCTGAGTAGCAACCAACATCTTCGCCCTGAAACAAGGGCCCAAGGAAGCGCTTCGATCATACATCGAGCACTTCAACCAAGTGGCCATGGACATCCCCTCGATCTCATCCGAGACCATGGTGAATGCTTTCACCCAGGGGCTTGTCGAAGGGGATTTCTTTCGATCACTCATGAGGAAACCACCCTGAGACTTCGACCAAATGTTGAAGAAGGCCAATAAATACATCAACGTGGAAGAGGCTCAGGCGGCCAGAAGAAAGGAGGCGTTGATCGAGCATTCGGCACCAACTGAGCGCCGACCGGCTAGCAGCCATCTACTGTCCAAGGGACCAAGGGTTGAAGGAGCACAGCCGCACTAGGAGACCAGGGCACATGCTGTACAGCATGTGGCGTCCGGTTAGCCCAAGGCGTCGAAGGGCAAGGTATGGACACCTATGTTTTGTTCATTCCATAAATCGGTAACCCACAATACGCGGGACTACCGAGGACTGACACCAATCGTCAACCGACCGACCCCTAGAGGATATCTCTGTCGTTCCCTGCCCCTTGATAGACGAGATCGGCACCAATTAGCCGGTCAACAAGAGGAAGAAAGAAGGGAGCCCGAGCGCCATCACCATCAGTTGAGGAAGGAAAATGAGCCCTCAAAGATCCCGGCCGAGTGAAATAGGTCATCTGCCAGGGAAGAGGAAAACAAGAACAACGCTTTCCGAGGAGGTCATACGTACGATGGTTGGAAATACACGCCATCGGATGTAGCAAGGAGAGGGCAGAAGGCCCCAGATCCGCTTCAGCCCTAGCGATCTGGAGGGTTCCAAGGTCCCTCATGACGATGCCCTGATCATCCAAGTGGTGATCGCCAACTACACCATTCATCGGACTTTCATCGACATGAGAAGTTCGGTGAACATCATTTTCAAGAAGGCGTACGATCAGCTGTAGATCGATCGGAGCGAGCTGCTGCCCATCGCAACCCCGCTCTACGGGTTCACAGGCAATGAAATATTGTCGATCAGTCAAGCAAGATTGGCCATCTCACTGGGAGAAGAGTCATTGAGGAGGACCCGGTCTACTAACTTCATAGTAATGGGCACGTCGTCGGCTTACAACGTCATCTTAGGGTGACCGGCTCTCAACGAGTTCTGGGCAGTAGTGTCGACCTACTGCCAGAAGGTGAAGTTCCCAGTGGACAATCAAGTGGGCGGGGTCAAAGGCAACCAATTGGCTGCTCGGCGCTGTTATGTGGAAATGGTCAAGATCAAGGCCAAGGTCGCTCGGAAGACTCCATGGCTAGAGGTAAATGCTATCATCGAAAAACCTCCAACTTTATTATATAAAGAAAAGGAGGAGGTTCAGATCCACCCGAGCCGGTCGGAAGCCACGACCTTCGTTGTCGTCGACCTGGAGGAAGAGAAGAAGGCAGAGCTAATCGCATGCCTCAACCAGAATCATGATGTGTTCGCTTGGTCGACACATGAGTTGCACGGCATCTCCCTGAGCGTAGCTCGACATGAGCTACATGTCCGATTGGACTCTCGGTCGGTCAAACAAAGAAAAAGGGATTTCAGCGCAAAGCAGAACGTGATCATCCGGGCGGAGATAGAGAAGCTATTGGAGGCAGGCTATATCAGGGAAGTCCAATTCCCGAGCTGGCTAACCAATGTTGTGATAGTCTCCAAGCCGGGCAACAAGTGACGAGTCTGCATCAACTTCCGCAACCTCAACAAGGTCTGCCTCGAAGGACTTCTATCCACTGCCCAAGATAGATCAAATGGTGACTCGACAGCGGGCTGTGAACTGATCTGCATGCTCGACGCGTATCAAGGATACCATCAAGTGCCGCTCGCCAGGGAGGATCAAGAAAAGGTCAGCTTCATTACGGCTGATGGGACATACTACTACAACATCATGTCGTTCGGACTGAAGAACACTAGAGCCATCTACCAAAGGCTAATGAATAAAGTATTTCGACGGTAGATCGGTCGTAATATGGAGGTATACATCGATGGCATACTCATCGAATCCCTCCGGGTTGCTGACCTATGCACTGATATCGACGAGACTTGCCAAACGCTATGGACATATGGAATAAAGTTGAACCCGAGCAAGTGCATATTCGGCGCAAAGAGCGGCCACTTCCTGGGCTATATCATCATCGAGCGGGGCATCGAAGCCAATCCGATCAAGGTCCAAGCTTTGCAGGACATGCCTTCACCTCAGAATTTGAAGGAATCCCAGAGGTTGACCTATCGGATCACGGCTGATCCGGCAGTAAGGACGGGGGACCCCCCTTTGAGAGAAGTCAATGACACGTAGAGGTCAAAAGTCCAAGGGCAATATGAGGTTCAGCCGATCGGGTAAGGGTCGGGTCAACCGGCCGAACGGGTTAGAACAGAATCAAAGACAACCCGGCGGGGAGTCGGGTTTCTGACGCTTATGGTGAACAAGGTCGCCGGGCCGAGCGGGTGGCCCGCTCGGCCCACCCGCTCGGCCGAGGCATAAGGCAGCAATGTCGTGAACAGTCTCAGCCGAGCACACGGCCGGGAATCTCCCGAGCGTACTGGTACTTGCGTCCGGTCGGACGTAAGGGGACTGCTGAGCGGCAGGACGCTCGGCGCGGGGGGAGAAGGGACAAAAGGACAAGGGGACATCGAGGAACATCTTCTGACAATGAGCATGTTCGACGACTAAGCCATACGCAGAATCTTACGACAGAAGGTTCTGCCATCCCATCAGAGAGGTGCTCGGACTGTAGTAGTATGGTGTCAGGCAAGCTCCTCTGGCAAGCCCATACTGTGGTATGGTAAGGGGACACGTGTATGCCTCGGTATGTGTGCATAAGCCTCCTCACAGCTCTATATAAGGGTCCTCACACTTCGCCGGAGGTACGCATTCTCTGAGATTCGAGGTCACTTCATAGTTTCCTTTTGCCTGACTTGAGCGTCAGAGGGTCGTCGCCGGGAACCCCCTCCCGGCCAGACTTCCTTGCAGGTTCGCCGGAGATTGGTGCAGTTGTTTGGAGATAGAGGAGAGCGCCATGTTCCCAGCGTCTGTTGACTCATCGTTCGGACAGGATCAAATTGGCGCCGTCTGTGGCAACGCACCTGTATCCGAGCGGAAGAGATGGACGAAGCTGGACGACAGCACGCCGTGATGCTCTCCCAGGAGGAGCTCGACGCTCTAATCGAGGCAAGAGCAGCTAAGCTTGTGGAACAACAGAAACAGAAGGCGCAAGCCGAGCGGATTATGGAGCAACAAGCGACGTCCGCGTCGGGAGGCCGAGCGGAAGCACCACCGGCCACGGTTCCATTTCATCGGGCCCCTTCAAAGTCATCGAAAAGCTCCGCTCGGGGGCCTATTATCTGGAGGATGAAGACGGACGACAACTGGATCGACCGTCGAGTGGGAACCACCTCCAGCCTTACCGGGCGGGGTGAAAGGTGCGCCAATGTAATGTATGCTGTATATTTTCCATTCGGCCGTATACTTGAAATGCAGGAGTAAAAAAATCGAAAAATTAGCGCAAGTATAAGGCATCGTCAGCCGGATCGGAAGACCGTCGAGCTCCGACGTTAAAAATCGAGAGTTGCGCCGGTGACTATAAACCCTCCGGCCGGAAGACCGTCGAGCTCCGACATTAAAAATCGAGAGTCGCGCCGGCGACTATAAACCCTCCGGCCGGAAGATCGTCGAGCTCCGACGTTAAAAATCGAGAGTCGCGCCGGCGACTATAAACCCTCCGGCCGGAAGACCGTCGAGCTCCGACGTTAAAAATCGAGAGTCGTGCCGGCGACTATAAACCCTCCGTCCGGAAGAAGACAATAAAGAAGTCGACTTGTGAGTCGTTTGGCCGATCGGCTAAGTAACCAAAAGTACTTCATGAACATCTAGCGAAAAGCCCATTTGCGAAACAGTATATATCCAGCCGAGCGGACTAGCTATGCAAAATACTTCATAAAAAATCCCTTTTCGAACACAAGATAAGTGGGATGAGAGGCGAATAACAGGGAGAAGTACGGGAACATGAACAACGGTAGTTGGTGAGCCGAGCGGACAGCACGCATATTGATTAGCAAAAGAAAAAGCAGGCGAAAGGATAGCATATCATTAGAGAAATTAAGGCCGAGCGGCCGAATTACAAACCAAGGATAGTTTTTGGCCGAGCGGCCGAATTACATGAAGACTTCTACTCAAGAAAATCATAAATGTCCTTTGGGATGGTGCCAAGGAGCGTCGCTTGATCTTGGGTCGGGATGATGACGGGGTCGGGAAGAAGACCCTTGGACTTCAAGTAAGTTGTGGTGGCATTCATAGCAAGCTCGAAGGCAGTGTACATCCGTTCGCAGACTTTTTCGGAGAATTCGACCGAACAGATGTAATTCTGCCTCAAGGCGGCGACCCGGCTTGGCTCAGCCTCCTGGTATTCTTTGAGGGCCGCTCGAGAGGCGTCGGCGGCGGCCTGGTGTTCTTGCAGGGCAGCCTCAAGTTTCGTCACCACGTCCGATCGTGCCGCCTTCTCGCCGACCAGCTAGTCTATCAGCTCCTTAACTCTTTGCTCCAGGCCCCGAGCCTCGACATTCTTCTTCTCCAGGTAGGCAATGGCCGTCTTCTTCCGCTCGGTCGCCAGGCTTATTTTTCGGTCAAGTGATTTGACCTGTCGATCGAGCTCGGACAAAGTATGCGCCTGGTCGGCCGTTTTCTTTTGCTCCGCCGCCAGCAAAGCTTGGGTCTTCTTGAGCTCTTTCTGCAGCTCGGTGTAAGAAGGACCCTGAAAAGGCGCGCCGCCCGAACTCCTTAATCTTTTTACCTCCTCGTCCACCATGGCGAGACGGTTGCAGATGACAATCTCCTCCACCCATCTCTGGCATAAACAAGGTTATTATTGGCCGATCGAAAAGAATGCGTAAAGGACTTGAGAAAATACGCTTACCCCAGTGGCCTGCTGCATGTGGCTGTTGGCCAAATTGCTGAGTGGAATCATAGCGACGCGTGCCCGAGCGTCGGCCCACATTTAGGCTAGAGGTTCATTGTGATCATGTGCTCGGGCGTAGTTGGTCGATCGGCCTCGGGCATCAATTCTTCGGTGGGAAGATGCAAGGAGACCCTGACGGTACGACGCCGACCGGGAGTCGTCTGAGCGGAAGCTGGGGAGGGATCGGAAGCTGGCGCAGAAAATTGGGACAAAATGGCCGAACGTTCGACTCGGCATGGAGCGGGCGGAAGGGTACTGACTGGAATGGCCTCGAGAGGGTCCGCTGACGCATCCAGCTGGGATGGGGTCCGATCGGACGAAATCGCCTCGACTGCTGGAGCTTTACCTCGAGAATCGGTGGTGGTCCGCTCGGACGGTTGGACCGCGGAAGTAGCCGATCTAAGGGGTGTCTCCGCTCGGCGCCTTTTTTGTCGAAGAGGGCGCTCCTCCTCCTGAGCGGAGCCTTCCTCCCGAGCGGAAGGCCCTCAGCTAGAAGTTACGCCAACCGCCGGCTCCGGGAGAGAAGCCTGAGCGGCCGACTCCCCCGCATTCGTCTCGCTCTCCCCTTCATTAGAGCCGACCGGCTGAATGCCAAGCGACTCCATCTCTTTGGCAGCCGCGGCCTCAAGCGCCGCTGCTTTCCTTTTCAAAATGTCGGCCATCACTGACTCCATGACAATGTCTGCTGCAAAGAAAAAAGGAGAAAAGCAGTTAGCAATCAAGGCAAATGTACCGAGTAAAATTCTTACCGAAGCCTCTCAAGAGGGGGGTTCTGATCGGACTCAAGCCGAATATGTATATCACCCCTTCAGGCAAGAACTTATTGATGTCAAACTTCAGACCGGCTAGCATGTTGGCAGCGTGAAGATAATCCGGTCAGGTCTTGAACCTTTTGAGCTCTGGGGAGATTGGTGGTCCGACCTGCCACTAGGTTCGGAAAGCGGCCCGCTCGGGGAGACGAAGATAGAAGTAGAACTCTTTCCAATGTTTATTGGAAGAGGGCAGTTTATTGAAGAAAACCAAACCGGGCTGAGCCTGGAACATGTATGTGCCCAGCTCGGACTGTTTAGGGTAATAAAAATAATAGAAAATCTCCGGTCGGAGGGGGATGTTGTGAATTTTGAACAAGACGACGATGCCGCATAGAAGGCGGAAAGTGTTAGGGACTAGGCTTCCGAGCAGAATGCCGAAAAAGTTACAAACTTCTACGATGAAGGGATGGATTGGAAAGCGCAGACCGGCTACGAACTGGTCGCGGAAAACACAGAAAGCTCCGTGTGGCAACTTGTGTGGCCGAGCGGAGAGGGAGGGTAGGATAATTTCAAAGTCAGAGGGAATTTCAAAAGAGTCCATCAGAATATCGGCGTTGCGCCGATCGAAGCGCAACTCCATGGTAGTATACCACGGGCCGAGGGCTTGGTCTTGAGGCTGAGAGGAACTAGTCATTGTCCGAGTAGACGAAACCACAAAAGGCAGATGATAGAAAGAAGAGGATGACAAACGAGACAGCGCCCAGAGGACCAAAACTCGAGAAAGAAACGCAAGGAAAACCAAAGATAGAAAAGAGGAAGAGCCTTACAGAGAAGAATAGAGATCAATGAGGAGCACGGAGTCGCCGGAAGAAGTAGCAACAAGATCACCGGAGCACTGAAACGCCAAAGGCAGCTATTGGACATGCAAAGACGCAAATGCGGCCAAGAGGGGGAGAAGGTGAAGGCTTTATAGGGTTGGGCCCGAGCGGCCTCCACCATCGGATGCAGGTCACGGGAACCGAAGCATGCATCGGGCCATCCATTTCAAACCGCCTCGATCCCGTTGGACACTACGCCGCCGCCGTACGATGACGGCAGCATCGCCACATGGCGTTCAGCTACTAGAGCGCATTTAATGAGCGCGTGCTCGGCCTTAATGTTGGAGATTGGCGCAAACTTCGAAGAGATCCGAGGAATGTTGGCGTTGACGGACGTTTTAGCTGCCCCCGTGGGGGCCGAGCGGGAGGATAGTTGCATATGGACGCCGCTCGGCGCAACTGATGGTCCAGTCAGTCGGACTAATCACCTCCTTCGACTAGATTTGAAGGGGAGGCAAGTGATCCGGCAGTAAGCACGGGGGACCCCCCCTTTGAGGGAAGTCAATGACACGTAGAGGTCAAAAGTCCAAGGGCAATATGAGGTTCAGCCGATCGGGTAAGGGTCGGGTCAACCGGCCGAACGGGTTAGAACAGAATCAAAGACAACCCGGCGGGGAGTCGGGTTTCCGACGCTCATGGTGAACAAGGTCGTCGGGCCGAGCGGGTGGCCCGCTCGGCCGAGGCATAAGGCAGCAATGTCTTGAACAGTCTCAGCCGAGCACACGACCGGGAATCTCCCGAGCGTACTGGTACTTGCGTCCGGTCGGACGTAAGGGGACTGCCGAGCGACAGGACGCTCAACACGGGGGGGAGAAGGGACAAAAGGACAAGGGGACATCAAGGAACATCTTCTGACAATGAGCATGTTTGACGACCAAGCCATACGCAGAATCTTACGACAGAAGGTTCTGTCGTCCCATCAGAGAGGTGCTCGGACTGTAGTAGTATGGTGTCAGGCAAGCTCCTCTGGCAAGCCCATACTGGGGTATGGTAAGGGGACACGTGTACGTCTCGGTATGTGTGCATAAGCCTCCTCACAGCTTTATATAAGGGTCCTCAAACATCGCCGGAGGTACGTATTCTCTGAGATTCGAAGTCACTTCATAGTTTCCTTTTGCCTGACTTGAGCGTCGGAGGGTCGTCGCCGGGAACCCCCTCCCGGCCCGACTTCCTTGCAGGTTCGCCGGAGATTGGTGCAGCTGTTTGGAGATAGAGGAGAGCGTCACGTCCCCAGCGTCCGTCGACTCATCATTCGGACAGGATCAACGGCATTATCCAGGTTCATAGCCAAGTCATCCGATCGGAGCCTGCCATTCTTCAAGATACCGCGTCGGGCTACAAAATTCCAATGGGACGCTGAGTGCGATCGAGCACTGGAGGAGCTAAAAGAGTATCTGAACTCGCTGCCCGTGTTGGCCAAGCCAGTTGTGGGAGAGCCGCTCTGGATTTATTTGTCGACCAATGAGCATGTCGTTGGATCGGCTTTGGTCAGGCAGAACGGCCAAGATCAGCAACCTGTATATTTTCTGAGCCATATATTGAAAGATGTTGAATCTCGCTACACCGATCTCAAGAAATTAGCCTACGCTCTGATACTAGCCGTTCGGAGGCTTCGTCCGTACTTCTTGGTGCACATGATCATTGTAATGACTAACAGCACTCTGGGGAGAGTCCTCCTCAATCCAGAGGCGTCTGGACGGCTAATCAAGTGGACAACCAAACTTAGCGAGTCGACATCCAGTATCTGTTAGAATGTATACTAAAAGCCTAGCTTTTGGTATAAACATTTATCTAGAAATAAGAATCGCATTGGTCAAATGTCTACATTTATGATAAATGTAGTTGTTCAATTAATTTATATTGTAGATAACATGGTGTGTGGTGTCACACACAGAAGATCATGTTATCAGTACCTTATAAATTATAAACAGTAGCTCACGACCAAGATGGAAAGGAACAAACCATTGGAAGGTCGTAGTGTAATTAGGTATTAGTTTATCTTAACTATATAATTATACTAGTACACTTAGAGTGTATTGAGTTGGACCATTAGAGGTCGTTTCTTTTATACTGACTTTATAAAGGAATAAAGACCTCAGTTATTATGGAAGTATGTGCTCTTAATCCCAATATAATAACAAGCACATATATTTGATATTTATTTCTTTAATTTATCAATGGGTGAGATTTAGTTCGATAAATCAATAAACCCGATAAGTTGGGAAATGATATCACTTATAGTGTGTGTTGTTGATTATAGAAGGAAGTTGTGTCCTAGAGATACTAGGTTGATAATGTCCCCAAGAGGAGCTCATAAGGATTGTCATGTTAAACCCTGCAGGTGGACTTAGTCCGACATGATGATAAAGTTGAGTGGTACTACTCTTGGACTAAGACATTAATTAAATGAGTTGTCAATAACTCACTTAATTAGTGGACATTCGATATCTTAAACACAGGGAGACTAACACACTTATAATAAGAAGGAGCCCAAAAATGTAATTTGGGATTGGTGCGGTAGTTCAATAATAGTTCTCTAGTGGAATGAATTATTATTGATAAAATTAAGTTGTGTGTTCGGGGCGAACACGGGATGCTTAATTTTATCGGAAGACCAAAACTAATTCCTCCTCTCGGTCACTATCATAGCCTCTTATTTATAGAGTACTATACCCACCTATACCCACCTTCATACCCATGATAAGGGGGCCGGCCAAGCTAGCTTGTGGTTCAAGCTAGGGCCGGCCAAGCCATGGGTGGCCGGCCCTAGCTTGAACCCAAGCTTAGGTGGCCGGCCCCCATTAAATTAAAAAGAATTTTAATTTTTAATTTTTATTATGTGGAAGATATAATTTATTAAAGAGAATTAAAATTAAAATATCTCTCTTAAAAAGGATCTACAAAAGATTAAAGAAAGAGATTAGATCTCTTTCCTTATTTGTAGATTGGAAAGATATTTTATTTTTTCTCTTTAAAAATTATTCACATGTTGAAAAATTAAAATTATAGAAATTTATTTTTATCAACCATGAAGGGATTTTAAAGGGAAATTTTATTTTTTTAAATTTCCAAAGACAAATAAAGAAGTTTTAATTGTTGATTTAAAATTATCTTATTTGCTCTATATGAGGTGACCGGCCACATACAATTAATTAGGAAATTTTATTAATTGTTGTCAAGGAAAGTTAAGGAAATTTTATTATAAATAAATTTCCTTATTTGCCAAAGCCAAGGAATATAAAAGAAGGGGTTGGGGTGCCTTCATGGGTTACAACTTCTATTATTTTCTCCTTCTTTTCCTTGGTGTTGTGGCCGGCCATCCTCCCTCCCTCTCTTCCTCTTTGTAGTGGCCGAAACCTATCTCTTGCTTGTAGCTCTTGTGGTGGTCGGATACTACTTGGAGAAGAAGAAGAAGAAGGAGAGAAAGCTTGCATCCCTTGGAGCTTGGTTGGTGTTATTCTTCATCCTTGGTGAAGCTTTTGTTTTGGTCGAACCTAGCAAGGAGGAGAAGAAGGTGCTTAGGTGGTTTCTCATCTTGGAAGATCGTTGCCCACACAACGTCCGAGGTTATAAGAGGAATACGGTAGAAGATCAAGAGGTCTTTCTAAAAGGTATAACTAGTAATTTTTCCTTTCCGCATCATACTAGTTATTTTTGAAAATAATACCAAATACAAGAGGCTTACGATTCTAGTATTTCAAATTTATTTTCGATGTAGTGTTCTTATGTTTTCTTCTTTTCCTTGTGATTTGATTGTTCCTTTCGGTTAACCTAAAGTTATTTTAGGAAATTAAATATTAGCTTTCCTTAAAAGGTTTTGTCTAGTCGGTGGTGGTTTTTCCCATATCCAAGAAGGTCATGTGCCTCGCCACGTCAGTACTGGGAACCAATTATGGAAATTAATATTTAATGGAATTAATAACTTAGGTGATTTGGATCGAACGTGTTAAGTTCTGCAGGAGATCCAAGTCTAAACCTAAAAGAACAAATAGATTAAGTTTTGGATCAAACGTGTTAAGTTCCGCAGGCGATCCAAAATTTAATTTAAAAGAACACATGGTAGCTAGGAAAAGTTTCAGACCTTTGTACAAAATTTTTGTACAGTGGAACCTCTAGGTTTTCCGAGTAGCAACTAATAATTAGTATTAGAGCTAAGGTTTTGCCTCTGTGTATTTGGAATTAGTTTAACTATGCACATGTCATACATAATTTAGGCAGGTTAATAGTAGGATGTGCTAACTTTGTGGATGCAGGATCCAACTATTATGGCTTATAGTTTTTATGTGTGTGATTGGACCCTTGGACATGTCAAGGGCATTTATGTGTGTGCATGATTGTATTATAAAATACAGCAGGAGCTGTATTTAGTTTTATTAGGATTTTATTTTTTGATCTAGTTACATGTACATTCCTTTTATGGAATATAGGATCGATGGATGTAAATTTTATTTTATGTTCGATCTAGTTTACATGTACATTCCTTCGAGGAATATAGGATCGAAAAATGTAAAATTCTATTTATGTCGCGGATCAAATCTTGCAAGGCGTGGAACCTTTTGAGGATCAGAGGCGCAGCGGAACAAGGAGCAAGATGGATGCGACAACTAGACCCGGTGGCGGTGGCCAAAGATGGCAGCAGCTAGGGTTGGCGACACACGAAGGACAGCAATAGATAAAAGCCAAATAGTTAAAAATTAGTTTTTCTATTTATTGCTTTTTATGCTGTGTTGTGTGTGCTTATTAGTATACATGCTAAGTAGGCTAGCATAGTCAAAATTCCTCACTTTAAATAACTAAGTAGGAGAGGGATTTATTTTTAAATAAATTCCACGGTCTCCATTACTGGTTTATAAGTGATGCAACAAGCTTGCGCGTTGGCTCTGAGTGCCTTCCTCCATATCAGATAAGCTTGTTTTGCGGATCACTAGCTTAAACTTCCATTTTGGATGACTATAGGAAGTTAATTAAGAGCGTGTGATCTTCCCCATCGGAAGGGACACAATCTTATTAACGGACTTAGTGTCAAGTAATGGTATACACTTAGGCACGTCTAATAGTATCCTCCCCATCGGAGTCACTGCTATTATTTGTGTGACCGAAGAAAACCAACTATTAATTTGTCAAATAAATAAGTTGACAAGATAATAAAATTAAAAACCCCTCTTACAAATGTTTGATTTTGTATACGTCCACACTATCATGGTATACAAAATTCACGGTGTTTGAGGTAATTTTATTTGTCATAAAGATTTATTGACAAGATAATTAATGGGTAATACCCTCCTCTTACAAATGTTTAAATTTTGTATACGTCCACACTATCGTGGCATGCAAAATTCACAGTGTTTGAGGTGTTGGTGAATTTAAATAATATTACTTGAGGAATCAATGTTATTTTAAATTCAAAAGTTTTGACCAAATATTTGATCAAAGAAAGATCAACTATTAATTTTATTCGTCATAAAGTAAAGTTGACGAGATAATAAAATTAATGGATAAAATCTCTTCTTTGATTTTGTATACGTCCACACTATCGTGGCATACAAAATTCATGGGATTTTAAGGAATTGATCTTGACCAAATATTTTTGTGATTCTTAGGATTTAAAATGTTTGTCAATTCTCTAGTTGTTATACTATAGAAAAGACTTAGTAGTCCCGATTATAAAAATTGGAAATAGGACTTGGACATTAATGTAGTCTGTCTTTTTAGAACTAAAGAACAATATAGGTGTATTTAATTCATTAGTTGAAACATGTTTAGTGGTGTTATCTACCAGAACCTGGAGTGTAGATACAGATGTCATTAATCATGACCGTAATTCATTGCAGGGTTCCAGGAAACTCGACAACTAAATGAAAATAAAAACACCGTCCACATGGGCACTGCTGTAAAAGTGACAGTTGTTGCAGTGGGAGATGTTTATCATTTAATAGAAATAAAATATGGATTATTAGAAATTGTCTTTACGTACTAAGTTTAGAAAGAACCTAATTTCAGTTTCTAAACTATTATAGAATAGATATTGTGTCTATTTTGATAACAAAGTTGTTATCAAGAAAAATAGAGAAGTTATCTATTCTGGTATGTTGGTTGACAATTTATAATCCAATAACTCCCACGATGCAATAAATGAAAATTATAACACATCTTCTAACTTTAAGAGAAAGCAACCTTCGGAAATGAACCAATTATATCTTTGGCATCTAAGGCTAGGTTATATTAACTTGAGTAGGATTCATTGGTAGCGGATGAACTTTTGGGTTCATTGGTAGTGGAAATCTTTCCAACCTGCGAGTCTTACTTGGAAGGAAAAATAACCAAGAAGCTTTTAAGTCTAAGGGGTATGGAGCCAAAGATATGTTGGAATTGTTTCATTCTGATTTGTGTGATCCTATAACTATCCAGACAAGAGGTAGTATCGAATATTTCATCTATTTTATAGACAACTATTCAAGATACAAATACATTTACTTAATGTGCCGCAAGACTAAGTGCTTTGATTAGTTCAAAGAGTACAAGGCTGATGCGGAGAAACGTCAAAGTAAAAGTATCAAGACACTATGGTGAGATCGTAGTGGCAAGTACCTCTTGGGAGAATTTAGGAGTCACTTATCAAAAGTAGGGATTCAATCCCAACTAACTGCACCTGGTACACTCCTACAGAATGGTGTAGAAAAAGGAAGGTATAGGACTCTTATGGAAATAAGTAGATTGATGATGAGTTATTTGGAAAATTACCAAATTCATTTTAAGGATATACTCTGGAAACAGAAGTGAACATAGTACCTTCCAAAGTCAGAACTCTCTACTCATATAGAATTGCTAAATAGGCATAAGTCTATTTTGAAGCATATTCGGATTCGGGTAGTCCAGCACATATGCTGAAGAGAGACAATGATAAGTTGGACAGGAATTCGTTTGTTTGTAAGTTATCCTAGAGAAATGAAAGTAGGTTTATAGTCTTAAAAATCAGAAGGTCATTGTTAGCATCAATGATCGATTTTTAGAAAAGGACTATGTAATAAATCACGTGCCCATAAGTAAATTTGTTCTTAAGGAAATAATAAAGGACATGTCTAACCTAGTACCAACTGTACAAGATGAAATATCACAAGAAACTGCAACACGTATCATAACTGATACACAATTGCAGAAAGTGCCTCATCGTAGTGGGAGTGTTATTAGGCAACCTAAAAAGATTCATGTTTTGGGAGAGTTTTTGGACTCGATCCCTGGAGGACATGAACCTGATCTCCGGACATATGACGAAGCACTCCAAGATAAAGATGCAGCATCTTGGCAAAGAGTAATGAATAACAGAATTAGAATATATGTATTCTAATAAAATCTGGAAGCTTGTAGAACCACCAAATGGTGTAAAAGCCTTTGGGTATAAAAAGGTCTATAATAGGAAAAGAGGGATAGACAGGAAGGTAGAAACTTTCAAAGCAAGGCTTGATGAAAAAGGAAACTTTTTCATTGGTAGCCATGCTTAAATCTATCTGGATTCTTTTATCTATTTGGCAAGTGGATGTCAAGACAGCATTCCTTAATGGAAGTCTTGAAGAAAGCATTCATATAAAGCAACCAGAAGGGTTCATTGCAAAGGGCTAAGAGCATCTTGTGTGCAAGCTCAATCAGTCTATGGACTGAGACAAAGCTTCAAAGGTCTTGGAACATCCGGTTTATCAAAGTTATCCAGACCTATGGATTTATTTAGTAACCGGATAAGTCTTGTGTATACAAAAGGTGTGATGGAAATGTGGTGGTATTTCTTGTACTATACGTAGATTACATTTTTGTTAGTTGGAAACAATATCAAGGTGTTATCGGAAGTAAGGGTATGGTTGTCCAAGTAATTCGTTATAAAGGACTTAGGAAAATAAGCACATATTCTTGGGAACAAGGTTCGCAAGAAAAGAATGTTGTGCTTATCTCAAGCTTTATATAACAAGCTCGTTTTAGCATGCAAAACTCCAAGAAAGGTTTTCTACCTTTTAAGCATGGAGTGTCTTTATCTAAAGAGATGTCTCCGATGACATCAAAGGAGATTGAGGACATGTAGGCAGTTCTTTATGCTTCGAAAGTTAGACAGCCTAATGTATGCTATACACGAGATCAGAAATCTATTTTGCCAAGGGCATAGTTAACAGATATCAAAGTAACCCTAGACAAGGACATTGGACTGCAGTAAAGCATATATTAAAGTACCTTAGAGGCACTAAAGATTATATGCTAGCTTACAAGGCAGTTAATTTGGTCCCTGTGGGTTGTACGAATTTTGACTTCCAATCAGATAGGGACAATAATAAGTCAACCTCGGGGTTTTGTGTTTACTTTAGGAGGAAAAGTCATAACTATGGAAGAGTGATAAGCATAGGTGTTTTTCTGGACTCCACCATAGAAGCTGAGTATATGGCAAGCCTCTGAGGTAGCCATAAAAGCTAAATGGCTCAATAACCTCAAGATGGACATAGATATGATTTCTGGTTTGTCCAAAGATTATTACAATTCATTGTAATAATAGTGGTGCAGTAGCAAACTCGAAGAAACCATAAGTCTATAAGGCAAGTAAACGCAATAGAGCGCAAGTACCACCCAATACGAGAAATCGTATAAACGAGAAGAAGTTGTTGCTGCCTAGATTGCATCAAGTGATAACCTAGAAGATCCTTTCACTAAAGCCCTTAAGGCAAGAGTTTTTGATGGCCATGTTGAAGGTTTGGGAATCAGATGTATGGTAGCAGTTATGGCAGCTTAGTCTTTTAGTATAAGTGGGAGATTGTTAGAATGTATACTAAAAGCCTAGCTTTTGGTATAAACATTTATCTAGAAATAAGAATCACATTGGTCAAATGTCTACACTTATGATAAATGTAGTTGTTCAATTAATTTATATTACAGATAACATGGTGTGTGGTGTCACACACAGAAAATCATGTTATCAGTACCTTATAAATTATAAACAGTAGCTCACGACCAAGATGGAAAGGAACAAACCATTGGAAGGTCGTAGTGTAATTAGGTATTAGTTTATCTTAACTATATAATTATACTAGTACACTTAGAGTGTATTGAGTTGGACCATTAGAGGTCGTTTCTTTTATACTGACTTTATAAAGGAACAAAGACCTCAGTTATTATGGAAGTATGTGCTCTTAATCCCAATATAATAACAAGCATATATATTTGATATTTATTTCTTTAATTTATCAATGGGTGAGATTTAGTTCGATAAATCAATAAACCCGATAAGTTAGGAAATGATATCACTTATAGTGTGTGTTGTTGATTATAGAAGGAAGTTGTGTCCTAGAGATACTAGGTTGATAATGTCCCCAAGAGAAGCTCATAAGGATTGTCATGTTAAACCCTGCAGGTGGACTTAGTCCGACATGATGATAAAGTTGAGTGGTACTACTCTTGGACTAAGACATTAATTAAATGAGTTATCAGTAACTCACTTAATTAGTGGACATTCGATATCTTAAACGCAGGGAGACTAACACACTCATAATAAGAAGGAGCCCAAAAATGTAATTTGGGATTGGTGCGGTAGTTCAATAATAGTTCTCTAGTGGAATGAATTATTATTGATAAAATTAAGTTGTGTGTTCGGGGCGAACACGGGATGCTTAATTTTATCGGAAGACCAAAACCAATTCCTCCTCTTGGTAACTATCATAGCCTCTTATTTATACAATACTATACCCACCTTCATACCCATGATAAGGGGGTCGGCCAAGCTAGCTTGTGGTTCAAGCTAGGGCCGGCCAAGCCTTGATTCATGGGTGGCCGGCCCTAGCTTGAACCCAAGCTTAGGTGGCCGGCCCCCATTAAATTAAAAAGAATTTTAATTTTTAATTTTTATTATGTGGAAGATATAATTTATTAAAGAGAATTAAAATTAAAATATCTCTCTTAAAAAGGATCTACAAAAGATTAAAGAAAGAGATTAGATCTCTTTCCTTATTTGTAGATTGGAAAGATATTTTATTTTTTCTCTTTGAAAATTATTCACATGTTGAAAAATTAAAATTATAGAAATTTATTTTTATCAACCATGAAGGGATTTTAAAGGGAAATTTTATTTTTTTAAATTTCCAAAGACAAATAAAGAAGTTTTAATTGTTGATTTAAAATTATCTTATTTGCTCTATATGAGGTGGCCGGCCACATACAATTAATTAGGAAATTTTATTAATTGTTGTCAAGGAAAGTTAAGGAAATTTTATTATAAATAAATTTCCTTATTTGCCAAAGCCAAGGAATATAAAAGAAGGGGTTGGGGTGCCTTCATGGGTTACAACTTCTATTATTTTCTCCTTCTTTTCCTTGGTGTTGTGGCCGGCCATCCTCCCTCCCTCTCTTCCTCTTTGTGGTGGCCGAAACCTATCTCTTGCTTGGAGCTCTTGTGGTGGCCGGATACTACTTGGAGAAGAAGAAGAAGAAGAAGAGAAAGCTTGCATCCCTTGGAGCTTGGTTGGTGTTATTCTTCATCCTTGGTGAAGCTTTTGTTTTGGTCGAACCTAGCAAGGAGGAGAAGAATTAGGTGGTTTCTCATCTTGGAAGATCGTTGCTCACACAACGTCCGAGGTTAGAAGAGGAATACGGTAGAAGATCAAGAGGTCTTTCTAAAAGGTATAACTAGTAATTTTTCCTTTCCACATCATACTAGTTATTTTTGGAAATAATACCAAATACAAGAGGCTTACGATTCGAGTATTTTGAATTTATTTTCGATGTAGTGTTCTTATGTTTTCTTCTTTTCCTTGTGATTTGATTGTTCCTTTCGGTTAACCTAAAGTTATTTTAGGAAATTAAATATTAGCTTTCCTTAAAAGGTTTTGTCTAGTCAGTGGTGGTTGTTCCCATATCCAAGAAGGTCATGTGCCTCGCCACGTCAGTACTGGGAACCAATTATGGAAATTAATATTTAATGGAATTAAGAACTTAGGTGATTTGGATCGAACGTGTTAAGTTCCGCAGGAGATCCAAGTCTAAACCTAAAAGAACAAATAGATTAAGTTTTGGATCAAACGTGTTAAGTTCCGCAGGTAATCCAAAATTTAATTTAAAAGAACACATGGTAGCTAGGAAAAGGTTCAGACCTTTGTACAAAATTTTTGTACAGTGGAACCTCTAGGTTTTCCGAGTAGCAACTAACAGTATCAACCCCGAGCGACGATCAAGGGTCAAGCCCTAGCGGATTTCGTCATAGAAGTCCAGAGTGACGAGCCGACGGCGACATGGAAAATATGTGTGGACGGATCATCCACTCGGCAAGGCAGCAGAATCAGCATATTACTTATCTCACCATGGGAGGACCGGATGTAGCAGGTCATCAAGCTTGACTACTGAGCAACCAATAATGAAGTAGAGTACGGGGCATTGATAGTTGGCCTCCAAGCAGGTCAGCACATAGGGGCAGTTAAAGTCCTCATACACTCCGACTCCTAGCTCGCCGCCCAACAGCTTGTTAAAGTGTATACTGAAAGCCTAAGCTTTTGTAAACATTTATTTTAAATAAAGAATCACATTTGGTCAAATTATCTACATTTAGTTATAGTTGTTCAATTAATTTATATTATAGATAACATAGTATGTGGTGCCACATACAGAAGATGATGTTATCAGTACCTTATAAATTATAAATAGTAGCTCACGACCAAAATGGAAATGAACAAACCATAGGAAGGTCGTAGTGTAATTAGGAATTAGTTTATCTTGACTATATAATTACACTAGTACACTTAGAGTGTATTGAGTAGGAACATTAGAGGTCGTTTCTTTTATACTGACTTTATAGAGGAACAAAGACCTCAGTTATTATGGAAGTGTGTGCTCTTAATCCTAATATAATAACAAGCACATATATTTGATATTTATTTTTTTAATTTATCAATGGGTGAGATTTAGTTCGATAAATCAATAAGCCCGATAAGTTGGAAAATGATATCACTTATAGTGTGTGTTGTTGATTATAGAAGGAAACTGTGTCCTAGATATCTAGGTTGATAATGTCCCCAAGAAGAGCTCATAAGGTTTGTCATGTTAAACCTTGCAGGTGGACTTAGTCTGACATGACGATAAGGATGAGTGGTACTATTCTTGGATTAAGATATTAATTAAATGAGTTATCAGTAACTCACTTAATTAGTGGACATTCGACATCTTAAACACAGGGAGACTAACACACTCATAATAAGAAGGAGCCCAAAAATGTAATTTGGGATTGGTGCGGTAGTTCAATAATAGTTCTCTAGTGGAATGAATTATTATTGATAAAATTAAGTTGTGTGTTCGGGGCGAACACGGGATGCTTAATTTTATCGGGAGACCAAAACCAATTCCTCCTCTCCGTCCCTATCGTAGCCTCTTATTTATAGAGTACTATACCCACCTATACCCTCCTTCGTACCCATGATGTAGGGGCCGGCCAAGCTAGCTTGTGGATCAAGCTAGGGCCAGCCAAGCCTTGGTTCATGGGTGGCCGGCCCTAGCTTGAACCCAAGCTTAGATAGCCGACCCCCATTAAATTAAAAAGAATTTTAATTTTAAAATTTTCTTATGTGAAAGATATAATTTATTGGAGAGATTAAAAATTAAAATATCTCTTTTAAAAGGATCTACAAAAGATTAAAGAAAGATATTAGATCTCTTTCCTTATTTGTAGATTGGAAAGATATTTTATTTTTCTTCTTTATAAATTATTCACGTGTAGAAAAATTAAAATTACAGAAATTTCTTTATATCAACCATGAGGGATTGTAAAGAGAAATTTTATTTTTTTTAAATTTTCGAAGACAAATAAGGAATTTTTAATTGTTGATTGAAAATTGTTTTATTTGTTCTCCATGGAGTGGTCGGCCATGACATGATGATTTAGGAAATTTTGTTTTATTTTTCTTAATTAATTCATGTCAAGAAAAGTTAAGGAAATTTTATTGTAATTAAATTTCCTTATTTACCAAAGCTAAGGATTATAAAAGAGGGGTTTGGGGTGCCTTCATGAGACACAACCTCTATTATTCTCTCTCTCTTTTTCCTTGGTGTTGTGGTCGGCCATCCTCTCTCCCTCTCTTCCTCTTTGTGGTGGCCGAAACTCTTCCTTGCTTGGAGCTTTTGTGGTGGCTGGATACTACTTGGAGGAGAAGAAGAAGAAGAAGGGGAGAAAGCTTGCATCCCTTGGAGCTTAGTTGGTGGAAAAAGTTCTTCATCCTTGGATTTTGGTGCTTGGCCGAAACTTGAAGGAAGAAGAAGAAGGTGCTAGGTGGTCCTCATCTTGGAAGATCGTTGCCCACACAACGTCCGAGGTTAGAAGAGGAATACGGTAGAAGATCAAGAGGTCTTTCTGTTGGTGCGGGAAGCATCCGACGATCGAACCTAAGTTTTGATAATGGCAAAGGATTCAAAGTTAAGGTGCTTTGTTTTCTGACAGCTTTTGCTGAGTGTTTCAGGAAAGTCCTAACTGCGGTTAGGCAAGGTAAAACCCTAGGGGGTGGTAACCCTATGCGGAAAGTCTTGTCAGGTCGATGGCTTCAGGCAAAAGTCCTAGGGGGTGGTAACCCTAGGTGGAAAGTCCTGGTGTCGCGAACCAGGTGAAAGTCTGAACTGGCCGGTGAAGCGGATGTTCAGCAGAAAGTCCGGAAGCATCGAGTGCCGAGCAAAAGTCCAGTCAATCTGGAGGATCGTACTGGCAACAGGTAAATCTCCTGAGTGGAGTAGGTGAGGACGCGTTCCCCGTAGAGGGAACAGTAAGCGTCGGGTCGACCTAGAGACCCGGACAGTCCGGAGACTGTCATAATTTCATATTCATACTATTATTTTGTGTTAACTTTGTGTTGCAGGTATTTTTGGATTAACATACTTGCAGGTACCAAAAACACAAAGAAGAACTCGGATGAACAGTGTCCGAGGTGTAACACCCCTAGAAAGCCTAGATAAGAAAGTAAGGATAATGAGAGTACGAATGAAAAGAAGGTGTAAATATTCTAAGTTAAATATTAAGATGGATTTAGATGATTAAAACTTTATGAAAGAAAAATAAAGTTGAGAGTATAAATCATCTATGCATGATTTAAAATGTATGGAATTAATATGGACAAAAGGAAGAAATATGAGATAATATATATATGTATGAAATATTTATGCATAATGCATAATATAGTAATATACGAATTATTATGTACAAAAGAAAATAAAATGTTAGAAGAGAGATTGAACCTTGGATCTCTTGTAAGGAACATGTATAGGATACCAAAGGGGATAGGAGAATTATTGATAAGGAGAGAAAGGATTAAGTAGTTAAGAATAAGAAAGGATTCTTTCTACTTAAAAGGAAAAGGAAGTAAAAAGAAATAAAAATATACATAAACAAGTTTTGATCCTTGGTTCTCTTGTGGATGCATGCATGTGTTAACCAATTGGGATAGGAGAGGATATTGTAAGAGGAGAGATAGGAATTTTAATTAAAGGAGAGAAAAGAGAGAAATTAAGGGAAAGAAAAGAGAGAACTCAAAAGGCATTTCTCTAGAATATTCTTGTCATTTAAGGGGAGAAATGAATAGGGAGGATGGATCAAGTCAAGTTTCCTCCCCTCATTTTAGTATAAATAGGCATGGAGGGGTGACTTCAACTTCATCCCCCACTCATTCTCCTCCTCTCCTCCCTTTTGTGCCGAGACTCACCTCTCCCTCTCTCTTCTTCTTCTTGTTGCCGAGCAACACAAGAGGAAGAACCTCTTCTTCCTCCTCACTCTCCCCCTCTTTTCTTTCTTGTTGTTGCCGAGCAACACAAGAGGAAGAGAAGCCTCTTCTTCCTCCTCCTCTCCACCAAAAGACCTAGCCACTCCTCTCCTCCATTGGTGCCGAGCAAAGCAAGCAAGGAAGAAAGGTTCACAAGCAAGTTCTCAACTCTAGGAAACTTAAGCGAAGAAGGTAAGCTTCCCCTCACCTGTGGTACAAGGCTTTATATATATTTTTCAGATTTTATGAGGATTTTAAAACCTAGAAACAAGTTTGAGAAAATTCGGTTAAGAAGAGCTTCCGAGATCTAGTGAGGTGTAACTAAGTCTACACTACATGATAGATTTTCTATACCATGATATGTGATAGCATAGGAAATGCTATACATAATGAGAAAAGAATGAAATTTATGTTATGTATATGTCATGATATGTGATAGCATAGGAAATGCTATACATAATGAGAAAAGAATGAAATTTATGTTATGTATATGCCATGATATGTGTTAGCATAAGAAATGCTATACATAATGATGTGATAGCATAGGAAATGCTATACATAATGAGAAAAGAATGAAATTTATGCTATGTATATGCCATGATATGTGATAGCATAGGAAATGCTATACATAATGAGAAAAGAATGAAATTTATGTTATGTATATGTCATGATATGTGATAGCATAGGAAATGCTATACATAATGAGAAAAGAATGAAATTTATGTTATGTATATGCCATGATATGTGTTAGCATAAGAAATGCTATACATAATGAGAAAAGAATGAAATTTACGTTATGTAAATGCCATGATATGTGATAGCATAGGAAATGCTATACATAATGAAAAGAAATGAAAAATAAAATGAAAGATTGTTAGGGATATGATATGATAGTTATGCATGATAAATTATTTTTGTATGGTTTGTACCAAGGGTGGGCTCCGTAAACGCCCCGGGGTCGATGGAATAAGACTCGGGCCTCGTCAGAAATGGGCTTCTGAATGCCCTAGGTCGATGGAGTAAGACTCGGACCTAGTATGTATGTATGGTAGGGTTCAAGACTTGCTACCTTGGACCTACTTAAGAAGCGCGCGCATTATGTATGTGGTACAAACCGGGATCCCCTTAATGATGATATTAATTTCAAGTACTTATTAGTATAAGTTTTCAAATTCATGATGCATTGCCTACATATGTGCTTGAATTATCTGATGATATTATGATATGACTATGAATATGATATCCTTGTATGTCGTATGCTTATGATACCTCGCATGATATTGATATGCAATGATATGAATTCGGTTTTAGTGAGTAGGAAAGGAACTTACTGAGCCATGAGTGCTCATAGCTTACTTTCCTTGTACCGCAGATAAAGAAGCTGGATGAGCTAGAGGAGCAATATGAGGAGCAGATAGTGATGTGTGTGGTGGTGGCTCGGCAAAGAACGATCCGGACAAATTAATATGATTAGTTATAGAATCAACATATGCATATTTATGTGATATTATGCTTAATAAATTAAATTCTTTAAAGTTTTTATTCTTCCGCTGTTATAACTAAAGCATGTACGTAAGTAGTATAAGAACGTAGCGTCACCTTTGGTTGGGTAAGAAGGGTGGGGCGTTACACGAGGCGCCTCCATGGAGCTTGGAGGCGCCTCGGGTGCGAGCCAGGAAAAGGCCAGCGCAGCAGACTGGAGGCGCCTTGAATGGAGTTCAAGGCGCCTTGGGCCGGAGGTTGAAGGCGCCTTGGATAGGCTGAAGGCGCCTTAAACCAGATAGAGTTCGACCAGGTCCGTGCTGATCCACGCGGGTGACTCGGCTCGTTCAAGGCGCCTTGGTGAACAGTATAAGGCGCCTTGAACCCCCTTTATAAGGGGTCTCGACCAGCAGCTTCATATAATCTTCTTCCAAGTGATTCAAGTGCTACGTGCTGCTCCAAACGACGTTCCGAAGTGCTGCTACTTGTGCCCGACGACCAGGAGCTCCGAATCTTCATTTCTTTGTCGTTGGTATAATTATTTACTGTCGTTTATTGTACTTCAACTTGTAATCTTTTATCGAGCTTATAGTTGTTGCCCACCGGAAGCGATCAAGGATCGCGGGCCTTCGAGTAGGAGTCGCCTTAGGCTCCGAACGAAGTAAACGACCGTGTCTCTGTGTTTGTGTTTATTTACATTTTCCGCTGCGTATTTTACTCCGATAGTTTTTCGAAAAATGAAATAGCCGCGAGCGCTATTCACCCCCCCCCCCCCCTCTAGCGCGTCTTGATCCAACAATTGGTATCAGAGCGGGGTCGTTTTGAATTGGTGCAACCACCTTTCAAAACAAATTTTTCGCAGTTTTTTCCGTTTTCGGAGTCGAATTAGAAAGTAGCCTTATAGCTATATTCTAATTTTTGTTTCCCTCGAATCGACTTTTGCTCGAAGTAGGTGCAACACCACTCGAGTTCGTTCTTATTATTCTTTATTCCAGCACTACTAATCCAAGACTTAGTCTTGGAACATATTCTGTTGTTTTCTTTTGTTACATATTATAAATGGCCCAACAAGAGGCTTTCAGCATTGTACGTCCCCCGCTATTCTCCGGAGAGGATTTTGGCTACTGGAAGGGAAGAATGGAAACGTATCTAAAGATACAATTCGAAACGTGGATGATCATAAAGACGGGACTGAAACTGTCAATCGATGACGAAGGCAAAACTACACCCTGCGAGAAGTGGGACGCTTCTCTAATAAAAAAGGTGGAAGCCGACGCCAAAGCTACCTGCACCCTCCAGTGTGGTCTTACCAAGGAAGAACTCAACAGAGTTGGCCGTTCTCCTCTGCAAAGGAGCTCTGGGAAAAGCCCATCGAACTCCATGAAGGCACTGACGACACCAAGGTAAGTAAAAGAGATCTTTTGCTTAATAAATTATATAATCTAAAAATGCAGGAAGGCGAAACGGCGAGTTCTCTTCACACGAGAATACAAGACATCCTTAACTCTCTTCACGGAATTGGCCAAAAGATAGAAAATCGGGACATAATAAGGTATGCCCTAAACTTGTTTCCAAGGAACACATTGTGGGCATCAATGGTAGATGCCTACAAAGTTTCCAAGGATTTATCTTCTTTAAAACTAGATGAACTTTTTAGTGAATTTGAACTTCATGAGCAGACTAATGCACAGCCTACCGAGAAAGGTATTGCGTTGGTTGCAGGGGTCACGGACCAGAGGACCCACACGGACCGAAGAAAGATCGGAATCAGACTCTGACGATGAAGAAGGTGACATTACAACCGAGTTGGTAAACCTCGTGAAGAAGCTCTACAAGACGAAAGGATTCGACAAAAGGGATCTAAAGAAGGCAGTAAAATCAAAGGAAGGCCCACAAAATACAAAGATGAAGTTTGAAGTTACATGCTACGGGTGTAACCAAAGAGGGCACATCAAATCCAACTGCCCTAACCTGAAGGAGATCAAAAAGCAAAGAAGGAAAAAGGTCCTTAAGGCAACATGGGACGAATCTTCATCAGAGGACGACGACGACGAGCTCGAACAAACGAGTCTACTCGCATTAATGGCCCGGGACCAAGTCGTCGAATACGGATGCGAGAGCGAGTCTGAGGCAGAGTCCGAGCAAAGCCACAGATCCGTATCTGTTTCCGAAGGACCAGACACCGCTGTAAGTATCTCCCGGTTGAACATTTTAGTTAGCTATTTATTGCGCAAATTAGCTAAGTCAAACCTGAAAGTTAAGTCACTTCTAAAGGAAGTAAGTGTCCTTAAAGAAGTGGCTGACACCAAACCCTCACCTGACCAGAGTCAGACTGAATTTCCAACTCAAGTTCAAAAACTTGAGGAAGAAAATTCAACTCTAAGAAATCAGGTTAAAGATTTAGAAAATACCTTAGAACGGTTTACTTTGGGCTCCAAGAATTTGGACTTGATTCTTGGGACACAAAGAGCCGTCTACAACAGAACTGGGCTGGGATACAAAAGTAAATATAGATCTTATTTATCATTAATAAACAAACAAAGTATTAAATCAGTCCAAGCATGGGTCTCCAAGTCTAACTTGGTCAATCAAGTTGGACTTGGTCAATACTGGGTTCCGAAGGATCAAATATACTACCTCGATAGACCATATCGAGGCCATGATCCAGGGGGAGCAAAAAGAAAAACAATCCTAAAAATTTAAAATTCAAAATTCAAAATTAAATTCAAAATTCGAAAGTGAAATTAAAAAAAAAACTCAAAATTAAATTCAAAATTCGAAATTGAAAATTAAACTCAAAATTAAATCCAAAATTCGAAATTGAAATTAAAAATTAAATTCTAAATTCAAAATTCGAAATTGAAATTAAAAATTAAATTCTAAATTCTAAATTCTAAATTGAAATTAAAAATTAAATTCAAAATTCAAAATTTGAAATTGAAATTAAAAATTAAACTCAAAATTAAATTCAAAATTCGAAATTGAAAATTAAATTCAAAATTCGAAATTGAAATTAAAAATTAAACTCAAAATTAAATTCAAAATTCGAAATTGAAATTAAAAATTAAACTCAAATTAAATTCAAAATTCGAAATTGAAAATTAAACTCAAAATTAAATCCAAAAATTCGAAATTGAAATTCAAAATTAAATTCAAAATTCAAAATTAAAAGCAACTTCAAAATTTAAAATTAAGTTATAAATTCAAGATTCAATTAAAACTCAAAATGAACCAAATCTACCCGAAATGGGTAAAACAAGAGTAGATCACCCGGCAGGGTAATTAATGTTAGATTAAAACGGACTAAGGTTAACCTGAACCACAGTACTGGTGAAGTTTTTGGATGATAGTACGTTAGGGAAGCTTGGGCATCGCATGTCTAGGAAGATATGGCTTCGACCTGGTGCATTTGGCCAAGTGGAACTGACCGAAGCTACCCTTAAATGGATCCTAACTAGTTAGACCAAGGTTTAGTACTAAGCTCAATGGGTAGGACTATTTGGAAAACCTCGAAGGCATGGTTACTTTAATGAGTTCCTTGTGACTCACCATAGCCCAGAAGTTTATCCAAAGAATGCTTATTTGTTGAACCCAAAGCTAAACCTGAATCTAACACAAAGTTAACCCAAACCTTAAAATTGAATTATAATTCATCTCACAACAATTATAGGTTTACCTGATTGAAAATTTAGATCGGGTGAGATGACTAAGAAATTAAAACTAAAATTAACTTAAATCAAGTTAATTTTAGTTTTAAATCAAGTTAATTCAAAATTCATTTCAAAAATCTTTTAAAACTTAATTTCAAAATCATTTCAAAATCTTTTAAAACTAATTTCAAAATCATTTCAAAATTATTTTAAAAACTTAAAATTCAAAATTATTTTAAAAAAAATTTAAATTTCAAAATTATTTTTAAAAAAAAAAACTTAAATTTCAAAATTATTTTAAAAACTTAAAATTCAAAATTATTTTAAACTTAAATTTCAAAATTATTTTAAACTTAAATTTCAAAATTATTTTAAACTTAAATCTCAAAATTATTTTAAACTTAAATTTCAAAATTATTTTAAACTTAAATTTCAAAATTATTTTTAAACTTAAAATTCAAAATTATTTTAAAAAAAAACTTAAAATTCAAAATTATTTAAAAAAAAAACTTAAATTTCAAAATTATTTTAAAAACTTAAATTTCAAAATTATTTTAAAAACTTAAATTTCAAAATTATTTTAAAAACTTAAATTTCAAAATTATTTTAAACTTAAATTTCAAAATTATTTTAAAAACTAAAATTTCAAAATTATGTTAAAACTAAATTAAACTAAAGTTCAAAATTATTTCAAATTTATCTCTAACAAGTTTACTTCAATTTAACTATCGTGAAATCCATTAAAATAATTCAACCACTTCCTATGTAGGAATTGGATCAATGGATGTTGGATAGTGGCTGCTCCAGACATATGACTGGAGATAAATTAAAGTTTACTAAACTAACGTACAAGAACTTAGGATCAGTTGCATTCGGTAACGAAGGTCAACTTAAGGTAATCGGAAGAGGTAATATCGAACTCAACTCCGATTTTATTATTCGAAAAGTCCTTTTAGTTGAAAATTTCAAATTTAATTTACTAAGTATAAGCCAATTGTGTGATAGCGGATACTTAGTAACTTTTGACAAAACCAAGTGTTTAGTTAAAAACATTGAAAATCCTGAAATCTTACTTAAAGGACTTAGGATAAATAATATGTATTCAATTAATCTACCGACATCCTCAACAAAGTATTTTCTAACACAAGAAGAGGAAACTAATTTGTGGCACAGAAGATTGTGTCACACTCACACTAGACTCATTTCAAAAATGAGTCATAATGGTCTAGTTAGAGGTTTGCCCAAATTAAAATTTATTGAAAACTCAATCTGTAATGCTTGTCAACAAGGAAAACAAACCAAGTCAACCCACAAGTCAACCAATCTAGAAAGAACTAACACTTTACTTGAGCTCCTTCACCTTGACCTATTTGATTCACATGGAGCCAAGTCACTAAACAAAAACCAGTATTGTTTAGTGATAATTGATGACTACTCTAGATTCACATGGGTAAAATTTCTAAAAACAAAAGATGAAACCTATGAAATATTCAGTAATTTTTGCAAATTAGTAGAAAATGAAAAAGACACTAAAATTAAACGAATAAGAAGTGATCATGGGGGAGAATTTGAAAATCATAGGTTTACCCAACTTTTTAAAATAAATGGATATCAACATGAATTTTCATGTCCTAGAACCCCCCAACAAAATGGTCTAGTAGAACGTAAAAATAGAACACTACAAGAAGCCGCTAGAACCATGCTAAATGAATATAATTTAAATCACCAATTTTGGGCGGAAGCAATAAATCATATTCAAAATAGAATCTTGATCAACAAATTTCACAAGAAAACCCTTATGAACTATATTATCATAAAATTCCTAACTTAAATTATTTAAAAGTATTTGGATGTAAAGTTCACATTTTAAATACTAAAGATTATTTAAGAAAATTCACACCCAAATCTAACAAAGGAATATTTTTAGGATACTCCTCAAACAGTCGAGCCTATAGAGTCTACAATCAAAACACTCTAAAAGTTGAAGAAACAACTAGTATAATATTTGATGAAGAAAATAATCTACCAAATATAAATGAGAATGATGAAATTGATCCAAGAAATATAGAAGATGATGAAATTCAACCAAATCTTAATAAACCAGAGGAACCAGCCCCTGACCCACTTATCAGACCAACTAGGGCCAGTACCTCTCACCCATCTGATCAAATTTTGGGTGATCCAAATCTAGGAGTCAGAACTAGATCCTCCTATAGAATCCACAGTCAGATTGCCCTAATTTCTAAAATCGAACCAAAAACAATAGAAGAAGCACTACATGACCCGGACTGGATCATAGCTATGCAGGAAGAGTTAGCCCAATTTGAGAGAAATCAAGTCTGGGAACTTGTATCTAAACCCTCAAATAAATCAATAATCGATACAAAATGGGTATTTAAAAACAAGCTAGATGATCAAGGCGAAATAATTAGAAATAAGGCTAGGCTTGTAGCTAAAGGATTTAGCCAAGTTGAAGGTTTGGACTATGATGAAACCTATGCCCCAGTAGCTAGACTCGAATCCATTAGAATGTTGTTAGCCTATGCAGCAAACAAAGGATTTAAACTATACCAAATGGATGTCAAGTCAGCATTCTTAAATGGATTTATTAAGGAGGAAGTATATGTAAGCCAACCCCCAGGATTTGAGGACTTAGGATATCCTAATCATGTATTTAAGTTAAAAAAAGGCCTTGTACGGACTTAAACAAGCCCCTAGGGCATGGTATGAACGATTATCAAATCACTTAATATCCAAAGGTTTTAACCAAGGTCAAATAGATCCAACTCTATTTGTAAAAACTATAGAAAAAGACATCTTCATAGCTCAAATCTATGTTGATGATATAATTTTTGGATCAAATAACTCTAAATTTTTAAAAGAATTTATTAAATTAATGGAAAATGAATTTGAAATGAGTATGGTTGGTGAACTTAATTTTTTCTTAGGCTTACAAATAAAACAAACTAAAGATGGAATATATATTTATCAAACTAAATATGCAAAGGAATTAATTAAAAAATTCTGCATGGAAAATTCAAAAATAATAAATACTCCAATGGCAACCAACATTAACATAGACTCTGACCCTGAAGGAAAACCAGTAGATCCAAAGTACTATAGGAGTGCCATAGGAAGCCTGCTTTACCTAACTGCAAGCCGACCCGACATATTATTTGCGCTTGGTATGTGCGCAAGATACCAATTTTGTGCAAAGGAGTCACATTTAACCTATGTTAAAAGAATACTTAGGTACATTAAAGGTACTCTAAATATAGGACTCTGGTACCCTAGAACTTGCACCTTTGACCTTCTTGGCTATTCTGACTCGGATTACGCCGGATGCAAGTTAGATAGAAAAAGCACAAGCGGTAGTTGTCAATTTCTAGGACAATGCCTAGTAAGTTGGTCAAGTAGAAAGCAACATTGTGTGGCTTTGTCTACCACTGAAGCTGAATATATAGCCTTAGGTGAATGCACATCTCAATTGCTTTGGATGATGCACACTCTTAAAGACTATCAACTGAACTATCATAACACAAAAATCTCAATTGATAATATAAGTTCCATAAATTTAACAAAAAACTCAATTCATCACACAAGGACTAAACATATAGAAGTGAAGCACCATTTTGTAAGGGATCATGTAGCTAAGGGTGATATTATACTCAACTATGTTGAGTCAAAATCAAATCTAGCTGACATCTTCACAAAACCCTTACCTGAACTTGAGTTCAGCTCACTTAGAAGACAAATAGGAATGTGTTGGGTAGAATAGACAATGTTTTTAAATTGGTTATCATTTGCTTTTAAAATTTCTAGGAAAATACTTATTTCAAAACTCCAATTTCTTAGAATTTTCAAAAATCGGATTACGCCTAGGCTTCCCCCTAGAAATCATGTTCCTCTAGCTTTAAGCCAGAGCATCTCACAAACACCTAGGTCTACCTTGCTTGTGTCTTGAAAAACTTAGAAAGACGTGGGATGCATAGGGTATTGCCTGGACTCAAGAATGCTTATGAGTCAAGTAACTTGAGTCTAGGCGTTAAATATGCAATAAACATTAATCAAGTTAAGTTCTCCAGCTCTAGTCAAGTCTACCTGGATCAAAATAACTCAACTTGACTAACCATGTGAAAGCTACTGCCCTCTAGGCAATCAGCAAGTAGCTAAAGGTTAGACAATTGGGAAAAGTGTGTTTCAATTTCTTTTAAGGTTCTAATCAAATTACTTTACCAGATTATTTTAAGGCTCTGATACTTAATCAAATTAAACTCAATAATTTAATTTGACTCATGCTTGGACTAGAAAACAAACTACTGCTACTCCCTGTGTCCTAAAACTATTTTTTAATATCAAAGTTTCTTCAAAATGCATATTCAAAACTTAATTACAGTTTTTCAAAACTTGTCCATGTAATTGAGTATTCAAATATTTTCAAAACTAGTCAACTTTTTATAACGTTTTAAAGTTTTCAAGTGATCTTATAACTTCTAAGCAAATCCCTTTATTGAAAATTCAAATACTCATATTTTCAAACTTAGTTAATTTTAAGACTATTTTAACTAGACTTAGTTAGATTGTACTCTAAACTTAGCTATTTGGCAAAATATTTTCTCAATACAAATCATTTTGAAGCTAAATATATAGCTAAGTATTTTCAAATTTGGCAATCGAAGAAGAAAATTTATTGTTATCCCTCTTTGAAAATTTTCCTTCAGAAAAATACAAATCTACTTTCAAACTGGTTTATTTTTGATATATGGCAAAGGGGGAGAGTAGGTAAATTAAAGTTAAAAGAAAACTCAAAGTAATTAATAAAAGGAGGGCTTTTATTAAGGGGGAGTCTAATATTACCAAGTTAAAAGTTTCCAGCTTAACTGTTATTGCATTTGAAGTTTATTTACTTAAGCTTGGTTAACTTTATGCATATGTTGTTTTTCTTAACTTTGAATTACGTATTGCCATAATCAAAAAGGGGGAGATTGTTGGTGAGGGAAGCATCCGACGATCGAACCTAAGTTTTGATAATGGCAAAGGATTCAAAGTTAAGGTGCTTTGTTTTCTGACAGCTTTTGCTGAGTGTTTCAGGAAAGTCCTAACTGCGGTTAGGCAAGGTAAAACCCTAGGGGGTGGTAACCCTAGGTCATAGGGGGTGGTAACCCTATGCGGAAAGTCTTGTCAGGTCGATGGCTTCAGGCAAAAGTCCTAGGGGTGGTAACCCTGGTGGAAAGTCCCGGTGTGAAAGTCTGAACTGGTCGGTGAAGCGGATGTTCAGAAGAAAGGAAGCGTCGAGTGCCGAGCAAAAGTCCAATCTGGAGGATCGTCTGGCAACAGGTAAATCTCCCGAGTGGAGTAGGTGAGGACGCGTTCCCGTAGAGGGAACAGGAGGCGTCAGGTCGACCTAGGGTTTCCGGAAATGAAATCCATCAGAAGCTGTCATAATTTCATATTCATACTATTATTTTGTGTTAACTTTGTGTTGCGGTATTTTTGGATTAACATACTTGCGTACCAAAAACACAAAGAAGAACTCGGATGAACAGGAGGCGCCTCCATGGAGCTTGGGGCGCCTCGGGTGCAAAGGAGCGCAGCAGACTGGAGGCGCCTTGAATGGAGTTCAAGGCGCCTTGGGCCGGAGGTTGAAGGCGCCTTGGATAGGCTGAATGCGCCTTAAACCAGATAGAGTTCGACCAGGTCCGTGCTGATCCACGCGGGTGACTCGGCTCGTTCAAGGCGCCTTGGTGAACAGTATAAGGTGCCTTGAACCCCCTTTATAAGGGGTCTCGACCAGCAGCTTCATATAATCTTCTTCCAAGTGATTCAAGTGCTACGTGCTGCTCCAAACGACGTTCCGAAGTGCTGCTACTTGTGCCCGACGACCAGGAGCTCCGAATCTTCATTTCTTTGTCGTTGGTATAATTATTTACTGTCGTTTATTGTACTTCAACTTGTAATCTTTTATCGAGCTTATAGTTGTTGCCCACCGGAAGCGATCAAGGATCGCGGGCCTTCGAGTAGGAGTCGCCTTAGGCTCCGAACGAAGTAAACGACCGTGTCTCTGTGTTTGTGTTTATTTACATTTTCCGCTGCATATTTTACTCCGATAGTTTTCCGAAAAATGAAATAGCCGCGAGCGCTATTCACCCCCCCCCCTCTAGCGCGTCTCGATCTAACACTTTCTAAAAGGTATAACTAGTATTATTTCTTTTCCGCATCATACTAGTTATTTTTGGAAATAATACCAAATACAAGAGGCATGCGATTCTAGTATTTCGAATTTGTTTTCGATGTTGTGTTCTTTTGTTTTTCTTTTCCTTGTGATTTGATTGTTCTTTTCGGTTGACCTAAAGTTATTTAAGGAAATTAAATATTAACTTTCCTTAAAAGGCTTTGTCTAGGCGGTGGTGGTTGTTCCCATATCTAAGAAGGTCATGTGCCTCGCCATGCAGTCCTGGAAGCCAATTTTTGGAAACTAATATTTAATGAAATTAATAACTTAGGTGATTTGGATCGAACGTGTTAAGTTTCATAGGAGATCCGAGTCTAAACCTAAAAGAACAAATAGATTAAACTTTAGATCAAACGTGTTAAGTTTCGCAGGCGATCCAAGTTTAATTTAAAAGAACACATGGTAGCTAGGAAAAGGTTCAGACCTTTGTACAAAATTTTTGTACAAGTGGAACCATTAGGTTTTCCGAGTAGCAACCAACAATTGGTATCAGAGCTAGGGTTTTGCCTCTGTGTATTTGGTATTAGTTTAATTATGCACATTCCATACATAATTTAGGCAGGTTAATAGTAGGATGTGCTAACTTTGTGGATGCAGGATCCAACTATTATGACTTTTAGTTATTATGTGTGTATGATTAGACCCTTGGACATGTCAAGGGCATTTATATGTGTGTTCATGATTGTAATATAAAATACAGCAGGAGTTGTCTTTAGTTTTATTAGGATTTTATTTTTGATCTAGTTACATGTACATTCCTTTTATGGAATATAGGATCGATGGATGTAAATTTTTTATTTTATGTTCGATCTAATTTACATGTACATTCCTTCGAGGAATATAGGATCGAAAAATGTAAAATTTTATTTATGTCGCGGATCGAATCTTGCAAGGCGTGGAACCTTTTGAGGACCAGAGGCGCAGCGGAACAAGGAGCAAGATGGATGCGACAGCTATGGCAGCAGCTTGGGATGACAACACACAGAGGACAACCATAGATAAAAGCCATAATAGTTGAAAATTAGATTTTCTATTTATTGCTTTTATATTGTGCTGTGTGTGCATGTTAGTATACATGTTTAGTAGGCTAGCATAGTTAAAATTCCTCATTTATAAATAACTAAGTGGGAGAGGGATTTTAAATAAATTCCACGGTCTCCATTACTGGTTTGTAAGTGATGCAAACAAGCTTGCGCATTGACTCTGAGTGCCTTCCTCCATATCGGATGAGCTTGTTTGTGGATCACTAGAACAAACTTCCATTTGGGATGACTATAGGAAGTTAATTAAGAGCGTGTGATCTTCCCCATCGGAAGGGGCACAATCTTATTAATGGACTTAGTGTCAAGTAATGGTATACATTTAGGCACAACTAATAGTATCCTCCCCATCGGAGTCACTGCTATTATTTGTGTGACCAAAGGACACCAACTATTAATTTTATTTGTCAAAAAGTTAGGTTGACAAGATAATAAAATTAATGGGTTAAAACCCTCCTTTTACAAATGCTGAATTTGTATATGTCCACACTATCGTGGCATACAATATTCGCGGTGTTTTGAGGTGTTGGTTAATTTAAAATAGTATTGTTTGAGGAATAAATATTATTCTAAATTTAGAGTTCTGACCAAAAGTTATTTGTGATTCTTAGGATGACTTTCAACCCACTGTCCATCATACTACAACAGAATAGACTTACTAGTCCTAACTACATAGATTGGAAAAGGAACCTGGACATTGTTCTTACTACTGAAAGCTATAAGTTTGTACTGACTGAGCCTTGCCCTGTGCACCCACTGGTGAATCTACCCAAGAGGAGATTGAATATCATAAGAAATTTGTAAAGGCGGATGAGATGGCGCGGTGTTACATTTTGGCTTCAATGTCAAATGTATTGCAGCATCAGCATCAAGATTTACCAACAGCTTATGATATTATGAACAATCTCAAGAAACTCTTTGGTCATCAGGATCGGGCTTCTAGACAAGAAGCCATGAGAAAGATAATGATAGCCACCATGCAAGAGGGTACTCCTGTGAGGGATCATATCCTAAAGATGATGACTTATCTGAACGAAATACAGATCCTTGGAGGAGAAATTGATGGGGAAACCCAGATCGATATGATCCTCTAAACACTACATAGAAGTTTTGAACAATTCTGCCTGAATTACAATATGAACAAAAGGGTATATTCATTGGCGGAACTACTGACAGAACTTCAGGCAACAGAAGGTTTGTTTCGTCACAATTCTCATATTCACTATGCTGAAAATGGTTCTACTTCTAAACTGAAAGGAAATAAGAAGAAGAAACAAGTTGGTTCAGCAAAGAAAGTGAATAAATCTCAGAGTACAGGACCTAAAGCTGGAATGAAGAAGCCGAAGGGCAAGTGTTTCATCTGCAAGCAGTCAGGGCATTAGAAGGTGGACTGTCCTCGTAGGAATCAGAACAACAAAGGTATATCTCATGCTCTAGTTGTTGAAACATGTTTAGCGGTGTTATCTACCAGCACCTGGTGTGTAGATACGGGAGTCACTGATCATGTCTACAATTCCTTGCAGGGGTTCCAGGAAACCCGACGACTAACTGAAGGAGAAATTACCGTCTACATGGGCAATGCTACTAAGGTGGCGGCTGTTGCAGTGGGAGATGTCTACTTATCTTTTAATAGGAATAGAAATTTGGTTTTAAGAAATTGTCTTTATGTACCCAGTTTTAGAAAGAATTTAATTTCAGTTTCTAAACTGTTTTTGGATGGATATTCAGTTTCCTTTAGTAACGATGTAGTTATTAAGAGAAATAAAGTGATTATCTGTTATGGTGCATTAGTTGGCAATTTGTATACTTTAAATTCAATTTCTCCCATAAAGCAAAACATGGAAATTTATAACTCATCTTCTAACTCAAATAAGAGAAAAGAACCTTCGGAAATGAACCAAGCATATCTTTGGCATCTAAGGCTTGGTCATATTAACTTAAGTATGATTCAGAGGCTTATAGCCGATGGACTTTTGGGTTCATTAGAGTTGGAAAATTTTTCGACTTGTGAATCTTGCTTGGAAGGTAAAATGACCAAGAGGCCTTTTAAGGCCAAGGGGTATAGAGCCAAAGAAGTATTAGAATTGGTTCATTCTGATTTGTGTGGTCCTATGTCTGTCCAGGCAAGAGGTGGTTTTGAATATTTTGTCTCTTTTATAGACGATTATTCAAGATACGAATACATTTACCTAATGCGCCGCAAGTCCGAGTGCTTTGATAAGTTCAAAGAGTACAAGGCTGATGTGGAGAAACGACTAGGTAAAAGTATCAAGACACTACGGTCTGATCGTGGTGGCGAATACCTCTTAGGAGAGTTTAGGAATTACTTATCAGAGGCCGGGATTCAATCCCAACTGTCTGCACCTGGTACACCCCAACAGAATGGTGTGGCAGAACGAAGGAATAGGACTCTTATGGAAATGGTTAGATCGATGATGAGTTATTCAGAATTACCAAATTCGTTTTGGGGATACGCTCTGGAAACATTAGTGTACATTCTGAACTTAGTACCTTTTAAATCAGTTTCTTCTACTCCCACAGAATTGTGGAATGGGCGAAAGCCCAGTCTAATACATATTCGGATTTGGGGTAGTCCAACACATGTGCTGAAACCAGATGATGATAAGTTAGAATCTCGTACAAAAATTCGCGTGTTTGTGGGGTATCCCAGAGGAACGAAAGGTGGTTTATTTTATAGTCCTAAAGACCAGAAGGTCATTGTTAGTACCAATGCCCAGTTTTTAGAAGAAGACTATATAATGGATCACAAGCCCAGTAGCAAAATTATTTTAGAAGAACTTAGGGAGGACACGTCTACTTCAGTACCAACAGTATAAGATGAAGTACCACAAGAGACTGCAACACGTGTCACACATGATACACAACCACAGACTGTGCCTCGTCGTAGTGGGAGGGTTGTTAGGCAGCCTGATAGATTCATGTTTTTGGGAGAGTCTTCGGACTTGATCCCGGGTAAACATGAACCTGATCCCCGAACATATGACGAAGCACTCCAAGATATAGATGCAGCATCTTGGCAAAAGGCAATGAATTCTGAAATAGAGTCTATGTACTCTAATAAGGTCTGGGAGCTTGTAGAACCACCTGATGGTGTAAAAGCCATTGGATGCAAGTGGATCTACAAAAGGAAAAGAGGGACAGACGGGAAGGTAGAAACCTTCAAAGCTAGGCTTGTTGCGAAAGGGTACACTCAGAAAGAGGGAATCGATTATGAGGAGACCTTTTCACCGGTAGTCATGCTTATGTCTATCCGAATACTCTTATCTATTGCTGCTCATATGGATTATGAGATTTGGCAAATGGATGTCAAGACAGCTTTCCTTAATAGAAGTCTTGAAGAGAACATCCATATGAAGCAACCAGAAGGGTTCATTGAAAAAGGCAAAGAGCATCTAGTGTGCAAGCTCAATCGATCCATTTATGGACTGAAGCAAGCTTCAAGGTCTTGGAACATCCGGTTTAATGAAGTAATCCAGTCATATGGATTTATTCAGTGTCCGAATGAGTCTTGTGTATACAAGAAGTGTAACGGAAATGTGGTGGTATTTCTTGTACTATACGTAGATGATATTTTATTAATTGGCAACGATGTCAAGGTATTATCGGATGTAAGGGTATGGTTGTCCAAACAATTTGATATGAAGGATTTAGGAGATTGTGCACACATTCTTGGGATCAAAGTTATAAGGGATCGTAAGAAAAGAATGTTGTGTCTGTCCCAAGCTTCATATATAGATACAATCCTTGCTCGTTTTAGCATGCAAGATTCCAAGAAAGGTTTCTTACCTTTTAGGCATGAAGTAGCTCTATCTAAAGAGATGTCTCCAAAGACATCAAAGGAGATAGAGGACATGAGAGCGATTCATGCTTGTGTAGGAAGCCTAATGTATGCAATGCTATGTACGAGACCGATATCTGTTTTGCCGTGGGCAAGATATCGGAGTAACCTAGACAAGGGCATTGGACCGCGGTAAAGCATATATTAAAGTACACGAGAAGGACCGAGATTATATGCTAGTTTACCAAGCGAACGATTTGCTTCCTGTGGGTTACTCTGATTCATATTTCCAATCAGATAGAAGTTTACATCAGGCTGTGTGTTTACTTTGGGAGGTGGAGCCATTGCATGGAGGAGTGTTAAGCAGAAATGCGTTTCGGACTCAACCATGGAAGCTGAGTATGTAGCAGCCTCTGAGGCGGCTAAAGAAGCAGTATGGCTCAGGAACTTTCTAATGGACTTAGATGTGATTCCTGGTTTGCCCAAAATCATCACAATTTATTGTGATAATAGAGGTGCAGTTGTAAACTCGAAGGAACCACGAGCCCATAAGGCAAGTAAACATATAGAGCGCAAGTACCACCTGATACGAGATATCGTGAAGCGAGGAGAAGTTATCATCGCCAAGATTGCATCAGCGGATAACCTGGCAGATCCTTTCACTAAGGCCCTTCCAGCAAAAGCTTTCGATCGGCATGTGGAGGGAATGGGAATCAGATGTATGGCAGAAGATATGGCAGCTTAGTCATTAGTATAAGTGGAAGATTGTTAGAGTGTATACTGAAAGCCTAAGCTTTTGTAAACATTTATTTTAAATAAAGAATCACATTTGGTTAAATTGTCTACATTTAGTTGTAGTTGTTCAATTAATTTATATTGTAGATAACATAGTATGTGGTGCCACATACAGAAGATGATGTTATCAGTACCTTATAAATTATAAACAGTAGCTCAAGACCAAAATGGAAAGGAACAAACCATTGGAAGGTCGTAGTGTAATTAGGAATTAGTTTATCTTGACTATATAATTACACTAGTACACTTAGAGTGTATTGAGTAGGACCATTAGATGTCGTTTCTTTTATACTGACTTTATAGAGGAACAAAGACCTCAGTTATTATGGAAGTGTGTGCTCTTAATCCTAATATAATAACAAGCACATATATTTGATATTTATTTTTTTAATTTATCAATGGGTGAGATTTAGTTCGATAAATCAATAAGCCCGATAAGTTGGAAAATGATATCACTTATAGTGTGTGTTGTTGATTATAGAAGGAAACTGTGTCCTAGATATCTAGGTTGATAATGTCCCAAAGAAGAGCTCATAAGGTTTGTTATGTTAAACCCTGCAGGTGGACTTAGTCTGACATGACGATAAGGATGAGTGGTACTATTCTTGGATTAAGATATTAATTAAATGAGTTGTCAGTAACTCACTTAATTAGTGGGCATTCGACATCTTAAACACAGGGAGACTAACACACTCATAATAAGAAGGAGCCCAAAAATGTAATTTGGGATTGGTGCGGTAGTTCAATAATAGTTCTCTAGTGGAATGAATTATTATTAATAAAATTAAGTTGTGTGTTCGGGGCGAACACGGGATGCTTAATTTTATCGGGAGACCAAAATCAATTCCTCCTCTCGGTCCCTATCGTAGCCTCTTATTTATAGAGTACTATACCCACCTATACCCACCTTCGTACCCATGATGTAGGGGCCGGCCAAGCTAGCTTGTGGATCAAGCTAGGGCCGGCCAAGCCTTGGTTCATGGGTGGCCGGCCCTAGCTTGAACCCAAGCTTAGGTAGTCGGCCCCCATTCAATTAAAAAGAATTTTAATTTTAAAATTTTCTTATGTGAAAGATATAATTTATTGGAAAGATTAAAAATTAAAATATCTCTTTTAAAAGGATCTACAAAAGATTAAAGAAAGATATTAGATCTCTTTCCTTATTTGTAGATTGGAAAGATATTTTATTTTTCTTCTTTATAAATTATTCACTTGTAGAAAAATTAAAATTATAGAAATTTCTTTTTATCAACCATGAAGGGATTGTAAAGAGAAATTTTATTTTTTTTAAATTTCCGAAGACAAATAAGGAATTTTTAATTGTTGATTGAAAATTGTCTTATTTGTTCTCTATGGAGTGGTCGGCCATGACATGATGATTTAGGAAATTTTATTTTATTTTTCTTAATTAATTCATGTCAAGAAAAGTTAAGGAAATTTTATTGTAATTAAATTTCCTTATTTACCAAAGCTAAGGATTATAAAAGAGGGGTTTGGGGTGCCTTCATGAGACACAACCTCTATTATTCTCTCTCTCTTTTTCCTTGGTGTTGTGGCCGGCCATCCTCTCTCCCCCTCTTCCTCTTTGTGGTGGCCGAAACTCTTCCTTGCTTGGAGCTTTTGTGGTGGCTGGATACTACTTGGAGAAGAAGAAGAAGAAGGAGAGAAAGCTTGCATCCCTTGGAGCTTAGTTGGTGGAAAAAGTTCTTCATCCTTGGATTTTGGTGCTTGGCCGAAACTTGAAGGAAGAAGAAGAAGGTGCTAGGTGGTCCTCATCTTGGAAGATCGTTGCCCACACAACGTCCGAGGTTAGAAGAGGAATACGGTAGAAGATCAAGAGGTCTTTCTAAAAGGTATAACTAGTATTATTTCTTTTCCGCATCATACTAGTTATATTTGGAAATAATACCAAATACAAGAGGCATACGATTCTAGTATTTCAAATTTATTTTCGATGTTGTGTTCTTTTGTTTTTCTTTTCCTTGTGATTTGATTGTTCTTTTCGGTTGACCTAAAGTTATTTAAAGAAATTAAATATTAACTTTCCCTAAAAAGCTTTGTCTAGACGGTGGTGGTTGTTCCCATATCCAAGAAGGTCATGTGCCTCGCCATGCAGTCCTGGAAGCCAATTTTGGAAACTAATATTTAATGAAATTAATAACTTAGGTGATTTGGATCGAACGTGTTAAGTTCCGTAGGATATCCGAGTCTAAACCTAAAAGAACAAATAGATTAAACTTTGGATCAAACGTGTTAAGTTCCGCAGGCGATCCAAGTTTAATTTAAAAGAACACATGGTAGCTAGGAAAAGGTTCAGACTTTTGTACAAAATTTTTGTATAAGTGGAACCATTAGGTTTTCCGAGTAGCAACCAACACAGCTATCCAGGACCTTTAAGATAAGCAGCACATGGCTAAGGCTCTATGCAAAGGCTTTTGAAAAGCTGAAGGTCAACTTCCAAGAAGTAGTTATACAAAAGATCCCCTGATCGGAGAACCAAGCGGCGGATGAGCTTGCGAAGCTAGCCAGTTCGTTAACACCGATCGTCATAGGACAGCCGATCGAACAAGTCTCATTGGTGGCCCACATCGACCGTATGGAGGAAATCACCTTCCCGAACGACTGGAGGACAGCCTTGACGGAGTTCTTACGATCAGGAACTGCACCTACCGATCCAGAAGAAGCTCACTTGATAAAGAAGAGGTTCGGACAGTTCACGTTGATCAGCGACTAGCTCTATAAGAGAGCTTTCTCCTGACCCTTACTCAAGTGTGTCAGACCAGAAGACGTCGATTACATCCTAAAGGAGGTGCACCAAGGTTCTTGCGGAGGTCATTCGGGTGGCCACACATTGGCCAGAAAAATACTTCTGGCTGGATACTTTTGGCCAACCCTCCAGGAGGATGTCGCTCGGACGATGGCGACTTGCCTGTCTTGCCAGAAGTATCACAACATGCCGCACCAACTGACCGAGGAAATGAAAGTGTCCACGGTATCATGCCCGTTCGACCAATGGGACATGGACATCGTTGGGCATTTCTCTATGGCAACCGGTCAGAGAAAGTTTCTACTAGTGGCGGTGGACTACTTCTCAAAGTGGGTAGAGGTCGAGCTGCTTACAAGAATCACTAAGCATATGGTCACCAAATTTATTTGGCAAAACCTTATCTGCCTGTTCGGAGTTCCGCGTCAACTCGTGTCTGACAATGAAAGGTAGTTCGTCAGTCGGGAGCTTAAAGAATGGTGCAAAGGCTATGACATTCAGCAGGCCTTCACCTCAGTGGCTTACCCTCAGGGCAACGGGTAGGCTGAAGTCGCCAATCGGGAGATCCTCAGGGTCTTGCATGCTTGGCTCGACCATGTTGGAGGCATCTGGATCAACTAACTCCCTAGTGTGCTCTGGGCTCTCCGCACGACTCCTAAGGAGGCGACTGGCGTAACCCTATTCCAGTTGGTGTAGATCAGCGAAGCAGTTGTCCCCATGGAGATCAAAGTGGAATCTGATCGGGTGCAGATCTACGACGAAGGAAACACCGAACGGAGGCACATGGAGCTCGACTTGGTGGACGAAGCATGGGCAAAAGCCATCATTTGGTTAACGGTGTACCAGCAGCAGATGAAGTAGAACTACAATCGACGAGTGATCCTGAGGTCCTTTCAGGTTGGTGACCTCATTTGGAAGAAAGTGAAGTCGATCAGCGACGTTGCCAAGCTCAAAGCACCATGAGCGGGACCGTTCAAGGTCATGCAGAAGCTCCGATCGGGCGTATACTATCTGGAGGATGAAGAGGGGAGGCAGCTCGAGAGACCATGGAGCACGAACCATCTTCAACCCTACAGGGCTAGATGAGAGGTGCGCAAGTGAATCATGTACTTTGTATCTGTTGTGTGTTTGTCGAACCCAGGGCAAAGTTTGAATAAAAAAGCAAGGGCCTCTTCAAGGGAATCTCCATCAACAGTCGAGTGGCGACATTAAATGTAACGACCCAACTCCTGGGTACTAAACTGTGAGCCGGATCGCTACATTAACTACTGAAACTATGCTGTGCGAAAAGCTGGGCCAATTAAAAATTTGGCTAATTATCAGATTAATGTTAACTCTGACACTAAAATTTGCTAAGCTGTTACTTTTCTTGATTCTATACATGCTAAAGGGTGTAACTCGGAGTCGTACACATGCTAGGGGAGGGATTTACAACTGGTAACACCCTCCGGATCGATCCACAGACCGATCGGCTGATACATCGCTACTGTCCCCAGCTGGATCGGTCGGCAGACCGATCCAGGTGGGGCTGGATCGGTCGTCAGACCGATCCAGGTGGGGCTGGATCGGTCGTCAGACCGATCCAGGCACCCGAAATCTCCTGGGATGTTACTGTCTCGTGCTGGATCGGTTGGCTGACCGATCCAGGAGGATACAGTAGCGTACTGTATCCGTCTGGATCGGTCGGCTGACCGATCCGGTGGCACTGCCCAGGCTCTGATCGGTCTGGAGACCGATCAGAGTTCTGATTTCGGCCGGGAACTCTGATTTCAGCACTCTGGTGTGCCAAAATACAATCTAACAACTACCTACTGCATAATAAACTATTCTAATAACATGTAATAGCATTCTAACATGATTACTGACATTTTAAAACATTCTTTCATAGTTCAATGCGTCCCAAATCTAAATTGCATGAAAGTGAAAGTATCAAAACTAATAAGCTGAAAGTAAATACTAACGAGTTCTAATGCATAACTAAAACTTGTTAGATCCCTGAGATCTTTCATTCCAGTTCCACACACACACACCCTCATCTGCATTGACCTCCAGCCTCCACTGCTAATCCACTTTTCTTTTACCTGTATCTGCAGTATAAGAAAAGTAGTATCTGTAAGCTAACGCTTAGTAAGAAACCATCTACCTCACAAAATCATGCATACGATGCAGTTATGATTTGAAAACATGCTATTCGAAAACATACTGGACAGGCTAGCATGGCGTGGCATACAATCATATAAACATGGCATACTGAACTAGTCATGGCATAGCATACAACCAATTATAAAGCTAACATAGAGAACTGAACTGAAATATAATACTGAGCTAAACTAACTAAACTGAAGCTGCAATCAAACTCAACTAGCATAATTGTTTTTGAGTTTTGAAAACTAATACATAATAAGTGAAAATAATAAACATGCTGTTGGGCCCGGCAACTGTACTTGCTGTGCGCGCATCCCTACTAGACCCGAGGTTGCAAGTCCCGAATTTAGCAGGGTTTACTAGGTTGTCTGAACCTAGGGACGACTGTGGGAGTCCAACCCAATGGATATCTAATCCAGTACAGTGCCACTGAAAATAAAATACTAATATCTATAGCTAACTGATATAACATGCTGTTTCTAGGTTATCTGAACCTAGAGCTAGGTTATCTGAACCTAGAGGCGACTGTGGGAGCCTACCCATTGGACCATAGTCCCATATAAGCTGTAGTGAGCAAAGTTACTAATTTAAATGCTACTAATGCATTTAACTGGCTAATAAACATAACTGAAGGGTAATTAGCTAAACTAACCCCTTTTTCGAACACTTGGTGTGCTTCAACCCCTCTCTGCATCAGGAAAGACACCTCTAGGCACCCAACCGCGTCTATGATCTCCAACTGAAGGAGAATAAACGTGTCCGGCCCATCTAAAGGTGCTAACTAAATTCCTAATCTTCGAGAAGGTTAAAACACATCCTAGGTGCCGGAAACTACACATATAGCTAATAACTAATGCATATAAACAAACGGAGCTATTATACCGCAGGTGAGGGGTTTCTTACCTCGTACGCTAATTTCCTTACAAATCTACCCGCTAGAAATTCCGGTGAAGACGATTTCTCGACGATTCCCTCGCGTCCACGTGCTCTACTCGTGGAGGAATCTTCCTTGTGTTGAAATCGTTGCCGGATGGTGAACTTGGGACCTTTGGAGAAGATCCCTAGGCTCTTCTTGAATTGGCGCCGAGAGAATGAGGAAGAGAGGAGAGGGGCGGCGTGGATGGGTGTCGGGGAGAAGGATTGCCGAACCACAAATCTAAAAATAACCCAAACCAACCTAATTCTCCTATTTATATTAAGTGGTTCAATTGAACCAACTCTAATATAAATAAAATCGGTTCTCTTTTCTCTCAATATGGCCCGGCTGGTTCACCGGTTTCTAAAGCTAACTAATGGTTTAGCAGACCCGAGAGGTCCCGGGTTCGATTCCCGCTTAGACCGTTTTGCTTAATTAATTATTTTTGCTACTTACGCTACTCGGAAAATTCCGGAAAAATATTTAAAAATTCCAGAAAAATCATAGAAAAATTCTAAAATAAATTCGGGAATTTTTTCGGGCTTTACAATCCCCCATACCTTATAAAAAGTTCGTCCCCGAACTTAAAACAATTCTGGGTACTTCTGTCTCATGCTGGTCTCTGTCTCCCAAGTCGCCTCTGCCGCTGTGTGATTTTGCCAGCTGACTTTGACTAATGGTACCTCCTTGTTCCGTAACTTCTTTACTGCTCGGTCTATTATCTGAATAGGCCGACTGTCATAGCTGAGATCATCACGGACCTGTACCAACTGGGGGTGGCGTTTGGAATGTGCTTCTTCAGCATGGAGACATGAAATACGTTGTGGACAGCTGACATCTCCTGAGGTAGCTCTAGCTCATATGCTACCTTGCCCACTCTCTTCGTAATAAGGTATGGTCCCACATATCTGGGAGCTAGCTTGCCCTTCTTCCCGAAACGCATGACTCCCTTCATGGGAGCTACTCTGAGGAAAACTGTATCCCCAACTGAAAACTCTAGGGGTCTGCGTCGTGTATCGGCATAGCTCTTCTGACGGCTCTGTGCTGTCTCTATCCTCTGGCGAATCTGCCGTATGGCTGCTGTGGTATCTGCTACTAGATCTGTCTGAAGCTCTAGTTCCTTCTGTTCCCCACTCTCATACCAGCAGATTGGTGATCTGCACCTCCGCCCATAGAGTGCCTCATAGGGTGCCATGCCGATAGTGGCCTGATAACTGTTGTTGTATGCAAATTCTGCTAGACTCAGATATTTGCACCAACTTCCCTTGAAATCTAGGGCACAAGCTCTGAGCATATCTTCGAGTACCTGATTTACTCGCTCCGTCTGACCATCTGTCTGGGGATGGAAGGCTGTGCTGAATTTTAACTGGGTGCCCATAGCTGACTGTACACACTTCCAGAAGTGTGATGTAAACCTGCTGTCTCTGTCTGATATAATGGTTCGTGGGACTCCATGCAGCCTAACAATCTCCTTGAGATACAACTGAGCTAGCTGCTCCATGGAATAGGATATCTTGATAGCTAAAAAGTGGGCTGATTTAGTTAACCTGTCGACTATTACCCAGATGGCGTCAAAACCATTCGTGGTTCTGGGTAGTCCCACTATGAAATCCATGGAGATATCCTCCCACTTCCATTCTGGAATCTGTATAGGCAGAACTCCTCTGGTCACGATGTTCGCCTTGACCCTCCGACAGGTGAGGCAGATGCTAACATATCCGGCGATGTCTCGCTTCATCCGGGCCACCAAAAGCGTTTCTTGGTCTTGATACATTTTGGTGGAGCACGGATGCATCGCGTAGGGAGTCTGTGAGCCTCATCTAAAATCATCCTCCGTAGCTCCTCTCTGGAACACAGAGTGCATCACCAAAATACAACACCCCGCTATCGGACACTCGAATTCTCTACTTCGATTACGCTAGCCTTGCTTGATTTTCGAATCTCGGGGTCCCGATCCCGAGCCGATCAATATCACCAAGCAAGTAGACTCTAAGGTCATAGTAGAGGTGTCCCACGATGAGCTCGAGACCAAAATCCACGATCTCCTTCGTAGGGGCGGTGACATGGTCAAGAGATAATAAGGTAGCACCGGATTTCACGCTAAGTGCATCCGCTACCTTATTGGCTTTCCCCGGATGGTAGAGGATGTCTATATCGTAGTCCTTGACCAGCTCAAGCCATCTGCATTGTCACATATGATCCTTCGAGTGAAGAAGTACTTGACTCTGATGATCTATACACTCTGCACCGAGCCCCATATAAGTAATGTCTCCAAATTTTGAGAGCGAACACTATCTGCTGCAAGCTCAAGGTCATGAGTAGGGTAATTCTTCTCATAATCCTTGAGTTGTCTCGAGGCATAGGCCATCACCTTGCCATTTTGCATCAGATCTGCTCCTAGTCCCAACTTGAGGCATCACTTTGTAGATGTCAAAGGGTGTCGTCTGGTAGAGCCAAATGGGAGCACCGGTCAATCTCCTTTTAGCTCGCTGACCGAGTCATCCACTGAAATTTCTGTTCTTTCCGGTAAGAGTTGTGCGTGGGAGGCTATCTGGAGAAATCCTCTACAAACTTCCGTAATATCCTCGCTAATCCCGAGAACTCCGATCTCACTTTGGCGTTCTTGGTGCTTCCGATTACTATCGCTTCTATCTTGGGATCTACCATAATACCCTCCTTGGAGATGACGTGACCCGAAAAGGACACTGATCTAGCCAAAATTCACATTTCGTGAACTTGGCGTAAAGTTGGTTCTGCTGAAGTGTCTGCAATACTAGTTCAGGTGCTTTGCATGTTCCTGAGTTCTCGAGTAGATAAGAATGTCATCGATAAACACAATAACAAACTTATCTAAATACTCCTGAATACTCTGTTCATGAGATCCATGAAGGTTGGAGCATTGGTCACGAAAGGGCATGACCACGAACTCGTAGTGTCCGTATCAGTTCTGAATGCTGTCTTGGGTATATCCTTCTTTGACCTTTACGATGATAACCTGATCCGAGATCTACCTTAGAGAACATCTGCTGCTCCTTCACCTGATCGAGCAGTCATCTATTCGGGAAGAGGATACTGTTCTTGATTGTGACTGTTCGTGATCTGTAGTCTATGCACAGTCGCATGCTTCCATCCTTCTTCTTCACGAACAACACAGGCGCTCCCCATGGTGAGTGACTCGGGCGTATGAAACCCTTGTCAAGAAGCTCCTATAATTGCTCCTGAAGTTCCTTCAGTTCTGCTGGAACCATGCGGTATGGTGCCTTGGAGATAGGATTGGTGCCAGGGATGAGCTCTATCTCAAATTCAATCTCCCTGTCTGGTGCTAAGCCTGGTAGCTCTTCAGGGAAGACTGCTGGGTAGTCACAAACGACTCGGACCTCTGCTAGCTGTTGGTCCCTGTCCTGACTGGTGCTGACTACGTGTGCTAAGAATCCCGTACATCCTGAATCCAATAACTTCTGTGCCTTCATAGCTGAGAGAAACCTCTTGGCCTTTCTCTTTGGTTCCCCGACGAATTCGAACTGTGCTTCCGCTTCCGGTTGGAACGTGACTTTCTGTTTACGGCACTCGATAGAGGCACCGTACTTGATCAAAAAGTCCATTCCGAAGATAAGGTCATAGTCGGTCATTTCTAGCACTATCAGATCACAAAAGAGCTCTCTGTCTGCTATGATGACCGGCACTGCTCTGAGCCAGTGCGTGGACGCCATGATTTCTCCTGAAGGTAGTGTCGTCAAAAACTGACCGCTGAGTATCTCTGGAGGTACCTCTAATTTTTCGGAGAACATCCTGGCTATATATGAGTGGGTTGCCCCAGTATCAAATAGAACAGTAGCACTATACTGAAAAATGCTAATCTGACCTGTGACCACTGTCGAGGCATTGGCTACGTCCTCTCTGGTGAGTGCGTAGATCCTCGCATTCGCTAAAGCTGGAGGGGCTTCTAATCTGCCCTGGCGGATAAGTGGACCTTCTAGAGCGGCCTGCATCTGATGTAACTGAGCTGGCTGGCCTGCATACTGAATCTGCTGTGGCTGAGGAAGACCGGTCTTGTTCGGGCACTGCTTGGCCATGTGCCCTTCTTGTCCACATTCAAAGCATCCTCGTGTGCCCTTGCGACAAACCCCTGGGTGGAATTTCCCACAAGTAGCACACTTTGGATAACTGGGTCACTTGCTAGATGGCCCTCCTTTTGGGTCACTCCCTGATTTGTGCTTGCTGTTGGAGTTTCCTTTCCAGTTAGAGCTGTGGCCTTGCTGTTTCTGAGTGTGAGAGCTTCCTTGGCCTTTGGACTCTGAGGAGACTTGCTTCTGTTGCTTCATGCTGTTCTGGTAATGCTCGTTGGTCAGGCACTGCTCACTAGCTCCTCCGTGGTTTGTGGCCTATGAATGCCACCAGCCACGTTCATTGCAATCTCGGCCTCGGCATCTTGAGCATCAACCGGACTCGTTCCTTCTCTGTACTAACTGGACATAGACGAGCCAACTGTTGAATTTCTTCACGGCTTCCTCTTGAAAGGTTGCCCTGACGAAACTCCGTGAACTCGTCGTAGTGGCGATTGGTAACCCGCATATGAAAGAACTCCTCGAAGAATTCTTTCTCAAAGTCCCCATGACATCTGATTCACTGGGCGCCGTTCGATTCTTTCCCACCACATGCGTGCATCTCCTGTCGAGCGTAAGAGGCACACTTCACCTTCGTGTTCGGCTCCCGAAGCTCCATCGTGCTTTGTTTTGAAACCATGCTTGCATCCCATGGTTCACTAGTGCACGAGAAGTTCTCTGGCTTGACTGCTGCCATTGGATCGGATAGGCTTCCTTCCTTGGCTCAGCTGCTGGGACCGCTGGTGTCTGAGCTGGTGGAACCTCTAAGACAACCGGAGTCGTCGGTTGGTTCCGTGACTGTGGGGGTATTCTGCCGATTAGCCTTTAAGGTGGCTATTTCTGTTGCTGTTTGTAACTGAGCCACTAATGCGGTAAGATCTGGAGGAGGCACTGAACTGCCTGCCTCTTGTTGGGGCTCAGTAGCTAGTGCCCTTCTAGCTGGGCGTCCTCGTGCCATTTCTAAAGACATAGAGAACATGTGTATAACTAATACTATCACAGTTATATAATTTCTGATATCATGTTTAAACTATCACGTACTAACAAGCAATAAGCATATAAACATGAACTGTAACTATAAGCAAGAACAATAAAGAGAGTAGAGGTATTCTTACTTGGAAGCTGCAGGTGCAATGCTGATGTGTGTGTAGGAAGTATGGAACACGGCTCTGATACCACTCTGTAACGACCCAACTCCTGGGTACTAAACTGTGAGCCGGATCGCTACATTAACTACTGAAACTATGCTGTGCGGAAAGCTGGGCCAATTAAAAATTTGGCTAATTATCAGATTAATGTTAACTCTGACACTAAAATTTGCTAAGCTGTTACTTTTCTTGATTCTATACATGCTAAAGGGTGTAACTCGGAGTCGTACACATGCTAGGGGAGGGATTTACAACTGGTAACACCCTCCGGATCGATCCACAGACCGATCGGCTGATACATCGCTACTGTCCCCAGCTGGATCGGTCGGCAGACCGATCCAGGTGTGGCTGGATCGGTCGACAGACCGATCCAGGTGGGGCTGGATCGGTCGTCAGACCGATCCAGGCACCCGAAATCTCCTGGGACGCTACTGTCTCGTGCTGGATCGGTTGGCTGACCGATCCAGGAGGATACAGTAGCGTACTGTATCCGTCTGGATCGGTCGGCTGACCGATCCGGTGGCACTGCCCAGGCTCTGATCGGTCTGGAGACCGATCAGAGTTCTGATTTCGGCCGGGAACTCTGATTTCAGCACTCTGGTGTGCCAAAATACAATCTAACAACTACCTACTGCATAATAAACTATTCTAATAACATGTAATAGCATTCTAACATGATTACTGACATTTTAAAACATTCTTTCATAGTTCAATGCGTCCCAAATCTAAATTGCATGAAAGTGAAAGTATCAAAACTAATAAGCTGAAAGTAAATGCTAACGAGTTCTAATGCATAACTAAAACTTGTTAGATCCCTGAGATCTTTCATTCCAGTTCCACACACACACACCCTCATCTGCATTGACCTCCAGCCTCCACTGCTAATCCACTTTTCTTTTACCTGTATCTGCAGTATAAGAAAAGTAGTATCTGTAAGCTAACGCTTAGTAAGAAGCCATCTACCTCACAAAATCATGCATACGATGCAGTTATGATTTGAAAACATGCTATTCGAAAACATACTGGACAGGCTAGCATGGCATGGCATACAATCATATAAACATGGCATACTGAACTAGTCATGGCATAGCATACAACCAATTATAAAGCTAACATAGAGAACTGAACTGAAATATAATACTGAGCTAAACTAACTAAACTGAAGCTGCAATCAAACTCAACTAGCATAACTGTTTTTGAGTTTTGAAAACTAATACATAATAAGTGAAAATAATAAACATGCTGTTGTGTACTTGCTGTGCGCGCATCCCTACTAGACCCGGGGTTGCAAGTCCCGAATTTAGCAGGGTTTACTAGGTTGTCTGAACCTAGGGACGACTGTGGGAGTCCAACCCAATGGATATCTAATCCAGTACAGTGCCACTGAAAATAAAATACTAATATCTATAGCTAACTGATATAACATGCTGTTTCTAGGTTATCTGAACCTAGAGCTAGGTTATCTGAACCTAGAGGCGACTGTGGGAGCCTACCCATTGGACCATAGTCCCATATAAGCTGTAGTGAGCAAAGTTACTAATTTAAATGCTACTAATGCATTTAACTGGGCTAATAAACATAACTGAAGGGTAATTAGCTAAACTAACCCCTTTTTCGAACACTTGGTGTGCTTCAACCCCTCTCTGCATCAGGAAAGACACCTCTAGGCACCCAACCGCGTCTATGATCTCCAACTGAAGGAGAATAAACGTGTCCGGCCCATCTAAAGGTGCTAACTAAATTCCTAATCTTCGAGAAGGTTAAAACACATCCTAGGTGCCGGAAACTACACATATAGCTAATAACTAATGCATATAAACAAACGGAGCTATTATACCGCAGGTGAGGGGTTTCTTACCTCGTACGCTAATTTCCTTACAAATCTACCCGCTAGAAATTCCGGTGAAGACGATTTCTCGACGATTCCCTCGCGTCCACGTGCTCTACTCGTGGAGGAATCTTCCTTGTGTTGAAATCGTTGCCGGATGGTGAACTTGGGACCTTTGGAGAAGATCCCTAGGCTCTTCTTGAATTGGCGCCGAGAGAATGAGGAAGAGAGGAGAGGGGCGGCGTGGATGGGTGTCGGGGAGAAGGATTGCCGAACCACAAATCTAAAAATAACCCAAACCAACCTAATTCTCCTATTTATATTAAGTGGTTCAATTGAACCAACTCTAATATAAATAAAATCGGTTCTCTTTTCTCTCAATATGGCCCGGCTGGTTCACCGGTTTCTAAAGCTAACTAATGGTTTAGCGGACCCGAGAGGTCCCGGGTTCGATTCCCGCTTAGACCGTTTTGCTTAATTAATTATTTTTGCTACTTACGCTACTCGGAAAATTCCGGAAAAATATCTAAAAATTCCAGAAAAATCATAGAAAAATTCTAAAATAAATTCGGGAATTTTTTCGGGCTTTACATTAAACCCGGGTGGGAGTGTATTAAACCGTCGAGCGGCCACATTAAACGCGTGTCTCCAACAACGGTCGAGTGGCGACCTTAAACCCTCGTCTCCATCAACCATCGAATGACGACGTTAAACGCACATCTCCAACAACGATCGAGCGGTGACCTTAAACCCTCGTCTCCATCAAACCATTGAGCGGCGACGTTAAACGCGGGTCTACCTCAAATCGTCAAGCGGCGACGTTAAACGCGAGTATCCACCAACCGTCAAGCGGCAACGTTAAACGCGAGTCTCCACCAATGGTCGAGCAGCGACATTAAATGCAAGTCTCCACCAACCGTCGAGAGGCGACCTTAAACGTAAGTCTCCATCGACGGTCGAGCGGCGACCTTGAACGCAAGTCTCTATCGACGGTCAAATGGTAGCCCTAAACTTGAGTCTTCACCAAATCGTCGAGCGGCGATGTTAAACGCGGGCCTGCTTCGAATCGTCGAGTGGCGACGTTAAATTCGAGAATCGGCGACGATAAACCCGAGTCTATGTGGGCTGTCGAATGGTTGACTACGAATAAGGGTTGCCCAAAAGCCCCCAAATTTTCAGACGAACAGCTTGTTCGGGAGAATGTACCAAAATACTTAGCTCCACAACTTGGAAAGCAAAACGAATCTAGCGAGCGTACAAACAAATTATTGTCGATTGGAGGAGTTATGAGGCTGCAATACGATCGAAAGAAGGTCAGAAAACAAACATTTAGAAAAAGCTCAGCCGAACGACCGGGCATGCATTAATACTTTGAAAGTTGGAGGTTGCAAGCATAAGTTAGAGGTTACATGGGTTGAGCACTCAGCCTCACTCGATGTAGTTTAGGGCATCGTCGGGAAGCGACTCGGTCATCTTGTCCCGACTGATGACGTTGCCTGACAGATCAGCAGGGATGTGGCCGCCTTCCTTGAGTTGATGAAGAGTCCCAATGATGGCAAGCTCGAAAAGTCGCAGAGCCCGATCGGCGACCTTGTTAGTGAATGCATCCGAGCGGATATAATTTTTCCTCGTCACCTCAAATCGGCTTGGTTCGGCATCCTGGTAGGTGATTAACCCGATTTCGCCGTGATTTGGGTTTCAAATAATTTCACCGAATCCCTTTCTACACTAATGCAGTATAGGATAACTCGGATCGTCTCTCTCAAGGAATGTAATCAATGCTTGATAAATCTCAAGATTAGTTTATTTAGAAATGGGTTCTGGATTTCGTTAATCTCTTGAACTAAGGAATGAAAAGTAAAACAAATGATGAACTAAACCTAATGTAATAGAAAGAAATCCTATCTATCTATTAACAATGAACCCACACCATATCGCCACTATATGCTGTGAATTACATTGTCAACAGATCCAACCAAATAAGAAACAAACCTAAACTTCATCCAAACTAACAATTCAGATTTTAACAACCGGATAACATCAAAATAGAAATAGATTCAAATATCCATCAGTGGAGATAACGAGCATTCAGTTGAATTGAAAAGAGAAAGATACTGGATCTAAACCGTAATCTATAGCTAACAATTCAGATCTATGAAACTAGACAACCAAGAAAATAGAAACGAAGCTGGAAATTGGAAAACAAAATGCAGAAATCAGAAGGGGGAAATGATGAACCAAAGTGAGTTGGAGGAACCCCCAAGCACTCACAAATTAGTGAAGAACCGATCAATTCAGACGATCGATTCAGTGTCACAGCAAGAACAAGAAATACAAAGATCATACACAGCAATGGAGAAACCAATGGAAGTAGAAGCAAACACTTCTGACCGATTAGAGCATTCAGATCTTGAAGGTAAACAATCATCGGCTGGTAAGAGAAGAAATCGGGATCGAACCTCCAGATTACTCTCTTTCCCAGTTTCTTCTTCTTCTCAGAATCGCGGGGAAACGGAAATCAAATCTAGATCAGGTGGTTGAAGTGGCATCGCCGGCTGATGACGGGTAGATGATGACCGGAGGAAGGGATGCCCTTGACCTCACAAGCTCGCCGGAGGTGGAATGGATCGAAGAAGATCACCGGAGACTCACGCCTTGCGATTGCTCTTCACGCTCACACTGTAGAAGTTGACTATCCCCCTGTAGCTTCTCATTTCCCTTTTAAAACATATCTGAATCTATGATGGACGGCTGTGATTTCTCCGGGTAGATCCAACGGTGAAACTTGTTCCAAATCCGATCCAAATCTTCAGATCTTGATCACTGGTTGAGATTTACTTCCCCTTGTTTTGGATGGAATAGATTCTCAATGGATGGTTTAGACCCGCTCCGTTCTTGGATGGACGGTCCATATTGCTTCAGAATTTGATCTCTTTAATTAGCCCTAGATTTGAATCCAAACTTGGTCTGATCTACTCAAGTCCATGACCCTTTTGATCCTACAAAACATATAACAAAATATTAGCATCAAATACCACAAATATGATGTAATTTGTAATTAAGTCCATAAATGGCTCTAACTCATGAAACATGGTGTAAACTTGACTTTAACATATGAGAAGATTAAAAAGTATGCTTATATGGATCAAAATGTCATAACAAAATGATAGTTATCAAATTCCCCCACACTTATTCTTGCACGTCCTGAGCAAGCAAACAAAATAAAGAAACAACTAGAAACCATCTCCACAATAATTCTCTAGCACTACCTAGAAGATAGTAAAAGGAATTTAACTAAGACCATTTAAAGATCACAAACAATCATGAATTCAATCCAATCAATGATCAGTAGGTATGGTGGTTTCAATCCAATTGAAGAATTAAGCAAGATGCAATCTCACAAGGTATTCACCTATCTAACTCTCACACTCAAGCATGCATAAAAGTGGAGCTCACTCAATGTCACTCAACATTTCACTACCATAAGCTTGCTTATGTTCTAATTCTCTATCACTATAAAACATAACACACTTGAATCAAAAGGATTTATTGAAAATTGCAATGGAATTAAGAAAAACTAAATGAAATGAATGTAATAGGCAAAAGAAAAGGAATCAATGAGGAAATGAGAGTGTTGGAGGAATACACTTGATGAGTTGCTCAATTTGATGTAAAAAGAGATAAATACCATTTGTTAATGAGTAAACAAAAGATTAAGTCAAACTCTTCCTCAATTGGATATTTATCCAAAAATCTTGATACAATGTCTTCTCAACTTGATACTCTTTATTTGACACTATGGAACCAATTTTTTTCAACAGCTCCATATTCAATTTTTTTTCCACATTTCCCTCTCAATGTTGCTTTGAAGTCTCCCTCCCCCACACTTAAATGTTGTACGTCTCGGACAAAGATCACACTGATGTGAAGAACTGCCAAAGATTTCAGAATTTCAGAATTCAAATTCAAGCTTAAAGAATTCCTGCAAATCATAACTTAAGTGATGTGAATGACATTGAGTTGACCAATTTTGATGTGCACTAAAGAATACATCCTGATATCATGAATACTTGATGAAAGAAGAAAACCATTTGTCAATAATTAAACAAAAGAATTGCTTAAGATTTTCTCTGATCAAATAGTTACCCAATGAACTTGGCACTCCATAGCTTCAATTTGATACACTTCCTTTGTACCATCTTAGTTCCTGAAATGTAGAAATTCCCTGAGTTGAGTATGGAACTGATTTCTAAATCTGACCTTTGATTTTGATCTTTAAGTGTGGGGATTTCTGCATTCCAAAACTCTAGAGACCAGCTTCAGGAACATAAATTCAAATGGTCAATTTCAGAGATAGCACTGAATTCTGGATAACTGGTGTCTTAGATTCCAGTTTCAGAGATAACACAAATCTGATTTGGCACTAATAGATTCTATCTTGACACGTTCTGTTAACGCAGCTTTGTTCTCTGGAAATCAGATTCAGTTTTGACAAGTATGCCATTCAGGAAATCAGAACTATGATTCAAGCTCAATGGAGTTCCAAGAATTCAATAACAATATCATAAACACATCATCAGATTTTGATGTTATTGATACATTAGTTTCCTCTCATAAAATTTCAGCCAACTCAATTCAACACAAATCCAAAACTTATATTCCCTGAAATTCCACCATGCAGTGCACAAAACACCACAAAATTGCAAAAGAATTTGTTACACATCTGATGCATCAATTGCTGGTTTTCCTTCTGCCATTTTGAAAAATTGCATTCATATTAATACAGCAACCGACCAAAGCAATGTTCAATAATCCAACAGCATTTCAACTAAGTTTACATTTACTAATCAAAAATCTACAAACAGAATTCGTAGCAATCCAGCAGTTAGTTCTTATTGATACATTCATTGACCATTTCATTAGCCTACTCACTGATTCCTGGACTCATTGAAACTAATGATACTTTACTGATTTATGATGCAACCTCCAAACCTTTTCAGACTTCAATGGCACTATTCTGTTCAGTTTTTTTTTTTTAAATGTCACCTTTCTTCTACAAACTTGAAGTTTTCGTTCATCTTGCATCAGCAATGACCCAAACAAAGTTTAACAGCAACAACCATAGCCCTTGCATCTTTAACAAAAAGAATTTAGCTCTAAGCATTTAAAACTGAAACATCAAGTGCAAATTTGTTTCTCTGCAGCTTCCACTTTTGCAGTTCTGTCCTTAGATATATATTTTCTGTGGACAACTTGGATAAAGAGGAATGCTACTCGTCAATGAGATAACAAAGGCTTTGCTTAAGTCTCTTACTAATATAGGAGCTGAATAAGAAGCTTGACAGTTAATTGATACAAAATTCCAAGTTCTTCACTGCTTATTCTGTTTCTGCAATTTGCAGCAATACTAGGAGCTGATTCAAATTCAAATAATCCTCTGAATTGAATTCTGAAGCTGACATGGAACAAAAGACTTATTCCCAGGAATTCAAATACAAATCCAAGCAAACGAATCTCTCAAATTCTGTCAAGATCGAGAACTTGAAATTTTCTGAATTGAGGAATCCAGAATCTGCAGAAATTACATGTTTGCAAAATTTCTGAAATGCAGGAATTCCTTAGATTTGAATCTGTATCTGATTTCTAGCAATGCAGATCTTTAACAGAATTAGTACAGCTCCAATCAATTACCCCTCATTTCTATCTTTCTCTACTTTTTTTTCTTCCCTCCTGAACAGAAAATACATCTATTCACTGTCATCATTCTTGAATTAAAATTTTCCCACATGAATTCAAACTTTGTCGAGTACTTTGAATTTAAATCAACTTACTGAACATGATGCATCTCTTTAAACCATAGAAGACTTAGGAAGGATCCACTTGGCAGTAGGAAAAAAACATAAAAGCTTCACTTGATCCTTCATTAATTAAAGGTTTACAAGAGAACTTGGCACAAACTATCAATGATACACATTCTCATATTCTTCACTGCTACACAATCCAGCAGCCCTTTTCTTCAAGTCTCTATCAAGCACTTATTACAAAATTCACCAATCTCAGAATTTCTAATCGATTTTGACCTCCATAAATTCCCAACACATAACATCCTCCACACTTAATCCTTTATCCATCTTGTAAATCTAACTCATCAAGAATTCAACCAAACTCTCATGGTGGAAAGTCAAATGTTGAGTGAGTTATTTCAACTAGAATTTGAGAAGGAAAAGAAATCAAAGAATAGGAAGGGAAATATCCTTCATCATATTCATGCACACTAATGTTATTGTGATTTTGAAAAGAGGCAAAGCAAGTTCTAAAGTTCAATTGTCATGAGTGCATATCACACAAAAAGATAATAGAGTATAGGCTTTAAGTGGTTCTCTCTAAGTAATTTTTGCAATCAAACTCAATTAATCAAAATGGAATCAACTACCACACTAACCAATATCATGCAAGTAGAGCATTCAATCATGTAAAATGACCTAAAAATTGACGATCAAACTTAAAGAACTTTTACCATCTTAAAAGTATTACTAGAACAATTCATGGAGAGTTTTATTCAAAATAAAATGCTATGAAGACTACAAAATGCAAAGCATTAAGCAAAATGAAAATGTAAAGTATGAAACTAATGAAAAATATAAAGCAAAAAGAAAAGTAAGGAACAAACTCCCCTTTATTCCGAGTGGTTGCAAACGATTTAGAAGTAGAATCCATGACGGTAGTGCAATGGACCTTCCCGGTGGTTGGAGTCGGTTGAGGTACAAAATCCAAGTTGGATGTGGAATGTTATGCTTTCAAATTAAAATCTCTCCTTCCACCACATGCTCTTTGAAAATTTGCCGCGGCGGTTGAAGACGGTTCAATTTAAGCATCCACTTCGGTAGCCTAAAAAGATGGAAGGTAGACATCCCTCGCAAGCATATAGGGTAAGAAAAAGATGTAACAAAATTAGTCCCTATAAAGCATGTGTCAAGAAATGCATCACATCCAATAAAGTCAATTAATGGCACCTCTATGAAATTCTCTGATGAATTACAAGAAATACTAACCTTTTCATGTTGAAAGTACCTGGAAATTTTGGAATGGTAACTGTGACCTCATCATCATCAGATAATAGTTCAAGCTCTGGCTCAGGTGGTATATCTAAGGACAGTGATTCTTGGGGCTCTGCTTCCACAGCATAAGTCCCTACACTCTCATCATCAATATCTAGTTCATGTGATTCTTGGGGTATTGCTTCCACTATACAATCCCCTACACTTTCCTCATCATCCACATCAGTACCTGCATCATCAACAACATCTACAAAAATAGTATCAGTAGAGTTAAAATTCCTTACAATTACAGAATCATAACAAGAAATACTAGAGGAGTCTTGTGAAGTAATAAAATCAAGATCAGATCTGTCAAAAACACTACAATCCCTTTGCTCAGGCACCTCTACATCCTTAGAAAGAATCTCATCAACTCTTATGGTAACTGGTTGTCCATTTCTAAATTGTTGAGGGTTGACAGCCATATTTTCCAAAAGTTTAATAGCTTCATCAGGAGTCTTGTCAATCAAAGGCCCTCCACTAGCTTTATCCACCATGTACAAATCAAACGGTGACAATCCATCATAAAAATGTAAGATAAGCATTTGATCACTGATTTGATGTTGAGGACAACTAGAGCAAAGTTCCTTAAATCTCTTCCAATATTCAATCAATGTCTCCTCCTTGAATTGTTGAATACCACGAATTTTTTTCCGCATAGCTATATAATCATTTTGAACTCCCTGTGGTCTTTGATATACTGGGTATGACTCATCAAATTGTCCTTGTGCAACCTCGTACCTGAAACTTTCATAATCTACAGGTGGATAGTACTGATGTTCAGATTGATAGAACCAAGTCTAAGGCTAATAGTACTGACAATATGGATCCATGGCCAAAGAAATTCCTATTCTTACACTGAAACACTAGCAGATAAGATCAGAAGATACAGGAGCATATAAGATCAAACACAAGGATATATGAACATGAAAGCAATTGCAACAATTTTTTTTCAAATTTTTATGTGAAAAGAAAAAGAAACAATCCTAAGGTATCAAACACCGCTACATTCCCCGGCAACGGCGCCAAATTTGATTAACCCGATTTCGCCATGATTTGGGTTTCAAATAATTTCACCGAATCCCTTTCTACACTAATGCAGTATAGGATAACTCGGATCATCTCTCTCAAGGAATGTAATCAATGCTTGATAATCTCAAGATTAGTTTATTTAGAAATGGGTTCTGGATTTCGTTAATCTCTTGAACTAAGGAATGAAAAGTAAAACAAATGATGAACTAAACCTAATGTAATAGAAAGAAATCCTATCTATCTATTACAATGAACCCACATCATATCGTCACTATATGCTGTGAATTACATTGTCAACAGATCCAACCAAATAAGAAACAAACCTAAACTTCATCCAAACTAACAATTCAGATTTTAACAACCGGATAACATCAAAATAGAAATAGATTCAAATATCCATCAGTGGAGATAACGAGCATTCAGTTGAATTGAAAAGAGCAAGATACTGGATCTAAACCGTAATCTATAGCTAACAATTCAGATCTATGAAACTAGACAACCAAGAAAATAGAAACGAAGCTGGAAATTGGAAAACAAAATGCAAAAATCAGAAGGAGAAAATGATGAACCAAAGTGAGTTGGAGGAACCCCCAAGCACTCACAAATCAGTGAAGAACCGATCAATTCAGACAATCGATTCAGTGTCACAGCAAGAACAAGAAATACAAAGATCATACACAGCAATGGAGAAACCAATGGAAGTAGAAGCAAACACTTCTGACCGATTAGAGCATTCAGATCTTGAAGGTAAACAATCGCCGACTGGTAAGAGAAGAAATCGGGATCAAACCTCCAGATTACTCTCTTGCCCAGTTTCTTCTTCTTCTCAGAATCGCGGGGAAACGGAAATCAAATCTGGATCAGGTGGTTGAAGTGGCATCGCCGGCTGATGACCGGTAGATGATGACCGGAGGAAGGGATGCCCGTGACCTCACAAGCTCGCCGGTGGTGGAATGGATCGAAGAAGATCGCCGGAGACTCACGCCTTGCGATTGCTCTTCACGCTCACACTGTAGAAGTTGACGATCCCCCGTAGCTTCTCATTTCCCTTTTAAATCAGATCTGAATCTGTGATGGACGGCTGTGATTTCTCCGGGTAGATCCAACGGTGAAACTTGTTCCAAATCCGATCCAAATCTTCATATCTTGATCACTGATTGAGATTTACTTCCCCTTGTTTTGGATGGAACAGATTCTCAATGGATGGTTTAGACCCGCTCCGTTCTTGGATGGACGGTCCATATTGCTTCAGAACTTGATCTCTTTAATTAGCCCTAGATTTGAATCCAAACTTGGTCTGATCTGCTCAAGTCCATGACCCTTTTGATCCTACAAAACATATAACAAAATATTAGCATCAAATACCACAAATATGATGTAATTTGCAATTAAGTCCATAAATGGCTCTAACTCATGAAACATGGTGTAAACATGACTTTAACATATGAGAAGATTAAAAAGTATGCTTTTATGGATCAAAATGTCATAACAAAATGATAGTTATCAGTAGGTCTTCACGACCACGCGGGAGACCTCCAGCTCATTATTGGCAACTTTCAATGCTTCATCTTTGGCGGCGACCTGGCCTGGAGAGTAGTCTTCTCCTCCGACCGACTGTTCCGCTCGGTCATTAAAAAATCTTCGGCCTCCTTGAGCTTCTGGGCAAGGAGCCAGGCTTCTTTGTTCTTCAATTCGAGGTTGTCAATGGCCTGTTTCTTCCTTGCATTGGCCGATTCAATCTTCTTATCAAAAGTGGTGACCTGTTTGTTCAGCCGAGCCACCAGTGTCTCCTGCTCTGCGCTCTTGCCCTGCTCGGCCTCAAGAAGTTTATTACTCTTCTCTAGGTCGGCCTTCAGCTTCTCGACCTCAGAGGTCGGCGACCCTTGGGAGGAGGAGGGGCCGCTCGAGACTTTGAGCTTATTGAACTCATCCTCTAAGAATGTGAGCCTGTGACACATGGTCAGGCTCTCCACCCATTACTGTGGATAAATGGGAAAAGGTTAGAGCCAAACGAAGGTAAGCCATGAATTTACATTAAAATACTTACTCCGGTGGCCATTTGGGTATGATTGTTGGCCAGGGCACCTGGAGGTAGTATCGTCGCACGGGTCTGTGCATCCTCCTAGACTTTGGCAAGAGGCCCTCGGATGATGATCTGGTGTTCGGGGGGATGGGACTGGGTGCTCAGCTCGCTATAGTCCTCCTTGGCAGATGGAGGATCGCCGTGATAGATCGTAGGCCGCTCGGGGCCGAGTGAGCTGAGGCCTTCCGACTGGAGGCCGGTAGGATGTCGGACCGCTTAACCTTCAGGGGTTTCGGTGGTAGCAGCATGCATGAAGGCCACGGGCGATGCGACGACGACCCCCTGCGGTAGCTCGGCAAGGGAGGGCATCCGATCAGACGATGAAGCCTCCACAGTTTCTGGAAGCGGAGTCAGAGTCGAAGTTTTGACCCGCTCGGCCGGCTGCATGCCCGAGGTAGCATAACGTGAAGATGGCTCCTCTCAACACCTCTTGCACCTGTTCAGCGGTACATCTGAGGAGGCCGAGCCCGATGGTTCATCGACCGGAACAAACGGGTGTCGCATGGACGATGGTTGTGGTCCTGAGGTCTCTGCTCCGCTCGACGCAAGGCGGGCATCGCCTTTGCTCACCAAGATAGGTGTCTCCTCACTTTCATCCTGTGGGTCTTCATGAGGGTCGACCGGTTGCAGACCTCGGCTCGCCAGCTTTTCAGTGGTTGCCGCCTTGATCGCAGTGTCCTTGAGCTTCGCCTTGCCGAGCACACGGGCTCGCATCATGACTTCAGCTGCAGAAGAGGAAGAGAAATCAGTTAGCATCAAAGGGAAAGGGTAGAGTAGTTACATACCTAGGTTGGTCGGGAGCTGAGTGCAGATCGGACTGAGGCCAAAAATGTAGAGGAGACCTTCAAGCAGCAACTTGTGGATGTCGTACTTCTGACCGGCCAGCATCGCCGCAGCATTCAGATAGTCTGATCGGCTCTTGTAGCTTTTCAGTGGGGGTTGAGGTGCCACTTCAAGCTGCCAGCAGATCGAGAATTCCGGCCGCTCGAGAAGATGCATGAAAAAGAAGTACTCCTTCCAATGTTTATTGAAAGTTAGTATTTTATCAAAAAATACTAAACTGACCCTAGACTGGAAGAGGAAGGTCTCCGGCTAGGACAACTTCAGGTAATAAAAATAATAGTAGACCCGAGGGATAAGAGGGATGTCGTGCAGCCGAAACAAGACGACAATGTCGCATAGAAGATGAAAAGAGTTCGGCACGAGTTGAGTAAGAGATGCGGAAGTATTTACAAACTGCGATAATGAAAGGATGGATAGGGAATCGCAGACCAGCGGTAAAGTGATCCCTGAACAGACAGATGGTGTCGGTCGGGGCAGCATTTGGCCAATCGAACGAAGAAGACAGAATGATCTCCTGGTTGGATGGAATTTCAAAGGCATTTCTAAGGCCCTCTGTGTCGCCCTCATCAAAATCTAGACTCCATGGTGGTATACCAGAGTCCAGGGATGGGAGCCAACGGCTGCGAAGAGCTTGCCATCTCGAAAATAAAGGAAAAGGTGGGCAGCCGAGAGGCAGAAACGCAATCAAAGGAAAAAAAAAGTCACTGAAGGTTTCACCGGAACCAAAAAACGAGTTGAACTGCTCAAAAATGAACGTGATGGGAAGATAGCTTACTGGAAAAAGAGGGATCGCCGGAAAAGGGGGATGGAGGATCGTCGGAGAGCAAAGTGCGGGATTAGCAGGTTGTCGGAAGCACTCGAAGCAGCGAAAGTATGGAAGAGGCGATGGCGAGGAGGGTTTATAAACCCCGGGTTCGGCCAACCAGAGCCGTCGGATCTCGGTCACGGAAACCTAGGCCAAGATCCGATCATCGAATTTAAACCGCCAAGTGTCGCAATCAATGCCTATCACATCAGGCGTGCAACGACGGTGGGCGTAACACATGGCATGCAACCACGGGTTGACAATTAATGCAGGCGTGGGAACCTGTTCTGCCTTAATGAAAAGGGATTTGCATGATTCCCAAAAAATCGGGGTGACATCAGCATAGCCCGTGCTAGCCCGAGGCATTCCACGAAAAATTGTTAACAAGTGCAAACCTCCGTCAGGCCGATCAGATGGAAGGAGCGCACTTATGTCCGTTCAGTAAACTTCAACAAGCCGATCGGCGAGAAACACCATATTCTGTTTGAAGTCCATACAGTGATGAATGTCGATCGGGAGGGAATCTACTCACACAAAGGTCTAGTCAGTCGGACTACAGCCTCCTTCGACTAGACTTGGAGGGAAGGTTTGTGATGCGGTGATTATGCGGGGCCCCACCCTGTCGTCGCGTGGAAGTCAAAGTCAATATGGTCAACGGGTGGAATGTTGTCAGCCGATTGGGCGAGGCATATGTCGATCGAGGGTTGAGCATTGACCTATCATTTTGGGCACAAGGAGTAATCAAACCGACGCTCAAGGGACAATAGAAACCGAGCCAAGCGGCTCCCCCGCTCAACCTAATAGAAGACTTGACATCAACTGGGCACGCAGATAGTGAGATACTCGCCAAGCATGTGGACGGGGGGCTTCATGTCGAGCGGCTATCCTGTTCGGCCCCATAACGGACGACACAGACAGTAGACTTTCAGTCGAGCGGATATCAGAATTCTGGCCGAGCAGCCACTCCGCTCGGCCAAGCAACAGATACAGCGGGATATCCTTCGACATCCTTTTGGGAGCTAGTGTCGCTGACTGGCGGCATGGTCAGATAGAAGATCGTACAGAGGAATCTTCCACTATTATTTCAGAGATATGTTCGATCCGTTAAGGTACTGTGTTAGGGACACTTGACTGACATGTCTTCTCAGGGAAAGCGTTCCCGCTTTAAGAATCGTACACACACGCTACAGGAGCCCTATATAAAGGGGGGTCCAGGCATCGGCTGAGGTATGCTTCTCTCGCGATTTCTACTGTTGCGCTACAGTTCTCACTACTTCTTGCTTCGTTGGAGACTGACTTGAGCACCGGAGGACCATCGCTGAGACCCCTTCCCTGGTTCGGCATTAACGCTGCTTGTGTTGCAGGCAAGAGCGAAGTCCACCGGAGGTCAACAAGAGTGTCACATCTTCAATATCCGTCTCTTCAATTTTCGAACAAGATGATATTATTTCGGACAAAATCAATATATATATATATATATAACTGTTAAATTAGAGTACTTGAACCTTGTCATTTGAATTGTCGTCGTCGTTTTGGAGGAAATTAAAAGCTCTCAATATATACACAGATATGTATAGTCCAGTCAGTTTTGTGTTGACAAAAAAAAACTCGACTCCAAAATGTGTAAGCGAGCAGCCAGCGTTTCGGCCGCAAAGGCAGGCCACGCAAATGATAGTATACGCCCAAGTGTGTTCGATTTATCGATCGATACCTCGGCCATCGCCGCCTTCTCCTGCGTCTCGACTTCTGCCCTGCTCTGCTATGAGCGGGTCGAATCTGTTTTCCGTGTTCGATTTTTTTGTTTTCTTGTGGAGACGAGGGAGGCTTCTTAGGAAAATGAAAAAAAAAAAAAAAAAAAAGTTAGTCGTCGCCTGAGAGATTCGAACTCTCGCGGGGAAACCCCATGTACTTAGCAGGCACACGCCTTAACCACTCGGCCAAAGCGACTTTGTTATTTTGGTGTAATAATATAATTTCCCTTATTTTAAACCTGTATACTAACATTACTCGATTCTGGAATGACTGGGGACAACTCATTCATAATTAATTAAATAGATTTCTCACTTCTCCGCATCTGATACGTCACTCTGTACTTTATTTTATTCTTACTGTACCCTTGATATGGTACTAAAGTTAAGGAAATAAACCGTCTTTTGTCATATTTATTTTATTTTTATTAGTATTTTTTTTTCTTTTTTTTTTAATGGTGGTTTCAATAATTTAGCAGCTGCCCCATCCTTGCTTCTCTCCACCCCACAGTGCGCGTAAATGTAATGGAATCGAGAAAGCTTGGAATGAGAACAAAGGTGAATGCATGCTATATGATGCGAGATGTCAAGGACAAATTTAGATATGATGGGGTAGTTAAAGTTAAAATAACGTGACAATTAAGATTAAGGAGAGGTGGTAGTCAGCATGTCACTCTCAATAGAACTTTGCTCTTCGTCCAACGCTAAGGCATTCATAATGAGGACGATCGGCTTAGAAGTCGGACTGACCTAAAGAACCTAGTGCCCCATTCTGGTCTTAAGACATCTATCATATATCTAATCATTCGATAGTCGACCAAGTTTAATGAAAGTCTAACCTTATACTACAGATTTATCCGATCATAAATTCAACCGGAGTAACGGGACTAAGCTTTCCACTCAGTACAAGCTTTACAGCATATAACCGGTCGACCTTATGGATTTTCTCATATGTCAATGCTCCTTCATATAGCCAGTATATAATAATTCTGGTCAGATTTACACAGCTCAGCATTGTTGCTCATACATACAGGTGAATAGTTCCTTTTATAAGCTCGGTCGGATTTTTGGATCTCAGGTTCTCGCTTCAAAGGCAAGTCTTCTCTCACATGGACAATCAGCTTAAAGTATTGATCAAATCTCCATGGACTCAGTTCCTCATTCCTTAAAGGTAAGTGTCCCAGTATATAGCCAGTCAGCTAAAGAATCGATCTGACCTACGGGACTTAGCTTTACATTACTTCCAGAGCAAATCTCCAGCATCACCGAGTGCATAACCGAGAAACTTAAGGAAAGAACGGATATACAATCGGTTGGTTTAAAGACCCAGTTGGAATACACTCAGTAAACAACATGGTCAAAGAATCATGACAACGTATCAAAATAACAAATGTTTGCCAGCGAATATTCCTCTATTATAATGTGAGCATTCACTATAACCTTCTTCGAAGGTGATTGATTGCATTTCCCATCAGCAGAAAACTTATGACAAAATATATCTTCAACCGCCTCAGTAACGACATAAGTTATAAAAGACAAAAGAGGTGCATATATGAGTAACGAAAGATTCCTCGGAAGGTTACTGTACAACGCTCAGATTGTATGTCTTCCCTAGAATAGATAATAATTCTTTGATTGATATTTACTAAAGTCAATATGCTTATTTATAAAGTTATCTTAACAATAATAGAAAGATTAAATATGACATATAATTTATAAGCATAACAATAAATATAATAAATTTGGAAATATCATTTTTGCTATTTGATTCATGTCAATCTTGATTGTGATGTCAAATATAATAAATCTCAATTTATTAAAATCCATTCGAGATTATTTTTCATTATTGTTATTATCCCCCGACAAACTCAACGGGAGTGCCTGAACGTTGAGTTTGAGTGCTAACTTGGTGAAACGTTATCTGGATAATGGCTTGGTAAAAAATCAGCAATTTGATCTTCAATAGAGATGTAAGAAACTGAAAGTTGTCGAGTCGCCACACGCTCACCATTAAAATGAAAATCAATCTCTACATGCTTTGTACGAGCATGAAAAACAGAATTTGTCGCAAGATAAGTTGCTCCAATATTATCACACCAGATTTTAAGCGTAGCAGTTGGGGAAAAGTATGATTTAGAAAGAAGATATTGTAGCCAAATAATTTCTGACGCCGTGTTAGCTATAACTTTATATTCAACTTCAGTACTTAAGCGAGGGACTGTAAGTTACTTCTTTGAAAGTCAAGAAATAATATTTTGCCAAGAAATATGGCATATCCACTAGTAGAACATCTATCTTCGGGAGATCTAGCCCAATTTACATCACTGTTGACAATCAACTCTTGTGAGAATTGATGATATAAAAGAAGACCATATAGAATAATGTCTTTGAGATATCAAAGAATTCTCTTAACACTTTCTCAATAGTATTCATTAGGAGCATGCATAAATTGATAGACACGATTCACAGCGAAAGTAATATCAGGTTGTGTAATTGTGACATATTGTAGGGCACCAACAATGATTCGGTAAATCTGAGGGTCATACATTGAAGAGAAGGATGAAGGTGCAGTGAAACCACCTTCAATGATTGATGTGGAGATAAGACGTGCACGATCCATTTTAGCTCTTTGTAGAAGTCCAATAATATATTTGTTTTGAGAGAGAAGACAACCTTCAAAATATGAGAGAAATTTTATGCCAACAAAAAAATGAACATTGCCAAGATCTTGAATAGAAAACTCTTGACGAAGAAGGAGTAAAGTAGTAATGTCGTTTTGATCACTACCAGTTATTTGTCGATTTGATGATACAAGTCCTCCTCAAAAAATTTGAATCATATCTTTTATAACAATTTTGAGCATAATGGTCATAGTTGAAGCAAATTTGACAGCATTATATTCTCAAACTCGACCTTGGCCTCTGAAACCTCTAATCTAATTTTGATGACCATGTTGGGGAGGAGACTGATTATGTTGATCAGGTTGTGGAGCTTTGCTAATCATGTGTGCTGATAAAGACATAGAATCTGACATCCTTTGAGATTGTATTTGTAAAAGTCTTTCATGAGAAGATAATATACCATGAAGAGTTTCGAGTGATATATGATCCATGCAAGTCGTCACACTAGGACAAAACTATCATATTGAGATCTCAAACCTGCAAGAACATGTATTAATAGTTCTGGATCAGAGACCGGATGTCCAATTACAGCTAGGTTGTTGGCAATGGTCTTGATTGATTGCATATAATCACTGATAGACAATGGCGGAGCCAGGAATTATAAACTACTCGGGCTAAAAATTAGAAACTCAAATCGAAATTGTCGATCATAAAAAAATTTATCGCTAATGCATTTTGTGAAGAAAGTTTAATTTTGTCATTAAATTTTGCAATGAAATTTAATATCCGTCACCAAATCTAGTGACGAAATTAAATTTTCATCGTTAATTTTCTTAATATTTAAAAAAAATATTAAAAACTGTAATATTATCACACAAAAAATATTTCAAAAAACATTTTTTACAAGACAAATAGAACAATATAACTTATATCTTTTACTTAATTCATAAAAAAAACTCATTTGTCGAACAAATCCATAGAAAAATAATAGATATTAAAAAATATATCAGAATGCAAATTATCAAAGGATACAAGTTGCATAGAATCCCTAACTTATGGGACTAGACAAGCACATCAAATAGGTAAGTAAAACTGAGTTGAAATCACATCAACTCTAGACAAAAGGCACCATGAAGGTATGTTTAACGATAACTCTAGAATTAATCCTTAGGTCGTTGTGGATAATGATACTGTGAGATGCATCTACAACGATGACCTCGAAGTATTTGTCGATCGAACCCTATAAAACACGAGAGCGCTAGTCAATTCGCTAGCAGGATAAAGTTTAATAGCATGAAAAAGAAAACTAAACTCACCTCATTAATACAAAATATTAGAAGTGTAACAAACATAAACAAATAAAAAGTCTTGAAAGGTTGAGTGGCCAAAGTCAAGTTCCGCAAAGGGAATATCTTTGATGTTCCTTCTTGAGTTTTGCAAAAGAAAATTATATTTAAAATGGATAGAAAATCAAAATCTAACAAAACACCAATATACTATTAGGAATAAATAATTAGTCGATGCTCAGAGGTCTTCATGGTCATTGATTGCCCAATAAAATGAAGAATATAGTACTTCTTCATTGTGTTTTGTGATTATGTGCCAACAAGAGAAATGAAAGGAAATCAATGTGCAACTGTAATATACAGAGTATCTATTAAAATTTTGAATTTTAAGAATAAAAAAGAAATTAAAATAGACTCCATACGAAACACATGCTTAATTTGTCAAGTGAAAAACAGATAATAGATAAACCAACTCTAGGAAGAATACCTTCAACACTATTCTTGAACCAAACCAAACATCACCAGAAACCTTTAAGTTGTCAAGGTCAACAATACTGGGTATGGACATGAAACGGGAAAGGAAGTTTGCCACCTACAAGTTGAGAAGCAAAATTAATCAAACAAATTGCTAGCTAACGAAAAACTAATTAAAGTTAAAAAACCGCTTGGTCGTGATTTTACTTTCTTAAATGTATGTCCAAGTAAAAAAATATAAAGTTAGGCAAGATACAAAAAGTGAAAAAAAGGATAGCTGAAATCATGTTGTTCCTTATAGAAAAGATGATGGATGTATACCTGCACTAGAAGCAGATCAGGCGTTGCCTTCAAAGGCAAAAACCTGGACTGTGGTACATTAATCTCAATCGCATTGTTAAAAACTGTTAAAGCATAGTTTGGTACGTTTTAGATATATATGATTTGAACTACAAGAGACAAAGTATCTAAGCAGCTAAAAGATTACTTGAATTGACGCTCCATTTTGCTTACTTGAATTGTCGCTCCAGCTGGAGTTCCAGTTGAAGAACTTTCACGCCATCAACTTCCTAAATAAAAGTTGAAAAAAATTAATTAGCACAAATAAGTCACAAAGTAAAAAAATCATTTTATGATCCATATATACATACACATATTATTGAAGTTGTGATCTACGATTCTTCAAAGTATAATATTCATCAATAATAGAATCTGAATCAATACTTGCAAACTCTCTCTCAATGTGAATAATCATAGAATCTGTCAAAAAATTCTCTCCCATTCTATTACGAAGAATTGTTTTCTTATGCTTCATAGTCGAAAATGCACGCTCTGTAGTTGCCGTAGAAACCGACAAAGTTAAAACTAGACGAATCAACTTGTCAATCAAATTATAGTATTGCAATTTTTTTTGTTTCAAATAACCCTTGGCACAATTCTAAGATAGTGGACATTTTTTAAAATTTTTCATGACAAACCACATCGAGCTCATAATGTTGTAGTTGACACCTCAAATTATGCTTTTCCTATTCAGTGAAGTCCTCAAGATAATATTTCTCGGCGAGAGTACAAATCTTATCAATGTTGAACCAATTAAAATTATCTTTTGAATCTAAGGCAGAGCTAAGCATAAGAAGTTCTACTGTCTCATCACTAAATCTAGAGTTTAACTCTTCCAATTGAAAATCTATTGCGGTATTAAATATATCATAATGAAAGTGATGCTCAACTGTGATGGTATCCCTTTGTCGGCTTGAACGATTAGAATGCTTATAATGAGCACTCATGTTTGGTATATCAATATCTAATCTTGTGCAAAATGATTTGACATATGAAAGAAGAATATCAAAACCATCATTTCTCAATGTCAGAAGAAGTGCTTTAGTTGTAGAGACCAAATCCATTGCATTTATGATATCAAGAGATTTTTGTTGCAAGGCACAACAAAGTAAATATGTGATCCCCATAATTTTATGCATCAAATGCAAAATAAAAATGAAATCAAAAGACTTCATCACTATTAAGGAACCGCCAGCTTCCCCATGCATCGAAGTAGAGGAACCATCGGTGACAATGTTTTCAAGCCCGTTAATAGTTGCATTATACTTATCTATTAAGTCGTAAATAGATTCAAAATGGGAGCTCCAACGAGTAGTTCCTGCTTGATGCAAAGTACCAATCTGATTAGCTCCTCGCCCAGTCTCACGTTCACCAGCAACAACAGAACGTGCAATTTCATTAACTTGAGCAGATTATAACTCGGCATTGCGTTTGGCAGAAGATGTAACAAGATTAACAATAGTCGTCATATTCGAAAAGAAAAGCCATATAGAGATCTCATTTTCAGCGGCTGCAACTAACGCTAGTTGGAGTCTGTGGGCAAAACAATGCACATCATATGCATAGGGGCAATCTTTAAGAAATAAATCTTGCAATCCATTAAAAGCACCAGACATGTTGCTAGTACCATCATACCCTTGACCTCGCATATTATGCATTTCTAAATTATATCTAGTGAGGACATCACATATTTCTTTTTTAAGAGTTACAGTTGTGGTGTCATGAACATGCACAATTTGGAAAAAAACGCTCCCGTAAAAAGCCATGGACAGCAACAAATCTCAAAATTATAGCCATCTGTTCTTTGTTAGATACATCCTTCCCTTCATCCACCAAAATACAAAACTTAGAATCTCTAATTTCATCACGAATTTTATTTCTGACTCTATTACCAATAATATGTAAAATTTCTTTTTGAACATCTGGTGAGGTATACTTTGCATTTCTCGGAGCTTTCTATAAGATAACATCGCCAATACTAGCATTCCATTTTCCCAAAAGTTTTAGCATCTCAATGAAATTACCACGATTTTGGGAATCTAAAGCTTCATCATGACCTCTCAATCCACATGCTTGCAAACTAATCCAACGAATGCTCTCAATTGTTGCTGCAAGCCTTAATCGATTCTTTTGAATCTGTTCAGAAAATTCTTGATTCATAACTTTATCTATATGTTGAGTTACATTCATCACATCAACAACAGATTTTACAGATTTATTATGCACTGAGTTAGAACTTCCCATGTGAGACAAAAAGGCACACTTGGCTCCATCATTAACGTGTTTCCAACTTTTAAACCCTTCAACTATAAATGCAAATTGTTGGGCGTCACTTAATTCAAAAAGATAACATGAAAATCAAAATGTTGCATCATTTGAAGAAGAGACTCCAACTATGGAAATTTTTTAAACCATGTATATTGAAATCGACGATGTTGATTTCCTGATTCAGATCGTGGGTACTCTTGCAATTTAGGTTGATATGGGCCCATTTTAATATAAGCTCGCCTAATTTCATCATGATAATTAACTGGATGTCGCCACATTGAAATACGCAATCCAGGATCTCATTCAAGTGAAGTTTCATCAAACTCAACTCTTTGAGATTTAGAAGAAGGTTCGAACTCCTCATTAGGAATGGATGTATTAGTTTTGGTCCTCTCGGATGATAAAGGATTATCAATTCTTGGCTTAAACAATGATAGCATATTATTTCCCCTTTTTCTCTCTTGATTTGACATTAAAATAACCTAACACAAATAAACATTGACATGATTAGCTTAGAATCTCATGAATCTTAAAGAACTATTTCTAATACAATTTCTAGTATAAATCTCACCTTCACCTACCTAGATTCAACAACAATAGTAGTAGCTAAAAATCCAACATTATTTATTGAATTAAAAAGTACAAAAACTCATTTATTACAAGATACAGCAAAGCAACCACAGTGACATACTCCTAAGAGGATTATAAAATGATTAAAAACTCTACTAACTAGTAATAACAAGAGGTAACACACGTGATCTTTTTATCACGTTTGGCAATCAATCTAGCATTGTTTTTTGCTTGCAACATGAGTGAAAATAACTTGTGTTACATATCGATATGCAATGCAGACAATGTCAGAGAAGCAGAGAAAAAAAATATATCAAGCTGTTAAGGAAATGTACCAATGTATGGAATCAACAAGATGTCATAATTTCAATGTAGATATTCATTTATTAGCTTCACATAGTAAAAGGAAATGGAACATTTAGCTAAATAGAAGCAGATCATTCATTTCAGTGATAGTAAGGACTGAATTGCGTGGAGGGCGTTCCATATTGAAATAAGATAGAAAAGATAATTATCCATAAAATAATAAAACAATCACATGTAGTTCAAATCATGTAGCAAAACCTTTAAAAACACACATCTGTTCTAAAATAAAGCTGCTTGACAAATAAACGAATAAATAATAAAGCAAACAAATAGGAAAAAGTTTGTATTTGCTATCAAAATCCTAGGAAGCATGTGTTAGAAATAACTAACTTCTTTTTATCAATGTTTGGTATATCACTTCTCTCAACTTTCTCCACAATCACCTGTAGCATACAAACAATTAGCATGAGATAGTGGAAACTACTGTTATTTAAAAAAAAATAACATGGATTACTTATAGGAATTCTATCAGGGTGTTTCTCCCTTATACGAGCAGCCTCTGCTTGCCTCCTTTCTACAGATGTGAACATATGGGCAAACGTGAGACCCTCAATTAAAATTTAAAGCATTCCGCTAAATTATAGTAGATATCCTTGTGTTTCTAAAAAAATTTGGCAGTCAAGTTTCAACCTAGTCTATTCATATGCTGGACTAATCAACAAATTGTAGATAACCAGATAAAAAGTCATGTTAATAATGGAGAATGACCAAATAAAAAATAGCATTAAATGAACAAATTGTAACCAGATATCAATTCATGGAGGAAAAACAAAGAAATTCCAAACTAGAATAAGAAAACAGAGATGCAATAACTACAATACAGCAGATAGAAAAACCCTAAATTCAAATTTTTCTTCAAGAAAATTTTTACCAGGCCGATAGAGGAGTTCAGAGTAGGCAAGGCTCTTGGGATTAGTGGTGGACTGGTAGCTAAAGAGGCGAAATTGCTAGTGAAGAGGGAGAAGGTGGAAAACTCAAAGGCGGAAAAGAAGAGGGAGTTGGCAAAGAGAGAGATGAGGAGGAGGGAGGACAAGATGCGGGGGTTCTCGGTGAAGAGGAAGATGACTTCTTTGAGGATGTTGCAGCCCGGGCAAACAGTCAATCGACTAATCAAGAGAGGAGCGGAACGTGAAGAGCAAGAAGAAGAATCGAGAAGAAATCAGGCGGGGATGTGAGAAAGAGGGGCACTTCGTTGGATTTGGATGCAGAAATCGAACGGATGTGAAAAAAAGGATTTTATTTTATTTTTCCTGGTCTCTTCGCTGGATTTGGATGCCACCCAGGTTGTGAAGCTAAAAACATGGGCCCCAAGTTAAATTAAAAGAGAACATTACATGGTAATAAGCAATTTACAGAAAACGACCTCGGGCTACAGCCCGGGTAGCGTTTCACTTGGCTTCGCCTTTGCTGATAGAGGCATCTCCTCATTGCACAGACTATAATAATAGATGAAGTTGGAGAATCCGTGCTTAAGAGTGAGATGCAAAAGAATGATCAAGAGCATCTCAAATCTGTCGAAAGGTGTTGAAGTCAATGAACATTGGAAGTATAGGCTCAGTAATTGATGAAGTTAACGAAGACAAGACTAATTGATTCTTATGAAACCAAATAGCATAAGATGGATCATCTTTTTGATGTAAGGATGAAGTACCATCAACATAATCAAATAAGTCATGAATACAAAGTAAAGAAAAAAAATTATAATTCCAAAGTAAATAGTTATCATGGTCAAGTTTAACGGAAAAAAGAACCATATGCAAATGAAAAGATGTATTTTATGATGGCGTAGGGATCTCAATAAAACTGACTGAAGATATTTTTTTCTCGATTTTTTTTCTCTGTTTTTTTCTGTACTGCTCTATTTTTTTTGTTTTTTTTGCTCATTTTTTTTCTTTCTCTGTTTTTTCCTGGTTTTTTCCCTTTTTTTTCTTAACATAAATGGGAAAAAAACAGAGAAGAAAAAAAAAGAGAAAACAAACAAATAATAACTTTGTCTTGCTACGATTGACGTTATCAAAGTTATTGGTGTTGATGGAAAAGAGTTGTTGATGAAAAGAGAAGAAAAGCTGTTGTTGCCGAAGTTGCCATTGTCAAAGATGTCGAGATTGTCGCATTGTAGACGATGATATCAAACCTCAATGTAGAAACTTCTTTAGTTGCTGTAACAAAAATTTTGAAGACAAAAATTAGGAGAAAGAGAAGATTACTCTGATACCATGTTGAAACTAATAGATAAAAGAAATAGAATAGAGAATAATTTATAATATACATGACTTATTTACACAAGTTATCTAAACAATAATAGAAAGATTAAATATAATATATATGATGTAACGGTAAAGTTATTGTCATATGATCAAAAGGGACCTCGCATGGGGGGAGCTTCGTGCACCGGCCTTTTTTTTAATTATGATGTCAAATATAATAAATCTCAATTGATTGAAATCAATTTAAGATTATTTTCCATTATCGTCGTTAATTTTTTGTTACCTCATTATTACGGAGGTTATAAGAGGTCTTGCACACGCATTCTACTATTCTTCTCTTCATTTGCTTATTCGGATATCATACTGACTTGAGCATCGAGAGCTTTCGTCAGGGATCCATTTTCTAATTTTTGAACACTGATGTTCTGTCTGCTCTCTTGAGTATATGGAGAGTAGAGAAAGACACTCGAAATTCTTTTCTTGTTTCAGCTCATCATCTTTCTCTCCTTCACAAAATATTTTGCTAGTTAATAACATCGTCACCTATCCAGCGCACCCTTTTCTCTTTCCAATTTTCAGATAGGATTAATATAATAATAATTTATCCAACAAAGAAGCTAAAGAAGATCACCAGAAACACCATGCAAATAAAAGGAAAAGGAAAAAGCGGATGAACAGCAAAAGATTAGTCAAAGAATTAACCATGTTCCGATTCCAGGAGCAAAAATCGATCAAAAGCCAACACGGTAGAGTAGGCTCGAAAACGTACGTGATCTAAAATCAGTGTCTTGAGGTGCCGCCGCCGGCGGTGGACATGCTGGGGGAAGAGGGCGGGGGACTGAGCGGCGGTTGAGCTGGGTGCATGGCCAGTGGGTAACAGGAGATGACGGAGATGGGCATGAGGCAGAGGCCCTTCCCTGCAGGTACTTCACGGTCGATCGAGCCCATGTCCTCCTCCATCAGCTTCGCCACCTTCCGCTCCGGCGCCGTCAGGCCGCAGTCTCATTGATACTTCCTAGACAGCTCTGCAGCAACGTACAAATTGAATTTGTTTTGGCAGTATCGTCGATCGTCTTAATTACCAATCTAATTAACTAAATGCAACCTGTTTTATTTGATAGCGAGCTTACGTACCTCTGGACTGGAGACGCATATATTGCCGACAACTGGCGCCACCGAGGCTGCTCATGCTCAGATCTGCACTGCATCATGCGAAGATGATTAATAATAGTGTGCTTATCTACTACCCCTGTCCGCTCATTGGTGGAATCTCATAAACTCTACTTGTATAATAGGTGAGGTTCATAGGATCCCATCAATAAATAAAATGATCCATTCTTTGGACTGTACTTTTACGATCCAGAGGGCCTACGCTCGAATTTAATGTAGTCAATGATCTCTCATATGAAACGATAAATGACGTGGGCCCTCCGAGTCGAGTTTAAAGTCAAGAAAACCAATTGAGGTGGCGGTCAGGATCAAAGAAGAGTCAACACTCAGAGCTAGCATAATCATATATCTTGATCGAGTGGTCTAGCCGATCGGACTTTTGATCTGATCGTATCCCAAGTCCCTCAGGATCGATGAAACCTCGAGTTATATTAGTGTTATTCAGAATTGAGTCAAGTGTCGCGGCCAAGTGGTTTAGCTGATCGAACCTTCGATTCAATTATATATACATGCTAGGCATACGATCCGATCGGACCGAACTCCTTGGCCGATCGAGTAGAAAGTCCGGGTGAAAGTCAAGTCCTCAAGAGGCTCATCATTCTCGAGGCCCAACCCCAAAGCGAGGGTCGATCGGACTACAAAGGAGACTCGGTCGTCCTACCAGCAAAACATATTAAGGATCTATTAGTCCAACAACCTAATATTCCTTTTTAGTATTTTTGTAACAATTGTCAAAGAATAAAAGGAATATTCTCTGTACAATTTTTATAATGGAAGTTTCTAACTTGCGAAGCATAGAAGTAATAGGTCTATTTTCAGAAAGATGCCAAAATGTAAGAATGATCGGTCTTTTTTAGAAATATATTGATATTTGTGTACAACGTAAAATTGACACTACTTCTCCTAAAGGCTCGCAACACCACATTACACACTTGTAGACCACTTTTCATTAATACTACTCACTGCATCCCATTTCCTCTCGGATACTTGTTTAACTTCAGTGTTGAAGTGTTTGTGCTAAGATTGTTATCTGATCCGATTGTTGACGTTTTCTTTCCTCTCTCTTTTTTGACATGCAAGAACTATCAGCGCCCTTGGCATTCAATTCAAAGTCTTCTCACAATTAACATAACAACGGGTTTGTGAAGAATCAAGTTGCTCCTGCAAGGCCGGCTTTCATTCTCTCTGCGATTCTTTCCCTCCGTAGCTGTGTCGAAGAAACAAACAAGAGCGATTTAAAACAAGTTTGGTAAGAGCGCAGAAGAAGAATCCAAACTTTGGAAAACTGAAGCATTTGCATCAGAAAGTTATAAAAATGTGATTTTTTTTTTCATACTACTTTTGCATATGGCTTTTTTTTTTTTTAGAAAAGATAATTCCGCTCACACTCCTCACAGCCTATCCCCAAATTAAATAAATGATCGACTTATAGCCACACAAGTCAAATACGTAATTAAAGAACGCAATCATGAAAATTGCTCAACGTAATTTCCATGGCCGTGAGTAGCACATACTGCACGTCATCTTACAACGTAAAATAATTAAAAGACCGCTCAATTATGACGCTAACATAGAAATAATTAAGCAGTTAAACGACTGCATAAACTTAAAAACAAGAAAATTGCTGCTATGATTATGTGCCACTGATGTTACACGTGAAAAGCTAAAATGGTCAAATGTAGTAACAGAAAGGTGATTACACAATGGGGATACAACGCCATGGTTAGAAGTGATTACCCACTTCTGAAAAGCTAGTCAGAAGTGAGTAATCGAACTATACAAAAAGAGGGCGTTGGACTTCACTGGCATCAAACGTGAGAAATTAGTTTATTTTTCCATCCATATGGTTGGAGCACTACAGTATTCAAGCATTGCAAGCCTTGCATCCACAATTCTAGTCAGGGGTCTCAGTTCTCAAATGGTAAAAATACAGTGATTGATTTTGAGCCTGATGAAATCCTGGAATTAGTATCGTCTATATCATTAGATACTCAGGTTCATCTCTTTCTCTTCCTTTTCTGCCCAGTAGAGGCATCACTCCGTGGCATCCCACTCAAATTTGGCCAAACCTTCCGTGGTTTCTCAGATCCTCTAAACTTGACTCTCCCCTTCCCAGAAGCAATATTTGCCTTTGTCACAATGCCTGATTCTGAGGAGGTAACGCCCTTTATTTTCAACACTGAATCTGAATTGTCACTGATTGGTTTGCCTTTTAGGGAATCCCTTCTGACCTTCCTACCAACAAACTTAAATGTGCCATCAATAGATTTCCTGCCAGATTTGGAATCGTCATCCTTCACCTCAGTCCCAGGTATATTGGTACATTGATTGGCCATCATGCTATCCTTAGGCTTCACAAGCTCCTCCTTAAGCTTGGGGTCAGGCTCAGCAATGCCATCTTTCAATTTGCTTGCAACTCTCTCTGTTATTTTACTCCAAGAGCTGGTGGTATCATGAAGGTTTGAAGAGGCAGCTTTAGGTGGTCTACCTCTGCGGCGATGGCCAGATCCAGCGGCTGTGCCACTGGTTTTAAAGGTAAATTATTACACTTCAATAAACTGGGTATCAAACAAGGATTGAAGTATATAGCTATTATCGACCTTTTTGCAGTCGGTTCTTTATCAGTTTCCTTTGAGGTGGAAGTTGATGTTACTGTCACCTGTTTCCTTTTTGGCCTTGTTCAATTGAAAACAATAACATCAGTACTTGTTCAATTGAAAACAATAACATCAGTAAATTATTACACTCCAATGTTGGACACAAACAATCTATTTCAAGAGTCAAGATTGTTGGACACAAATAATCTGTTGTCGCAGATATACAGGGTATTAGCCGAATTTAAATACTCGAATTAAATTCAACTTACAGTTGAGATGACCTGAGCTGCCAGCAGGGGCTGGTTTCTGTCAAGTGATGAAGGCAGTCTTCACAGTGTTGATAATCTCAGGTTGCCAGCAGGGGCTGGTTTTTGTCAAGTGGGGAAGGTAGTTTGCACAGTGTTTAACAGATCGAGCTGATCGACCGAGCAACACGAGCGGGCGCAACAGATCGGAAAGGCCGACCAGGCAGAAAGGTTGACCGAGCGGGCAGACAGGTATGGCGAAAGACAGACCGGCAGGTCGGGTGAAGCAGACCGACCAAGCAGACAGGTCTGGACAGGCAAGTCGAACAAAGTAGATCGGCCCAACAGACAGGCAGGTCGGGCGAAGCAGACCGGCCGAGCAGACAGGTCGGGCTGTCAGAGAGACTGGCCGACCGGGCGAAGATCTTGAGCGGGCAGAGAAGTCTGACGGTCGGATAAAGAGACCGATAGGCGAGCTGACCGAGACCTGCGAGTCGCAGTTTCCTTGAAACAGATTCACCCACCTTCGGTTGTGCTTCGAGACTTACAAGGGTCGTCTGTTTCCTAAGATACAACGGTTGACCGTGGAATTCACCAAGCACTGGTGATCACGGCGAGCTGAGCGGTATCTAAATGCTACCAAGGGCACTCCCCCGAGCAGGAGCTGCACGACAGAGGAGGAGGAAGGAGAATGGAGAGCGTTTGCTTGCTTGCTATGTACTTCTACCTATGATCGGAGCCTCCTTATATAGGAGCTCGGATCAGTGGCCAAAGTTAATGACCTTAATGGTCATTATTAGCCGAGCGGTGAAATGTGAGTTGTTCCACTTCGGCAAATTTTTACCCCGATCTGTCCGGCATTTGTGTGCATAGGTCACGTTCGCACACGAGTCAACTTGGTTCAGTGCAAATCCGGACCCTGGATTTGCACCACCCCCTGCACACCCACGCGTGAGAGAGAGTCTCTCCTCATGCATTTGTTCACAACCTCAATGTATGTGAATCAATATAAACCAATAAAATTACCTTGAAACTTCCAATGTGGGACTAAAGTCTCATTCACAATGGAGCCTCTTTCTTCTTCCATTTCTTCTCCATTCACTTATTCAACATCCAATACACTAGGTAACAAACAACAATTGAAGTATAGTAATTATCAACCTTTTTGCAATTGGCTCTTTATCAGCCTTTGAGGTGGAAGTTGATGTAACTTTCGCTTATTTCCTTTTTGGCCTTGTTCATGTTAGTATTAGCCCTAGTATCAATTATAAGATGATTGTAAAGGACTTATTTTGTATCATATATCATTATTAATAAAAGACAAAGTTGGTTATTATATTTATTTCAGTTCAGTGTCAATTGAATAAGTATAATAATGTCCTTGGATGGTAGATTCTTATCTATAGTATATCAATTGGTTGAATTGATAGTGAGATATTGTAGAGAACACTACTCTTAATCATTCCTAGTCGAGTATTAATATACAATGACAATATTAATGCGTTGAGACTAGCATGTAAGTCAACGGATGACTTGATCTCACAAGTCATAGATATGAGATATCTGTTTGACACATGAGTATATATTAGAGAATATATACTGAATGATCCGCCATGAGAATGTTTCATGGATCATTATATGAGTATCATAAACATTCTCATGTGACTATTAGTATGAATAGTCCTTAGACCTAAAGTCACTACGGTTCCCTACATAAGGAGTTGCGTACTTTGGTATCGACAAACGTCACCTGTAACAAAGTGGACAATAAAGTTAATTATGCGGAGGGATGTAGATGGGATCTATCCCTTCCATATGACGGAGACGATATCTGTGGGCCCCTTGATTAGTAGAACACAAGAAAGCATGATCATGCGCAAATAAGTCAATATGAGATATTGAGCTTATTTGATTAAGTGTGTCTACTTAGAGATCAAGAAACACAAAGGTTGATAAGAGAATGACATGATCTATGCCTCATTGACAATCTAGATATCAAGGATAGAGGGACCAAGTCATACAAGATAATAGTCACGGACAGGTTAGGTCGGATCTCGACTTTCTCGTCACTTGGGTAGCAATGATGTCTTGCTAGATGTCACTTATTGCTTATGTATCTAAATGTTGATTTGGATACATTGCTAACGTTACGAGAACCTATTGGGTCACACACAAAGAATAAGTAGATTTGGAGATGGGTTCATATGATGAATCATTGGATTAAGTCTAATCCGAATTGGATTTATTGAGTTAGACTCAATTGGATCTAGTTATTGGATCAGGTCCAATTCAAACTAGACTTGAGGAAGTCAATTCAAATTAATGAAATAGTGATTCATTGAATTTGAATTGCATGAGAATTAATTGAGTAAGACTCGATTGAGTTAGACTCAAGTGGATTATACTTGAGTTAGACTTAAGTGACGATAAATGAGAAGACATTCATTGAATTTCGAAATTCAATGAATCATTATATTCAATTTTCGAAATTGAATGAAAAAATGAGGAGTTTCAAAATGACCCTTAATGGAGAGTGAATACTTATTAAGGCTCATTAATGAAATTAATGACATTAAGTGTTTTCATTTGATGAAAAATACTTAAGTCATTTTTACTCTCATTTTTCTTACTTTTCATTATCCTTCCTCTTCTTCTTCCTCTCTTAGCCGAAATCACTCTTGGTTGCTAGCACAACCATAAGTGTTTTTCTTCTCTAATTTTGTGAGTTTGTGAGACAAACGGAGGAACACTTGTTCGTATGGATACCGAAAGAGGCACGGACGCTTGATCGTGTTGAGATCCGAGCTGTCGGGAGATCGTGTGCACGCTACAAAGGTATAATCTATCATGTTCTTAGATATAAACTTAGTATATAATTTTGTTTCCCTTCGCATGGATCTTTTGGAGGAAATAGGTTTTTTCGCTGCGCGTTTACGTGTTTAGCAACCTATTTCCTTACCGTTCAAACACCAAATTTTTTAACATAAAAAACCACAATAAAACAACCTCTATTCAAAGAAGAAAAAAAAAACATACTGCACTTTACTAGCTGAAACACCAAATTCTTGTTAAGTTTTGCAGAGCAATGTTCTATTTCAGAGAAACTTATTACAATATAATTTAATCTAGAAGACTAGAGTCAAACAATCTTCTGAAGTATCATGTAGTTCAAATAAAAACTCATGCTGCTTACTGTCAAAAAATTCCCAAGTCAAGGAACCTAGATTATAGGTAGGGATGTAAATGAATCAAACGGTTCGCGATCTATTCGAAGTTTGATTCGGTAAAAAACTCATTCGAGTTCGTTCGTTTATCTTATCGAGCCGAGCTCGAGCTTGATTTCGAGCTCGACAGTTTTATCGAGCCGAGCTTGAGCTTAAGGATATTCGGCTCGTGAGCTCGCGAACATGTTTATTTATAGGCTCGTGAGCCAAAAAAAAACGAGTCTTAAACCGAGCCAAAAAATGAACTTTAAAATGAGTTCTAAAACGAGCCAAAAACGAGCTCTAAACGAGCCCGAAAACGAGTCCGAGCTCGCTTAACAAGTTAGGCTCGTTAACTTTGATAATCGAGCTAATAACGAGCCGAGCTCGAACTGTTCGCGAGCTTGATAATTCTAAAACGAGCCGAGCTCGAGCCTTATGATAAAAGCTCGATTCGAACTCGAGCCGAGCTTGAACCTAATACTATTCGGCTCGATTCAACTCGTTTACCTCTCTAATTATATGTAAGCAGCGAAAATTTTGTTTCTGAATAAAACAGAAAACCCACAATTTTGTAGCGGCATGCAAAGAACTAAATATATAAGTGACATAATAAAACAGGAGGGAATTGCAATTTGAAAGTTTCTTGGGGCTCCATATATATATAAGACCCTAAAAATAAGTAAAACAAATCGAGTCGTACTAAAATCCGAGCAGATCATTATTGTTTAAGAAATTTCCAAAGGTGTTTCAAAGCATAACTACCGTAAGGCTGACTAACGATATCCACAATTCTTCTGTTTAGTCTTCAGTTGTAACTCAAACAAGCACAATCAGAAATGAACCAAACCAATTGGAAAATAAATTTTCTGATTGTTTGTAAAATAAGATAATCTCTCTCTCAAAAACCAAGCCAAAATAAACCAAATGTTTTCAATTAATCAGATACACTTGATGTGAGCTGCACAATGACAATTTTTACATTGATAAGAAGAATGTGAAATTGAAATATAAAATATTATGTTCCATTGGAAGTTGTGAACCCTTTGGTTCATTCTGCTCAAATTGAACTAATTGCATATGAAGCTCACTAAACTCATGCAAGATATACAATTTCAAAAAGATGACCGAAAAGAGAAGGAATTTGTTAGAAGACCTCCGATTAGTTCACGTAGCTCTTTGTGGATGGAGAAATATCATCACAATTCTCATCAAGGACTCTTGAGAAGATAGGGCACTGATAGACTACTAATAGGGGCTAATCATCTCTATTTCGTCAACCTTAACCAAGCTCCCAAGGCTTGATTATATAGGCCACGGGTTAAAAACCCCGCCTACCAGTCGACTGTTCTCTTGTGGAAATTCGACCGTTACATCCCAACGGCTCGATACCAATCGACTGCTAAAACTAGCAGTCGACTGCTCCACACTGGTCAAGCGAACTGAAGCATTCTGTTCGCTCCCAGTCGACTGATGAAATTAACAGTCGACTGCTACAGTACTGTTACGGTAATTGCTACAATAAATCCTAAAACTAGGATTTTACCCTGAGTACAATCTCTCATGCACTCGTACACTCACGACTTACTTGACCCTTCATTGCAGTCTTGACCTCTAACCTTCAAGCCTACTTCCTTTGGCTCTCGTCCCTCGGATGCATCCAAGCTCGCAGCTCGTCCCCAATGTCATCCTTCGCGTATGCCTCGAAGTCGCTTCCCTCGGCCCTTGTCCTTGCTGCCTTGTCCACGGTCCCTCAAATGTCCCATCCTACACCGGACCCGAAACCATCAAAGTGAGTCATATGTGTATCCTGCAAACCTACACACTCATATACACATATCAAATACAATCGCACGGATCATTGGGATTGCTCCAACACATATTTATCTAATAATTACTATATATAAATAAAAAAAATACTGAAACTGTATCAGCACGGTATAATATCGAAACAGTATCGTTACAATATGGAACCGAAACATTGATACGATCGAGATTTTAAACCTGGGATAAAATCAAAGGGTCCAACAACATAGCTACAGGTTCGGAGGTTGATATGTAGGAAAAGTGAGGTATACATATAATTGCTATTTTTGCTGATTGAGTAAAGCATTCCTAGATGTATGAGAAAATATCCAAAAGAAACTGGGCAGATGGGAATCAAAAAATGGCTTAGTTATAGATAATAATGGGTAACTAAATCTAACCAAGGAAAATAAATAAGGCAATCATATATGTCAAAGTAACGCATTTAACTGACAACATCAAATAGCCAATTCTAAATAAATTTATAGAAGGCATGCAGTACAACACATGGCACATGGAGATAATACACAACCATCAGTAGTAGTCATCCGTGATTTATCTCTTTCGTGTTGGTCTAGAGACAGATTGACGGGAGTGCTGGGGGCGAGCGAATCGCCTTTTACCATATATTATTCTAAAGGCTAGTAGTCATCCGTGATTTATCTCCTCCGTGTTAATCCTAAGACGAATTGACAAGGACACTGGAGACAAACATATTTATCTTTTTACCATCCTATTATTCTGTTCTCTCTTGCAAACCCAACCAAGAAGTGACTTTTCAGAATTTACAACAAACATGCATCTGGCTTAAAGGGAAAGAAAATTACAAAAGAAGATTTTATACAAATAAGAGAAGTTTGGATATTTAGAAAAATATACTCACTTCTTATCCATTGGCCACCATACACTAATTTTGGAACCAACAAGGTTCTTGCCAACTTCTTTCTTGCGCATTCGTGTTACGTAAATCTAAATGAATACAAGTGCTCACAAATCAAACTTTGTCTTTATGAACTATATATATGAGGGAAAATGAATCATGGCAACACAAGAAAAATTTGCAAAATAAATGTCTAAACTGTATAAGAATTAGTTTGAACAAAATAACAGTGGCTCCAAATCATCCTAATCCACAAGAAAATGATTATAGACTAAAGTCTCAACGTTAGTCCTATTTTAGTCCATAAATTAATATGAATAAATGGACATATTAGATTATTAGATGACCATTTGAATAGATAATGGTCATTGAGTATAAAGGACAAACGGTAAAAATCACGTGTAACAACTTATATTAAATGAACTATTTATAACCAACTAGACTTCTATAAATTCAGAAGTTACAAGTTGCAATATAACCAAAACTATACAAGTTCTAACCAAAGAAATTGGAAGTTAAACAAATAGACATAGAAAAAATACATATAGAAAAAACAATCAAACAGACAAACAAACAAGACATAGTACCCTGGATGGGTTCCAATATGCACTATCCAACCAGAAGGGAAAGTATAAAATTGAGTGGCATGTCAGGGTCACATCTTTTTTTGATATTGAATGTCAGAACATACATTTCTCGTCAAGGGTGCTGTGGCAACTTGTGTTAATTGTCTAATGGCATGATAAATGAAAAGAAAGTCCAAGTCAGTGGATGAAGACAACACCTTTACAACCGGCTCCCTAGATGTATCATCTTGAGATTTGAGTGTGTCATGCTGCTTAATTGTGGATCTCTGTAGTGTTTGTAAAGTATGTTCATCATTAGTATTGCTTCTTGAACCCTTTAAACCTCTTCTCCTTTGGGATTTCTCCACCAAGCCTTTGAAGCAGTTGTTTGTTTGACATTGGCAGAATCCTCACTATCTGATTCTTTCAACTCAATATCTTTGGGAGAACAACTTTTGTCAACCACCTTAGATACTTTCTCTTGCAAAGGAGAAACAGATTGTTTTGCTGCAGATAGCTTTGAACTAAATCGGCCTCGTTTTGTCAAGTTGCAATTGGAATTTTCATTTTGTCTGAGAACGAATTTGTATTATTTGCAGTGTCTGCTGCACAAGCAGAGGCAAATCATGTATATTTATTTGTTCTTTGATCTTTAGTGTGTCATATATCAGAAAACAAGCAGTACCATCTCACAAAAAGCAGAGGAGGAGCATAATTACCATTAGTTTTGTGGGATTCAAGAACTGAAACAGCCTCTAGCTTCACATCTTTTGGTCCCACCTTTCCTGAAACATCTTTGTCAGCTGGAGCAGCTGATTTGGATAGATCGCCGTGAACAGACGATTCAGGCTTTTGCTCTGGATAAGTGGATCCAAAGTTGATTCACCAATACCATTGCTCTTCACTGAGTTAAGTATTTTCTCAGGAGCAGTACCTTCTTCAGGAAAGAGTCTCATTTCTTCAACCTTTGCAGATTCCTGAAATATAAGGAATCAACATCCATGTAGCACCTGAAGAAACCCAGCAGAAACAGTCATTTCAGACAATTGTTGACATCTGCCTGAAAGACTAATAAATAGGTAATCAAATGAAATGTTAAAAAAAAAATCGATGATGAATTATCTAACAAAACTACACAGAGATAGTCATTAAGATTACTAAAACTAAATAGCATCCTCTTGACAAACATGTGACACCCAAGGAGCGTGTTGAGAAAGAAAAAAAAAATAATCTGTAACAATAGATACAAAAAGATAAAAAAAAATGTGATGACATGAAGTTTGTGAGGCCACATGAGAGAAAATATCTGCTAATAGATGATGATTGTAAATGTTGGATACAAACAATATGTAGTCGGAGATTTTAGGGACTTAGCTAAATTTAAAATTACAGAATTTAAATTCAACTTATAATAGAGATGACCTGAGCGGATAATCTCAAGCTGCCAGTAGGGGCTGATTTATGCTATGTGCCGAAGAGCAGTAGATCGGACTAAATCGTTGAGCGGGTAGATCTGCTGAGCAACAGGTCTGTGTTGCCGAGCCGAGCAATCGGGAGTACCGAGTCCAATCGAACAGAGCAACTGTCCGAACAGTACTGTCGGGCGAGTAGATAGGTCGGGCGAACAGATTGGCCGACCGGGCGAGGAGATAGGTCGGGTGAACAAACTGCCCTACCGGCCGAGCAGACAGGTAAACAAGTCGATCGGGTGAAGCAGTCTGACCGAGCGCGGACAGACCGATCAAAGTAGACAGGTCGGGACCGGCAGAACTGAGCGAGCAAAGGACCGAGGGCTGCAAGAGTCGCAGTTTCCTTGAAATAGATTCGCCCCACCTTCGGCAGTGTTTCGAGGTTTACTCAGGTTGTCTGTTTCCCAGGATACAACAATTACCATGAACTTCACCAAGCACTGGTAGTCACGGCGAACTGAGTGACACCCGATTGCTATCACGGGGACTCTGCCGAGCTGGAGTTGCACGACAGAGGAGGGGAATGAGGTGGAGAGCTTCTGCTTGCTTCGCTACATGTCTATCCTCTACCTGTGATCGTAACCTCCTTATATAGGAGCGCCGAGCAGCGAAACGTCTACTGTTTCACTCATTATTACTGGCAACACATTAGTTGTTCCACTTGGACGAATTTTGTCCCGACCGATCCGGCATTCATGCACAAGTCGTGCCCGCACACGAGTCAACATGGTTCAATGCAATTCAGCCCTAAATTTGCACCCCCCCTACGCACCCACGTGTGAGAGAGAGTCTCTCCCCATGCATTTGTTCACATCCTCAATGTATGTAAATCAATATCAATCAATCATCATGCCATGAAACTCTTAATGTGAGACTAAAGTTTCATTCACAATGGAGTCTCTTTTCTCTTCCACCTCTTCTCCATTCACTTATATTCAATAGTAAATTGTGTTAGTCTCAACAATTTATGGTCAGCAATATGGATCTTATAGTTTTATTTTGAACTCTAGGCAAAGACTCACTAGTATTACTTTGTGATCTTTTAGATCATTTTAATAACATAAATACAACTTTAATTCATCCAACTTGCTCACTTATACAATTGTTTGTCTTTGAACATGTTGACATCAACTTAACTCATTTCTTTCATTTAAACTTTAATTAGAATAATACATAATTACTTCCAGATAGTAGTATTTTTTAATCACTTTACATGCAACCACATTCATTTATGTATTATCTATCATCTTTGCTAGCTTGAATTTTTTACATGGGTTGGTTCCTATTTGTCGTTTTAATACATAAAGCAGAATATGCTCTTTTAGTCTAGGAACACATGACAATCACACAAGACTTCGAAAGCTCCACATACAATTGTAAAAGATTTACTAACGCAAGAGTCTAAAGAAATTAAATGCAATAAGTAACTCATCTCTTTTGAATAAGAACTGATCTTCTTGCTACTTGTGGAATTGAGTCATCCACAAACTTGGGATGAGAGTTTGTTGTTTCTTCAGTTAGCACTCAATAAAGCAATTTGCACATGCATTGAGTTTGTGGAGCCGATCAGTGAGTTAATTGGTTTAGAGATTCCCTTGAATTTGTTGGTTCAACTCACAATATCACAAAACAAAATTGTAGTGGTCATTATGATATCATCTCTTACCTCCAAATTGGGAGAGAAGGATTGCCAGTTAAAGTTTATACTCTATATTCCCAGAACAACCAAGTTGCTAATCAAAATATATTTCCAAGTATTTGCAAGAAGGATTGAATAGTGATATGCATTAATTGTGAATGTTTAGTTGAAAAAGATCCTCTCCAAAAAGCAAGACCAAAGTCCAGTTTAGGCACCACCTTCCTAGGGTCTTTGGCAAGCACAGATGAGATAAGGAATAAGGTAAACAGGAGAGTCATCAAATATATGGTATCAAGAAGAGAGAGAATGAATCTTTTTTAGGGAGGAAAAAAAAAGTGAATTTCCTCCAACTCTTAATTTGCAAATATATATATATATATATATATATATATATATATATATATATATATATATAAATTAACTGCTACTTGTTACACAAATTATTGTACTTATTACACAAATGCCCAGGTATATCCCACAGAAGTCATGCATGTCCAAGTTTTCGGTTGCAAAAAATGTCTGAAATTAACGAACAATAACCAGGCATACGCACCATAATTTCACCTGAATTCGTGTTATTTTGCGTTATTCCACCAAAAGATTCTTGACATATGGAATCTACAACTTTACTACTATTATTAGAAAATGAGGCAACAGATTGTGATAATTTCAGAAAATGTGGTTTTAATTTCGCAGCACAATTCCTGATAACTTTCTCCCCTAGCTTACGCACAACAGGCAAGATACCCTGAAGGCAACCCAAAAGTTAGATTAGATAAACAGCTACAGTATGAGACCACAAAAATTAAAAGGGAGACAGATACTTTATCATCATTTCTAACACTATCCAGGAGACATGAAATTAACTCCGAGGAAATATCTCCACTCTCCTCTATAACTATTGTCATAATCATCTCCATTGAATCCCTCATGATGGCCTTGGGTCGGGTACGACGAGAGCACTGGGGGTGAGCGTTTCACCTTTTTGCCACAATAATCATCTCCATTGAAGAGACGACCAGCTTAGAATGGTTTGGCCTGCATAATCAAACAAAAATTAGCTTACAAATGTTATAACACGTCAGAAAGTCACCTGAAACAGTAAAGTAAAAAAAAGACAAGCAAATTGATCGCCTACTGAAAAGTAAAAAATGAAAGTGGATTCTTCAGATGCAGAAAGGTGACAATTATCAACATCAGACATGCGTTTGAAATCTGCAGAGTACATTAACAGCATCAGTTTGACTACAATATCAAATTTTGAACCATGATTGAAATGTGTCCAACAAGTTTTTGATGTTAATTTTTGGTGAATCCCTAATACTGGCATAGAGGCACTTATATCTAATAATGTTCTATTAAACCACTTTTGTATGGCAACATACTTAGTAGAAAATGAGTGTGTTTGGATAAAAATCATGAATCTTGAGTCTTATGAATCTTTAGTAGGGTCGAACAGGAAGTATGATCAATCTTCAAAATACAGCCTCAAGCAAGGACCTCCTCTATCATGCGAGCATAGATCCTCTGGACCGCAAAGTGCAATCCAGAAGATGGACCACTCCATTCATTGATGGGATTATGGACCCCATATGTTATATAGGTAGGGTTCATAGGATCCCACCAATGAATGACCCCGGGTCTAGGAGCGGACCGGAGGTACTGTCCAGAGAATCCCGTCCCCTATCATGCAAGGGCGCATTCATATAAAGGATGTATCGATGCAGGTAAGGTGATTGCCCCCACAGATTAATGACCTACATCAGATTATTGTGGGAGAAATTTAATATTTAGGAAAAGTAACCAAAACGAAGAAATGTAATCTCAAGTCGAATGCAAAGGCAGAAAAGTCTAGCTCTTGGTCGCATATGAGCTTACTTGGTTCAACCAGCCAATACCGGAGCTTGGATTGGGTTCTACGGGCATATAAAGTTATACCATAATAATCCAATTATAATGGTCATCACTTTCAACCATTCTTGCACAATGCAACAAAGAACTAGAATACATGTTTATTTTATATGGAGTTCAATAGATGATGATTATATATTTTGTTAGATCCAAAATCAGTTGGCCACTATATCCTTGAAAGGTTATAAATCCAAATATATCTGTGGAAAACTAAGTGTCATTATCTTTGAGCCAGTGGCACTCTATCTTTGAGCTTAATTTTTTCAATCATAAATTGGTTTCAAAATTAACCTGGAAATCAAGGAGTTGGAAGGAAACAATTTCACGGGGGCGCTGGGGGTGAGCGTATTCACCTTTTCGCCACCATGGAAGGAAACAATTTCAGGTCCAAAAAAAAAAATTTCTTGCAAGAACGGCCAAAATTACAAATTTGAGTCTATCTAGATTGACAACAGTGAGTAGGCTAAATATATCCTAGTTTTTAAAATTAGCTGGATCGTATCCAAATCAACCAAGCTGGATCAGGATTGACCAATCTGGTTTCAATATATAACCAGGAAATCCAGGAGATGAAAGGAAACAATTTCAGGTCAAAAACACTTTCCCACCAGAGGAACCAAATATAAATAATTTGAGTTTATCTATATGGACTATACTGAGTAGGCTAAACAGCCTAATTTTCAAAATTAATTGATCCCTATCTGCATCTACTAAGTTGGATCAAGATTGATCTGACTGATTTCAACATATAATCTGGAAATCCATGAGTTGAGAGGAAACAATTTCAGGTCAAAAACACTGTTTTCTGCCACAGTGGCCAGAAATAACTAATTTAAGTCTATCTAAATTGACTATATTGAGTAGGCTTAGCAAATCCTATTTTCAAACTTAGCCGATCCCTATCCACATCAACCAAGTTGGATCAGGATTGGCCAGTCTGATTTTAATATATACACTTGAAATCCAAAAGCTGAAAGGAAACAATTTCATGTCAAAAACAATGATTTCATGTCAGAATGACCAAAAGTAACTAATTTAAGCCTATCTAATTGACTATATTGAGTCGGTTAAACACATCCTAATTTTCAAAATTAACAGATTTCTATCCAGTATCCACATCAGCCAACTTAGATCAGGATTGGCACTGGCCAATCTGATTTTATCTGAAGAAATCAGACATCCTACTGAGATCAGCTAGAAGCCATCAAAGATGAGTAAAACTACCTAACATAAAATGGAGAGTTAGCAAGAAATCGGATAGAGTTAGATGTTTTCATCAAATCTCACTCAATTTTACTCTGGCAAAATTGAAGATGAGAAGGGAAGGAGAGAGATAAAGTAATAATATTGAGACCACTTTGAGCAAGTACCATAAACAGTGCATTGATACATCTGAGGAATTTTTATCTAACAATGCCAGAAACTCTATATAATGCAAACAAGGGGGAATAATTAAAACAAAAAGTATCAAGGACATCAATAAATCCAATGGCCATGGCCAGACATGCAACATCGAGCACATGTCCTTCTGGGATTTATGTTCCAGATGCTTATAATTAAACAACAGGCTTAATTTTCAGAGGAGAGCAACCTAAACACACCTAGCAGAAAAATCCAATTTTAAATAATTCAACATAAAATGAACGAGACTTCCAACATGTAGACACATAAACTCCCCTTCCTTTAGCAAATAGCGAGTAAAGTGGCAGTAAAGATTGCTAAGTCTTACATCAAGAACAGAAAGAAGTTCATCAACATCAGATGGACGAGACAAAAGCATGCTTCCAACCTCCGGGAGACGAGCCTCCAGCTCATTCCTCGTGATTACCGTTGCCTCAAGCGTTTGATCCGGGATTCGTCGATCTCCAAGAATCTCTAAACAACCAATACCCGAGAAACACCAGATTCAATAAAGGAAGCAAGGGAATAGATCGTAGCGCCAGACTTCTTGCTGAAAAAACCACGAAGAAAGTTGATCCTGTCGAGAATCTGGGAAGACGGGGATGCCGGAATGACATGTATGGAAGGTTGACCGCATCTCCATGACCCGGATGGTGAGCTGTCTTCTAGGTTGATCGAGTCGTCCGAAGTCTTTTGGTCAACAACACCTACAACCAACGACCGGGTTGCCCCAATCCTTGGTACCTCGATGCTCGAGGTGAGTTCCGCGAACATATAAGCAGTCAAATAATAATAGAGAAATGAATGCACGAATAAAGAGTACGAGAATATACCCTGGCCCCGGGAGTGCCCTCGGATGGAGCGGTGAGCCGGTCGCGCTGTTGATCGAGTCGTCACGACCATGAAGGATAGATGAGTGTGACAGTTGAGGAGCTGGATCTGCTTGCCGGGAGCCGAGCGTAACCTAAATCTGACAAACAATAGGCCGACTAGGAGATACTAGCGACACGCTGACCTAGAGATGACGTCGACACGCAGACCAGGATATAATATAGGCACGCAGGCCGAACACACCACAGCGGCTCGCAGGCCGGAATACAACGATGGCTCGCAGGCCAGCACAGTACCAAATCGGAGGATGACAACATCTGTGGAATCGGTGGTGGTCGTGGATCGGCTGGTGACTGTCGCTGCAGGTGGCATCGGAGGGCGGCGAGGGCCACTAGAAGTGGCCGCGATGACAGCGGGACTCGGCGACAGCAGAGGCTACTGAACGCGGCGACAAAGGCCTCTGGACGTGGTGGGGTGGGCACTGGACGCGGTGGTGACAGTGGCCGCTGGACTCGACGGCGGCAAGGGCGAAGTCGCGGCTGTGACAGGCACTGCGAGGAGGAGGAGTGCAACGGAGATGTTGCTGCCAGCAGCAAGGTAGGCTGCGTCCGGAGCCCTTCGCCGGCGGTAGTGGCGTCGGCACCCGTAACGTCTCGGCGAAGGAAGGGACGAAGGTTAGGAGTGGCGACACCCGTGACGTTGGTGGTGGCAGGGAAAGGCCACGTGTGTGGAGCTCTGGTCGGTGGCAGCAGCGGCGGCGACATCCAGAAGGAAATGATGGCGGTGGTGCGGTGCCTGCGTTACGAGGAGGAGAGCAGCGGAGGTGGCGGCCGGCGAAGGCCAACGTCGCCAGGAGTGTGGAAAGGGGGATCCCTCTTGGCGGCGAAGCCTCCTTTTCCCCCTCCGTGAACAGTGCTTTAAGCACTAAAACCCTAAAGCCCTTAACCCAAGAAAGGACAAAAACGCCCTTCCCTTCCTCCCTAATCCCTCCTATGTCCTAAGCTACATCTACATCACAAGTCTCCCCTTCAAATCTAGTCGAAGGAGGCGCGAGTCCGACTGACTGGACAGTCTATCACAAAGTTGAATCACTCTCAATAATCGAGTCAAATCACTGAACCCATCGTATAATGACACTCGAGTGGTCGCTGTAGTAACGGTATCGCATGAAATGGTAATGGCGCCGAGCGGATGAGCGACACATGGGGTGCCGAGCAGACGAGCGAACGAGCTAGCAATACCAAGCGACACGCGGGATAACAAGCAGGCAAGCAATGTCAAGCACGCGACCACGAAGATGCCAACCAGGCGATCGGAAGGACGAACCCCCAAAAAATGTTGGCCGAATGGCTGTGAAGTGTGATTAGGAAATGTCGGACATGATAACCATAAAATGCCGACCTAACGGGCGAGCGGGCGATGCTGCACGGGTGACCGAGGAAATATCGACCAGTTGACCATAAGATGCTGACCAGACCATCGAGAGAATGTCGAGCGTTCGACCGAGTAGTCTGAGTGTATGGCTAAACGGACGATTGAGCGATATCGGTCGGACGACTACGAGAGTGCTAAACGAGCAGCCAGGAGAATGCCAATAGGACGATCGTAAAATGTCGATCGGATTGTCGTAAAATGCGACCGAACGACCAAAGTGTCGACCGAGAGATGAAAAAATAAGGCCGAGCGGCTACCAAGCAAACTATCGGCGAACGCCAAGTGAGCGCCTAGACAAATACCGAGCGAGAGGCGAAGCAGCGCTGGGCAGGAGTAGAGCCCGAAAACTGAGCGGAAACATAGCCCGTGAAATCGAGTGAGCAGTGAAACGAAAGTCGTGAGCCAAACAGGCATAGAGCCTATGAGATATTATGACCCGAAACCAACGGAGATACTCGTTCGCGACCATTGGAGATAGCCCGACCCCGAACGGGGGAGATAAGCTGCTTTGATGCTTCGTGACCAATGAAGACCTCTCGACCTCGGACGAGGGAGATTTGAGATCCGACGAGCTAGTCCGAGACTACTGAAGATCGCTCGACCCCGAATGGGGGAGATAGAGTATCCGATAAGACTGGTCCGAAACCAGTGAAGACTGCTCAACCCCGAATGGGGGAGATAAATGCTCGTGGAGACTACTCGACCCCGAACGGAGGAGATAGAATATCTGAAGCTGGTCCGAGACCAGTGACGACCGCTCATTCCCGAACGGGGGAGATAAAATATCTGAAGCTGGTCTGAGACCAGTGACGACCGTTCAACCCCGAACGGGGGAGATAGAATATCCACAGCTGGTTCGAGACCAGTGACGACCGCTCGACCCTGAACGGGGGAGATAAAATATCTGAAGCTGGTCAGAAACCAGTGACGACCGCTCAACCCCGAACGGCGGAGATAGAAGATCCAATACGCTCGACCCCGAACAGGGGAGATAGATGTTCTGATAATCTCAACCCCGAACGGGGGAGATAGATGCTCTGATAAGCTCGACCCCGAACGGGGGAGAAAGAATATCCAACGGACTGGTCCGTGAAGGCGGGGGTTTAACGTCTCCACTCGACGGTCTTTAAGCCGAGTATTTTTAGTCGTCGGTTCGGCTTTGGCATTTAATGTCACCGCTCGACGATCTTCAAGTCGGGTATTTATATCCTCCGGTTTGGCTCTGGCGTTTAATGTCGCCGCTCGACGGTCTTCAGGCCAGGTATTTATAGCCGCCGGTTCGGCTCTGGCGTTTAACGTCGCCGCTCGATGGTCTTCAAGCTAGGTATTTATAGCCGCTGGTTCGGCTCTGGCGTTTAACGTCGCCGCTCGAGGGTCTTCAGACCGGGTATTTATAGCTGCCAATTCGGCTCTGAAGTTTAACGTCGCCGCTCAATGGTCTTCAAGCATAATTCAAACCCGGCCGATCAGCACGGGGTCTTCGACATCGAGCAGGTGACTCGGATAATATACGCCCAGCCGATCGGCACGGGGTCTTCGACATCGAGCCCCTGGCTCAGATAATATACGCCCACCCAATAGGCACAGGGTCTTCGACATCGAGCTCGTGGCTCGAATAATATACGCCCCGTCGATCAGCACGGGGTCTTCGACATCAAGCCCGTAGCTCGGATAATATACGCCCGGCCGATCGGCACGGGGTCTTCGACATCGAGCCCGTGGCTCGGATAATATACGCCCGGCCGATCGGCACGGGGTCTTCGACATCGAGCCTGTGGCTCGGATAATATATGCCTGGTCGATCGGCAAGGGGTCTTCGACATCGAGCCTATGGTTCGGATAATATACGCCCGGCCGATCGACACAGGGGTCCTCGTTCGAGGAACTAGGGCAGATCATATAACTGAAAGGGAAAAGATAACGCAAAAACTGACCTGTCGTCCAGCAGAGGATCTGACTCAGTTCCTCGACTCCCGAATACCCGTGGAGTGAGGAGAATGACACATTCGTCGAAACCTACCGAGGTCATGAGGATGTCAGAATTTTTCGGCATCGTCCATCTTCACGTTCCAGATCAGGTGTGTTCCCACAAACGGTGTCAATTTGATCCTGTCGAGAATCTGGGAAGACGAGGATGTCGGAATGACGTGTCTGGAAGGTTGACTGCATCTCCATGACCTGGATGGTGAGCTGTCTTCTAGGTTGACCAAGTCATCCAAAGTCTTCTGGTCAACAACACCTACAACCAGCGACCGGGTTGCCTCGATCCCTGGTACCTCGATGCTCGAGGTGGGTTCCGTGAACATATGAGCAACCAGATAATAATAGAGAAATGAATGCACGAATAAGGAGTACGAGAACGTACCCTGGCCCCGCGGGCTCGAATGGAGCGGTGAGTCGGTCGCGCTGCTGATCGAGTCGTCACAATCATGAAGGATAGATGAGTGTGTCAGCTGAGGAGCTGGATCTGCCCGCCGGGAGCCGAGCGTAACCTGAATCCGGCAAACAATAGGCTGACCAGGAGATACTAGCGACACACTGACCTAGAGATGACGTCGGCACACATGCTAGGATATAATATAGGCACGCAGGCCGAACACACCACAGCGCCTCGCAGGCCGGAATACAACGGTGGCTTGCAGGCTAGCACAGTACCAAATCGGAGGATGACAACATCTGTGGAATCGGTGGTGGTCGTGGATCGGCTGGTGACTGTCGCTGCAGGTGGCATCAGAGGGCGACGAGGGCCACTAGAAGTGGTCGCGATGACTGCGGGACTCGGCGACAGCAGAGGCTACTGAACGCGGTGGCAAAGGCCTTTGGGCGTGGCGGGGTGGGCACTGGACGCGGTGGTGACAGTGGCCGCTGGACTCGACGGTGGCAAGGGCGAAGTCGCGGCTATGAGAGGCGCTACGAGGAGGAGGAGTGCAACGGAGATGTTGATGCCAGCAGCAAGTAGGGCTGTAAACGAGCCGAGCCGAGCCGAACTTTGGGGTGTTCAAGCTTGTTTGATAAGATACCCGAGCGGCCAACAAGGTAGGCTGCGTCCGGAGCCCTTCGCCGGCGGTAGTGGCGTCGATACCCGCAACGTCTTGGCGGAGGAAGGGACGAAGGTTAGGAGTGGCGAGACTCGTGACGTTGGCGGTGGCAGGGAAAGGCCACGTGTGTGGAGTTCCGGCCGGTGGCAGCAGCGGCGATGGCATCCAGAAGGAAATGATGGTGACGGTGCAGTGCCTGCGTCGCGAGGAGGAGGAGAGCAGCGGAGGTGGCGATCGGCGAAGGCCGGCGTCGCCAGGAGTGTGGAAAGGGGGATCCCTCTTGGTGGCGGAGCCCCCTTTTCCCCCTCCGTGAACAGTGCTTTAAGCACTAAAACCCTAAAGCCCTTAATCCAAGAAAGGACGAAAATGCTCTTCCCTTCCTCTTAATCCCTCCTATGTCCTAAGCTACATCCGCATCAAAAGCATAAATTATATAAAATAAATAACTACCGTCAAACAATTAAATAATATTACTCAATATTAATATGATTTATTCTATAAAAATTTTAATAGAAAAATAAAGTAAAAATTAGGTTTAATCATACCTCAAATTATATAGCTATAGCTTATATCATTCGAAGAATTGACAAGATAATCGATCAGATATAGAGATGGATAGATACAACTATGATTTTTTTAGAAGAAGTAGTGAGGTACACATAAATTGATGTAACTTATCAATAAGCAGAAGAGTCAAAATAGATGAATTGATAACAAAAATTAGAGAGGGAGAGAAGAGAGGAAGAAGAGAATGATAAAAAACAATAAAATTAAGGTGCAAGAAAAAAATGATAATCAAATTACTAATAAATCTTAAAATTATTTTCAATATGAAAAAAAATATTAACATAGTTTAATTTTAGGCTTTTTAATTCATTAAGAGTAAATAGTAAAATAGTATGATATAGGAAAATTATTTTATAATTGTTATAATATATAAAAAATTTATATAGTATTCTATAGTGTAATGCTGCTATAATGTTTGGAGTTAGTTTCTATAACTATGTCAAAATAATTTTAATTAATTAATCATAATTTTGATTAAATTGATTAAAAAATTTAATATAATAATATTTAGAATTTAAAATTCTGTTACAATAATATTAGAATGAAAATATTTTGGGGATAAAACGTTCATGAAATGTCATTTTTATTTTTATTTTTATTGAAGTGTTCTTTTCACTATCTATATAATTTGGAGCGCCTGTGTCTGTGATCTGTCCTACGAAATTTTATTGTAGATTTTTCTTTTTCGAATTATAATTAAATAACTGGTTTGCTTTTATATCAGCGATTTATTTGACGACTCTCGCCGTGTCGGTTCAACTCCGTTACGAAATTTACACGTCGCCTATATAAACAGCAGTTAACGGTGCTCTTTCTTCTCCGTATTGTAATCTGGTTTCTTCGGGGGAAAGAGGAGATGGAAACCCTAGCGATGGAATCTCTGCGGAAGCATCTTCAGATCATGGTCCGATCTCCAGATCTCGCCATCCCCACCCGATGTCTGACTCTCGACCCTGATTTCACCCTCCACCGCCTCAAGCTCGCCTTCCTTCCCCTGGATCTCGCTCCCGAATCCCTCTACTTCGAATTCGGCGGCAAGCCGCTGGCGGACTCATCCACCCTTGCCTCCGCAGGCGTTGCTACCGGGTCTCATGCTCTCCTCACCCTGCGTTACCGCCTGCTCGGCGGCGGCGGGGATGGCGGCGCCACCGGCGCAGAGTCCCGAGATTGTTACCTCAACATGTACGCTATTAAGAAGCCTGATAAGGTGGACCCTAACGAGACTCGTATCTCTAAGTGGACGACCTGCGCGCTCTCTGGCGAGCCCCTTGTGCCGCCGGTCGTTGTTGATTGGCTGGGAAACCTCTTCAACAAGGAAGCCCTCGTTGAGGCTCTCATCCACAAGAAGATGCCAAAGGAATTCGGCCACGTTAGGGGTTTGAAAGACATGATCGCAGTCCATCTGGCACCAAACCCTAGCGCTGCCAACTCGGAGACGAAGTTCGAGTGCCCAATCACCGGGCTTGAGTTCAATGGGAAATATGCATTCTTTGCGCTTCGTGGCTGCGGACACGTTTTGAGTGTGAAGGCTCTCAAAGAAGTCAAGGCTTCTGCATGCTTGATTTGCCATAAGGAGTTTAAGGAGTCTGATAAGCTTATAATCAATGGGAGTGCAGAAGAGGTTGCTGCGCTAAGGGAAAGGATGGAAGAGGAGAAGGGGAAATCGAAGAATAGGAAGGAGAAGTCTGGCGCATGCTTAAGTGGTACAAAACATTCTAGTGATAGAAAAGATGGAATCCTGGAGAACGGGAAGAAGGATGGAGGGGTGAAAAGATTCAAGGCAGTTGATATGGTTCCTGCCAATGCAACAAAGGAAGTTTATGCATCTATTTTTACATCCTCAAAGAAATCAGAACTCAAGGAGACTTATTCTTGCCGATCACTTCCACTGGGCAGGAATTGATATTTAAATTGGTTATTCAGAGCACTCCTGTCTCGCACTGTTTGATTCCTCTGTATTTTCATGCTTCTACTTTATCCAACAAGATTCTGGTATCTTATGGTGCTCTTAATGTATGTTGCTGTAATTCATTGTGGTGGGATTGATGATACATGGCACTTTGCAGTAATGATACATGTACTAATGAACATTCTTGATAGTTGTTAGAGAATGTTTGGTCATGCTATTCCTTCTTGATAGTATCAAATTACTATTCATCTTTTAACTGATATAGCAGAAATGAATTATGCCAACATTGTGCAATGAGCTTTAGCTTTGACTTAATGTTCCAATGTAGTTAAAATAATGGGAATGTTTTCTGTATCTGAATGAACTCAATGGTGAGGATTGTTCCATGCAGCCAATCCCCAGTATTAATTGTGTTTTATAGTTACAGCTCGAGATTTCTAGTTGATTTGCATTGATGTTTTGACAATCAACTTTAGACATATATTTGAGCTGCTCCTTTTTTAATGTGTTTAGGCTTGAATTTCCATTGTGTGCCTGTAATGGTTTTGAATGTGGAGCTTGATTTCTCTTTATTTATGCGCACTATATTTGCTTTTGCTTGTGCTTGTGATTATCTAGTAGATGATTGATGCACTCCGTTTATGTGTTCTTGTTAGAAGATATCGTTCAAGTCGGTATTACCTGCATCAATATTTTTTGTTAGAAGGTATCTTTATTATTAAAATGAATGTCTAATGACTAATGATTGCCTGGACACTAAAGATGGTGAAGAGATAGGTTGTCTGATAGATTGCATTTAGAATTCTGAACTCTTGTAATATCATTTCACATTTAGTGATTTGTTGTGTACAAATGAATCTAGTGAAAGCACAAGTTGCTTGAATTATGAACACCACAGTGTACTCTTTGTTTATACTCGGTAGTTCCATGAAAAAGTAGATATTATTTAGTCAGTGAATTGGATAGTATGCCTCCTACAAGTGATATTATTTAGGTGTTTTGCAACATGGAAGATAGAGGTTAAACTGTACAGCATTGCGAACTCAATGTAGGGAACGGGATGACAAAGATGTTTAGATTTGGGGGATGTTGAAGTCTCTACCAGTTCTTTTGGGGATATATTTTGTTATTTGGAAAAAATTAAAACGGCATCCTAAATTATTACAAGGATGTTTTTTTTTTAAAAAAACTACTATAAAAAGACGTCCCATTTTATAATATATAATAATTTATTTTTTAAAAAAAATGATAATCTAATTAGTCTTATTAATTATCCTTGACTATCAAGATAAATTAAAAAATACATATCGATCAACTTAAAAATCTAACATCCTTTATTGTGTCTCTTAATATTTCTTCTTAATATTTTGCTTTCAGAATTATTACAGGTAGTGGATAGTTACCACTATTTTAAAATAATTTAGATAAAATAATAAATAATTTTAGCCGAGTTAGCAAGTAGTTTTTTAATATAATAACATTCAAAGTTTAGAGCCACGATGTATAAAAGTTATTTTTTAGTTATTAAAATGTACAATGTGAAAAAATAACTATCTCACTGATAAATTTATGATTTATTATTTTAAAATTTTAAATTTAATCAAAAAATTACTTATAATATCTATAAACTCCTTAGTCAGTTATAACCTAAAAAAAAATTAACTATTTCATTAAAATTTTAAAGTCTAAATTCTAAATATTATTATATCAAAATATTCTTTATTAATTTAGTTGAAATTATTTAAATTTTATCAAATTATTATAAATTGATTGAAATTATTTAAAAATGATAATTATTGTATTCTATAATTTTAAAATAATATCATATTAAGTGTTAAATATTATTACTCATCTTGTAAAAAAATGATAAACTCAATTAATTTTATTGGGTAGTCTTGAAGGTGACCGATCAGATCCTACAAAATTTTTCCACCTATCATCAGTATAAATTAGGAAGCGCTCGCGGGGAGCGATTAAGAAGTCAATATCTTTTAGTTGTGCACCTTATTTATCCCTTTGAAAAAAAAATATAAAATCATCATAGACAATGATGGAACCATAACTGACTAGATGATAATTTAAATATTATACCAATGTAACATAGTCCGGGAACAAAATTCATTATAATAATTATCTGCAGCTTTTACAAGTAGTAGCTAATTGCTACAATAGCACAGCTACGGTAGCACTCAAATAAACTATTTGATGGGCGCCTTTACTCTGTTTTTGAAAAAGAACCGCGTCATATATTTTTTTTTATAGCTTTCTCTTTGAAAGTGTCTTGTTTAGTTGGTAATTCTATTGATAGAATATTTTCATAATGTTAATTCATTATAATATTTATTATTTTATTAAAAATATTTAATTTATTGTTATATATTTATCTTACTATTTTATTAAAAATCTTCCTCCTTTACTAACTAATTTTGTTGAAGCCTAAAATATATTTACATTAATATTTTTTTTCTATTCACAGTAAAAATAATTCCAAAGTTTATTAGTAATTCCACAAGCAAAATAATCAGGGATCTAGAGTTCAAGACTAAGCTACAACGTATTATTATGAATTTTTCTCATCATTAATTTTCTCTGGTTGTTTTATATAAAAAAATATAGTTATCTTTAGTCTCATATTTTAGAATTGATAACACTATAATTAAAGAAACTTTTATAAATATTTTAGGCCGACGTCGTTAAAAATATACTTTTCTTAGTTTTTTTTTACTAAGACAAGTATAATATTAAATTAAAATATTTTTTTTATAAGGGAGCCCATTACAGTAGTTTGTTGTTGGGATTCTCTAGCGTCACTATTGCATGGGTCTGACGAATCTTATCCAAATAATTAATTCTTGGTTCATAAGGATGACACTAGAAAATCCAAACAATTCGGATTTTCAAAGACCCAAATAATTTATATATTATTATATTACACACGCAACGCGTGTGCACGATCATACTAGTTATAATAATATATCTCTTTGGTTCATATTTATTTTAACATTAACATTAATATTAACATTAATTATTTATAGGTCCCATAATTTATTCAATCATATTAAAATTAATACATATTAAATAAATATAATATATATATATATATATTAAAATATTTAAATTATTATTATTATTGATCTTATTTTAAAAAATAATTTTTCTATTTTAAAAAAAAATCATATTAATTTTTTTTAATATATTCTTTTATCATTTTTTAAAAAATAAAATAAAATAAAAATAAAGAGAAGGATTAATAACGTTCCTCCCTCTTAACACTCCCTTTTAATGCCCAATGACAATAGAGAGAGGGTGTTTAACATTTCATTGGGATGTTCTAAATAAAGGATTGAATCAGAGCTAGCCTAGGTGCTATCAAGGTGGGACTAGCGTACAGGTCCTACTTCTGACAAGACCTTATTTTTTTAAAAAAATTATATATATATATATATATATATATATATATATATATATATATATATATATATATATATATATATATATATATATATATATATATATTAAAAGCTAATAAAATATATTCATTAGAAAAAAATTAAAAAAATGTAATTATAAATTTTAAAATATTATGAATTTTTTTAAATAAAAATGTCCCTAAAAAAACAAAAATTAGCATAGACGAATCTTTTCCTATTTTTATTTCTCTAAATTCTAATTTTTTGTAATCCATTTTTGTTTACCTTCAAACTCTTCGCCTACATCTATAATTATTGTCTAACGTTGCCGTTATTGCATCATCACATCGCCGCCCTCACCTATTGATACTACACAGTAATACACACATATGAACCCTTCAATTTAATTGAAATTTTCTTATTTAAATTTTATAGATTTTTTTTTAGTATCGGATAAGTCGACCGGTCTGGATTGAATCTTAGTAAAGCTAAAAAAAATGCTCTGTTTTTAAAGTCAACCGTAAATTTCCGATATATCATGTGGGACCGCTGGTGACGGATTCCACCCATGAACAAGTGTCTTATGTTTTTTTATAGGTTTGTGCTTGCATGTGTCTTTTGATATCTTAAACGTTGGAGGCTGACTATATTATCTATAGATGATAGATCAAACTCCTATCCAAAATTTCCAATTTCCACATCCATTTCCCTTTCCATATAAATCCTTTCTGTGACTTTCAAACTTGGCTTACTTGGATGGAAATCACGAGGAAGGAGGAGGGAGAGGCAATTGCAATACAAAAACGAATCTAAAGCGATCCACGATACATGCACAATCTCGTAAAGTGAGTGCATATCAGTGCAAATCATACCATCGCAAATTAAGAAAAAAACATATCTACCTTAATTATTTAGAATTGGTTACATAAATCTTCAAGATCTACCAATGCCTTTTTTTCTAGCTGAATCCTGAGCACTAGCGATAGGTCAACTCCATCGAAATCGTTTATTGCACTGTTTCTTTGCCATCCCCTTGACCGTCACCGTCGGCTCCGAGAACCCTGGAGGAAGCAGTGACCGCGGCGACGAGTGCAGCATTGAATTCAGGATCGCTGAAAATGGTTCTAGTCAACTCGCTCATCCGGTCAACGTCGGGCGGGGGGCGAGTGAAGTCAACCATGACAGACGGGAAAGGGTCGATCGCCGAGATCGTCGCTCCAGCCAAAAAGCTGTCTCTGGAGATCGACCCATAGTTCGTGGAGGACAAAGAGCCGGACAACAACATGGACATGGCCTCCGACGTGCCGCTGGCCGTCGCGACGGCGTCATCAGGAAGCAGGTGGTCATGCGACCCCCAGTAGGTAGTGATCCACACTGTTGGATCCTCAGCACAACGCTGAACCTATATTTAGAAAAAAAAACAATTATTCGTACGTACATTGATTGAGAAAACAAGATATCGTTTGTATGAATCTACTACGTACCTTCTTTCTAACAGAGCAGTCCTTCATTAAAGAACAACGATAGTAAGCTCGAGGAAAAACGCTCCCCAACATCTTTTGCCCGTATTTTTTCCAGAGACAGCCATCCATAGTCTGAATTCATTAGTAGAATTAATGAATATATGAACCGTACGAAAATATATAGAAAACGATGTGAAATCGCTATAATACCATCGGTTTATCGGTCCGGATCCGAAGCGAAACTTGGGGCTTCTTCATGTTTCGCTCGGCTTGATCTAGGTTGGAGGAAGAGGAGGGGCGGTCCTCATCTTCTTCTCCTTTATCAGTCGCCTGGTTCGCCTGCTTATTTCTGCCTTCGAACAACAGCGTCGATATACGATCTCGCAGTTCGTCGTTCTCCGTGGTCGCTTCACTGAGCATTTCCTTCAGAAGCAAATTCTTCTTCTCTGCTTCAGCGAGTTCTGCTCGAACCTCTTCCAACTGGATTCATAGCAGAAAATTTTAACTTTTCGAAACAAAGAACAAAGAATTAATCGTTGATTCATAGAGATCAAGAAATTAACTGGTCGATGGATCGCGTATGCCTTAGTGATTTCATCCTCCACTGCTGGTGCTTGAAACTGCACCCTCTGGTTCTGTGTTGTGCTTGACAAACCAAGCTGTTATGAGGTGATCGATTCAACAAGGATCAGTATAACTGTTTTCTAGGCGATAACAGAGGATATTCTAAGATCTTAACTGACCCGAAGCGTCAGGTCAAGGCCCAGCTCCTCATGATGGTCGTCCGTGAATCCTGCCATTGTTCTACACTCGACGCGGCCGCGCTTCGGCGGCGAAGAACAATCCCCGGGGTCGCAAGGCGATCTCTTCCTGGACGACGACTCAGTATTCTCCATGCCTTTTGACAGAGGAAAAGAAGCAGCAGCCAAAATCAGGAAAAGAGCTGAAGAAGACTTCGAAGATGTCGGAGCCAAGAAAAGACGGCGATGAAGAAGACGAAGATGATGGAGAAAGCAGTGAAGACGTTGTAATTGGAAAGTTGCAGCGTGGCGTATATTTTATATGGAGAGGAGGGATGACTTGATGGACGCGGTCAAGGCGTCTTTCGACGGCCAGGCGAGACTTGTTAACCGAAAAACCGTCGCGATGAAATCGCGAACCCTATCCGTTGCGCGCCACCGCCGCGAAGTATTCGGCAAGTTATGGTAATTTTATAGTTTCTTTTTTTTATAATAAATATAATTGAATTGTTATGTAAATATTATGGTTAATGACTGAATCTAAAGTTTTTGCAACAGATTTCCTCGATATTTTTAATTTAATTAAAAAAAATAAAAATAAAAATGCTCGGTCTATCCATCATTACAAAAAATAGTTTTTTTTTTTTTAAAAAAATCCATATAGAAGATGACCAACACATCCACTGAACATTCAAAATGCGGAGTTGGTAAGGATTCACTTTTCACTACCAACGCCATGGACTCGTTATACCTCACCGAATCTGATAAGACCTTGCAATTCAACCGGCTTAATGAAACGGTAATACCGCTCACCGAATTTGATAAGACCTTGCAATTCAACCGGCTTAATGAAAGGACTACACGGTTTGACTAAGGTGTAATTGAGTCGAGCTGAGTTGAACTCTTGAATGTTTAAGTTTGACTCATTTATAATCGAGTCGAGTTCGAGTTTTATTTAACTAATATATTCATGACTCACGAGTTTATTCGAGCCTAAACGAATATAATAAATATAAATTATAAATTTAAATATTCATTAAAAATTAAATTATATATCTAGAGAAAATTATAATATTCTTATTATAATTTATAATTTTATTCTAATAAAATAATTTAATATATTTGTCTACATGTTTCATAAGTAGAGTGTAAAATCTATAAATTTAATATCAAAACTATTATTTTTTTATTTAAAAGTTGATTCATGAGCTTAACGAACATATTCACGAGCTAACGAGCCGAATATTGTGAAGCTTAAGGTTAGTTTGTTTATCTTAACGAACCTCATTAAATGAGCTCAAATGAGTTTTTTATCGAATCGAGCTTCGAATAACTCATAAGTGGCTTGATTCATTTACACCCCTAGGTTTGACCGTAAGAGAATGAGAATCTTGACCAAATCAAATTATATCAAATGACTGTTTTATGGGGGTGTATTCAATCAAGAGATTGCATGACTTTCATTAATTTTTTTTTTAATGATAAACTTTTGTGGAGTTGATAAATTTTTATTGACATTCATAGAATCTTGTATAGTTGTAAAAAGAATTCCATGGAGTTTTATAGATTTTTTTGCAAGACTTTTACAGATATTTATAAATTTCATTAAACTTGTGGATTTAACCGTAGGTAGTCATGTCTCGCATGATATTTATTTTCAAACAAAATCTAAAATACCTAATTAAATTTATTTTTTTAATAAAATAATAAATAACATACCTGTCCATAATTTTTTTTTTCAACTTTTTATACTTTTATCTTGTTTTCGTTAAAAATAAAGAGAAGATAACTCCTAACCTTAAATTTTTTTTAATAATATAATTTTAAATTCAATAATATTATAATAATTTTAAATATTTTTATTTATAATTTTGATTCAAATTAATCTGAAATGTTAGTCAACCCTTTAATTGTGTTAAACTTTTAATAAAATGTTAAATTGATAAATTTGATTAGTAATAAAATTAATAATATTATTATTAATTTTATTAGAAATAATATTATTAAAATAAATAAATATAAATATATAAAATTTATTTAGAAATTTATAAAATTTAATAAATTTTATAAAATATTTTTAAGCTCGAATTTCATTAAACTTTATTAAATTATCTATTAATTAAGTTGAGAATTAATTTGATTTATTAATATATATTTTATATTAAAATCTACTGTCTCAAGTTTCTCTTCCCTCTATGCATAGTGCCTCGTCAAAATCGATTTCAACTTCGACTTGCTCGTAAGTAGTCAAGGAAGCATCACCGACCACCTCAAATAATTTTTCTATTTGTTTTCTTCTTTTTCGGCCGCACCGCATATTTCACAGGATGACACTCATTGGTTCCCATCACAAGCAACCGGAGAAAAAAAACTCTGCCTACAACTAGCCGCCATGAGTCACCGTCGGAGAAAAGGCTGCAAGCAACTATTGTTCTGTTTCAGCCGTTCCAATCCATTCTTTTGTTGTTATAATATCGGAGAACGACATTTCAGAGGACTCCCAACTTTGCCGCTGAGAGGTTGAACAAGGATACAACTTGTAAGATTAAAGAAATAATCAAAATTGAAAAACGGAAAAGGAAAAGACTTATTTGTAAAAAATTAAAGTGATTTGAACTCTATAGAAATCTCAAGGATGAAAAGAAGACCTTTTATTTTATTTTTAAAATTATACCAAATATTTTGAAGAGTTATTATTAATTAAAATTTATATCCAAAAACTTCTAAAAGAATTCATAAAACTTTATTAACATTTTAGATACTAAAATATTTTCATAGTTTTAAAAAATCAAATGTAAATATGTGACTTTATAAAACTCTCTAAAAATTTAATTCGGATGTCATTAGTTTTTTATAAATTTATAAAAATCTAAATTAAATACACCTGCACATTTAAAATCAACAAATGTAAAGTCGAATACACCCTTTCGTTTACCGGCCGCTCAGTAGACGAAGGCGTCGAGTGAAACAGAACAGGAGGAGATGCCTAGCGTAGGTCGGCCGTCGAGGGCGCGCCTCAACTGTTTGGTGGTGGTCTTCGCCGTCGCCTCGGCGCTGTGCGTCTCCGGCCCAGCGCTCTCTGGCGCTTCAATATTGGATTCGTCGCCGCCGGTTCTCTCTCTTCATCCTCCTCATCCCTTCCCGGATGCGCCCCTTGCGTCTGCGATTGCCCGCCACCGGTCTCTCTCTCGGCCATCGCCCTGGTTCTCTCTCTTTCTTTGGTTTCTTTCTCGGGTTGTCTTGTTCCCATCCTAATATGGGTTTAGTGGTCGATCGATTTCATTATGTCGAATTTAGAAGGATGGATCTGGTCGAAAGTTGTCAATTTGATGCTTAGATCTTTTGGCGACAGGGGGAAGGGGTTGTTTAATCTTAACTTCAGATTCGCTAATCTTGTTAATGCAACGTTTATATATTTCCTTGTAGGCGTATGACATTCTATGTGATCTGTTCTTGGATGTTTCTTCAATATATATATGTTTTTTGGGGATTATCCAATTTCGTGACGTGCTAACAGCTAATTACTAGGATAGATAAAAAGTGTATATTAGTCGAGGAGCAATTAGGACTGGAGCCTATTTAAACAAAACGAGAACACATGTTAAGATGGTATTGTGAATTTCAAATCGACGTTTTGTTATCTCATTTTCTATGGAATGTTATGTGCATTACTGCTTAAATGAGCCTAGTCTTCCACATTGTTTAATCTGCTTTATTTCTGGGTACGAGAGAAAATTCTCCTATTTCTTTCACCCCATATTTGATAAACATAAGAAGAGAAGGACGGATTACTTAGGTTTGTCTTAAATGAATTAAAAGTCCATGACAACAGTTCCTCCCCTTTCCTATCTCCACATTCCTTATAGAGAACAGTCATAGTCTTCCAGATTTCCATAGAATAAGAAAATGAATAGAAGTCTCCTTGGATATTTCACATAAACCGCAAGTAGAACAATACCAAACCCTTCCAATCTATCGAGGGTAATATCTAATTAAACAACATCTAACAGGTAGTAAACTGAGCATTCTCCGGTTAACTTTTCTTAAGTTAACTTTTTGCTCTTGTTCTTTCTCTCTCTCCTCTCTCTCTGACCATGTTTTTTGAATTCTTTCTGAACCTTCCTAACCTGTCATATAATCAAGGTTTAGATGGTTTGACTCTCCTCGAGTGCATCTGCAGTAAGTTGGCCAAGTTTCTTACTTCCATTATAACATAAATAAATTGAAATGAAATTTCTATCAGTGTAAAAAATAAATGAATTAACTGATCTAGTGAGTTAATCTAAATGCAAGCGTAGCCCCTTTGATATCCTCCCTTTTCCTGAAAGATTTCTCCTATCTCTCCAAGTTACTCGGGAGGATTAGTTGCCCTTAAAGGATCTTGTGAACCTAGATCACCAGTGCTTTAAGATCGCCTAACACTTCACCTCCAGACTGACTGGATGAAGCTTTAGCATGTTCTATTCTTGCTAAATATATTAGATTGTTTATTTGAGGTTTGTAAAGTTGCACTCTGTTGCATCTATTTCTTGTTACTAATATATCCTTCTTTTTTTTTTTTTTTCCTTTCCCAGGATTGTTGAACCTCTCAGTTACGGGTAAAGGAGTATCTGTAGTTTATTGAAATTGAAGTCCTATCATGGTGCCAAATAAACCAACTTTATTTTATGGTGAATTAAGTCATTGGCGGCTTATTTCTCATGTTATTAGTTTCATTTTCATTGCATACTTTTAAATATTTAAATGCTAGGCACCTGTGTGTAGATATCAAAGAACATCTTGTGCAGGCTTAATCAATATTTAACTCTTTTTTCAGAACTATTTGATGGTTGTCTTTACTGTTCTGACCAACACATGTTTGGATTAGGCACTACAAATTCGAAAGATGGTGATTGGTGAGTGTGCATTTTTTAGTTCCATATATTATTCTAGGATAAGTTGCTGTCATGAGACCTAGAGGTCACGGGTTTGAGTCTCGGAAATAACCTCTGCGTATATTGACAGGAGCTTCTGGCACCAGGCGTCCTTTTTTTTGGGCAAAAATCGAAAGGGCAGCCCAAATTAAAAGAAACATCAAATGGGTGCCCCTTTAATGATTTTATCTTGAAAAACACCCCTTTGATCCAGCGTTATTGTAGCAGCTACCCAGTAGCTGCTACAACGTGTAGAAGCTATCCAGTAGCTGCTACAACACGTTTAGGGTGAGATTAGGATTTAGGGTTTAGGGTTTACACCGTGTAGAAACTACCGAGTAGTTGTTACAACGTATAGAAGCTAAGCAGCTACTACAATGTGTTTGGGGTTGTAACAAATACATAATAGCTTCTACAATCATTTTAAAGTGATTTTGATGAAGTTCATAAATAGTATTTTAATATAATAGTGTTCAGATACACTCTAAACATGTTGTAGCAGCTATTGGGTAGTTTCTACACATTGTAGCAGTTATTAGGTAACTTCTACACTGTGTAAGCTCTAAACTCATCTTAAACATGTTGTAGCAGTTATCCGATAGGTTCTATTCTTCAATAACAACGCTGGGTCAAGGTATATTTTTGGGATAAAAACATTGAAGGGGTGCCCTTTTGATTTATTTTGAAAAAGGGGCGCTCTTTTGATGATTTGCAAAATTTGGGGCGTCCTTTTGAGTTTTGCCCTTTTTTTATTTATTAGTCTGGGACAAATATATGGTTATCTACAATGATTGAGACAGATTCCCCTCAGCAAGACTGAAAACCACCATAACTTGTTGAACAACTTGTTTCTGTAGGATTGAAATGTTCCAAGAGAATTTTCTGATCGAGTATTTTAGCAAAAAAGCTGATATCTTCTCTTACGGTTTATAGAATCTATTGATGTAGCTCATATTGTGGTCAAAGATATGATATGTGAGTAGAAACTGTCTGATGTACAAACCTAAATCTGCTGTTCTGACTCTGGACTGAAACTATCAGTCAGTTTCAAACAGAAGTTACCTCAGCAGTAAATTAACCTTGGCAACTGGTTCTATTCATTCCTATTCATCTATACCATCTTTTTGTGGGGCATAATCAACTATTTCTACTGATGTTGTAAGTTTTGAGTTGTAACTTTTAATTTCTTTTAACTGCTACTTACAAATTAGAGTCATATACATGCAATTCTCATGACTATGATTTCCATGGTTGTGAATCACGGCTGCATGAGTCATGATTTTGTTTGCCCTATGAAAATTTGCTTTATATGCGTTGATTAAACTGATCTAATATTTGATTATTGTTTTTTTTTTTCAAATGACAAGTTTATAAGATGGATGGCATCAAATAACTATGGAGAAAGTGTGAAGGAAAGATACTATTTATGCTTTGTTCATTCTTTTTTGGTCAATGATTAGATAAAGATTCATAAACAGCAAAGATAAAGACCATAATGGCTTCGAAATTCTTCCCGAGGTGGAGAAACTGAATGATCAACAGAGTGTTGTATTTCTGAAATAAAAAGATGGTCTTTAGGTTGCATGTTTCATTTATTTGCTTTCACTTGTCAATTTCCAACATATCCTATGGCTCTTGATCTTGTTTACATCCATCTTTACGAATGTTAACTGCTGTGGTTATCTAATCTAAAACACTCCTCTGCATTGAAGATTGCGGGAAAGATGATCCTGAGATCAGCAAGGAAATGGAGAAACAGTTTGTGGATCTCCTCACAGAGGAAGTGAAGCTACAAGAGGCTTCTTGATGCCAATAAATCAGCTTCTCAATACCAAAAAGAGGCCGAGAAGTGCTTTGCTGCAACTGAGATCTGTGAGGAGGCTAGAGAACGAGCTGAAGCATCCCTAAGAAAGGAGAAGAAGATAACAACACTTTGGGAACGGCAATCACGCCAACTAGGCTGGCAAGATGCATGATCCAAGGTTATGTACCTGCTCCAAAACCACGCTTCTTGCTAGTCATCTCAGAGACTCAGAGTCAGCAGTAAAAGTTAACTGCATAAAGGGAACATTAGTATCCAAATATCCACATCTGCAACTTGTAGAGTTCAATTATTATGCCGACATTTTGAACTGAATCAGTTAGTATTGGAGAACTTTGAAATTTGAATATCAATAGTTAGATTTCTTGATGCAACTCTAACTGCCTAAGGTGGTATTCTCAGGTTTGGATATCTGTTGGCACTAGTTTTGTATAAAGTGTACTCACTGATTTTATGTACTAGTTATGTTTTGTTTGATATACTTAGATGATTTTTTTTAAAATAATCATAATCACAAGTGGAATCAAAACTGCACTTATAAACAAATTAATTGGTTGGCTAAAGAATGCAGTGCAAATTAAATAGATCATAGCATCTCAACAATGACCAACTAGATTCAACAAGCATATACCAAAACTAAACCTACAACATCGGCAACCAATCAGCACTGAAAAGCTTCATGAAAAAAGGTCTTAAAAAAGAGCAAATCATCCATACAAACTGTGCTCCCTTAATTATTTTCTATTTATCATTCCGCATCTTCGAGAGACTCGGGCCTTCATAAAAGGGTCGAGTTGTGCCATCCACAGAGAAGCAATGTGATTTCTGAAACAGAATGTTCTCCTGGCCAACTCCGCAATTTTTTCCACCTCTCCGTCAAGCATCTCAACAACACTAGTACTCAATGCACGCAAGGTGCCGACGCCAGAAGTTTGTAACTAATTGTGGCCTTCTGCCGCGAGCTTCTCGGATCACACAGCAGCGGAGTCTTTTACTCTTGGCATTATAGCACCATTTAGGTTAGCTTGTCAATACTTTGAAAGTCTTGAATCCAACTATTTGGGTTAGCTTGTCAATACATAGCATAAATGGAAGAAGTCAGACCACAGAATTTATGAAATTTCATGCATGGCAGACAGTGTTTGACATTTAGCTCTCAATATCAACTTTTCTACTATAACAAGAGACAACATACAATTTCAATCATCAAACCACAGGACTATGGGGAATATAAGATGTCCTTGTGGACTCTGGTCTTTAGCTTCACAAGTAGCATTTTGTAACAGTGTGTGTGTTTTTTTTAAAAAAGAATGTATAAATGAGAAAGTCCCAGATTCATAACAAACTAAACCATAAAAAGTAATTATAAACATTAACAATGTTGTAGCCTTAACTTGTCTAGAAGAAAAAAAAAGCTCTAAATAAAAAGGGTGGTAATTCTGTTTAGTTCACTTGACCTTTTGGTACATAAATTTTGAGTTCACTTAAACTATAATTATGATCTTTGAGCTTCTACTCCATGTATATATTAATAATCCATCATTATGGCAAATCCGAACAGAACCCTTCCATTACACATGCCCTTTGTATCTTTATATGCCAATCATGTCAATCAGAGCTAGTCTAAATCTTCCACATCATCATATTTCCAAATTGACAAGCATCAACGATCTACAAAGCTTATGCTCAAGAATTTCTTCTTTGCTTGCTACTATCCTCTCCAATTGGTCGTCTTCCTCTGCATCTCATCAATCTGTGATATTCTCTCTTGTCGAATATCCTATGAAACATTTAATTCTCCCATTTCAAACAGGTAAATTCAATTCAATAGACAAAGGGAAGTAAAACAAACTAGTACTTCATTTCTGACTTGGAATAAGCAATGAAGGAAAATTTTGAAAAACCACAACAAAAAAATTGCTAGAAGAAGTTTGCTAAAAAGGGTCGGCTGAAGAAATTCTTGCTTATTGGATAGCTGTTCTTACTTCTTACTTTACCAACCAAGATGAAAGAAGTCACTACCACAAGAAAATGGTCGTCCTCCAAGGAGACAAAGCTTTAATTAAAGTAAGAAATTCCAAGCGAGAGTACCCAACATGCTCTTCTCACAAACTGGAAATTGAAACAGCATTGTCAATCACAAGAAATAAAATCAAATTAAAAGCATAAAGAAGATATGGAAGTGTTCGTAGCTAACTTGTAACTTTATTCGCACTCTTTTATTCACTTGAAGTTTAGTAAGCTAACTTAAAAGAAGTAACTCAAGTAAATCAAGTAAGCATGTAGTCATCAAAATTGAACAAGTGAGTAAAGCAATTGAACCAAAAACAAGTAAATAAGTATATAACTGTACATTAACATGTGAAATAAATATAATACAAGTTTCAACTTAGTCTAAACAATTTTTTTTTTTAACTCCCCCTAAATTGGAGGTCTATCGTTTTGAAATAAATGCTTTTACATAGTAAATTGAGTTAACACAAGTTGGCTTAATATTGTGAATATGTTGTTTCGGAACCCAAAAATAGTTGTTTCCTACTTGATTGACTAAGTAAGACTTGTATCTACTTTTTTTCAAAATGAGTCTTAAATGTGTAAGACATAGTTTTTTATGTCATAACCTAGTTTCCTCTTGTTATGCAATAAGACACTCGAGTGAGGAAGATAGTAGATTAATGGTATATATATTATTTTTTCTAACTCCTAACAAAGTCAAGTTTGGTTCTTCAATGTACTTAGTTAAAAGACATTCTATTTTATGCTAGTATCACATAACTAATTTATGCTAAGTAAATTAAAACTTAAATTTTTAACATAAAGTACTTTCTTAATAAATAAACTTGAACTTATAGTGATGTTTCCTGACCCGATTACCTTTAACTTTCCTTGATATTCGATAGTTCTCTTATCGGATTTTGACGTGGACTCAGACTCAGACTCGGGTTGAGCTTCATCGGTTGAGTCCTGACTAAGCCATAAGCAGGGACAGATTCAGGAATTACAGATGGATTGGGCTGATTCTAAGTTGGTTGACTATCCAAAATACTATAAAAGATGTCTGAGTTCATTTTGCATGAGCAAGTTACCATCTCATTGTAGATGAGAATTAAATTATCAAACACGAAATGAGTGTTTAATATTTAAATTCATTGAATAGGTGTAAAGATAAAAATTAAGTTGATTTGATGGATTTGATTTAATTAAATTAAAATCGAACCAAATATATGCATTCATTCGGTCAATTTAAAATGAATTAAGGCAAGATTTTTTTTTTTATCTCCTCTTTTCTCTCCACGTACCAACACTCTCATCGCCTCACGATGCCTACTTTTCTTCTCTTTTTCTCCCTTTCTTTTCTTCCTCCTCTTTTCTTTTCTCTATTTTTTCCTGACTGCAACCTCTGCTCTCTTCTTCTTCCAGCTACCAAACTGCTTCCTTTCCCTCTCCAACTCTCCTCTTCTCAATAACAGCAACCCTTGCAGCTCTCTCCTCCTTCCTCTCAAATAACAATCATTGTTACTCTTTCTCAACAATAAAAGTAACACCTTGCTGCCCTCTTTCAACAGTAGCAGCAGCCATCTAGTCGGCTTAAGCAACAGATTTCACTTGTCATTTTATTTAGCAAGAGCAAGAACAATAGTGTTCTTCTCTTCTTCTATTTATTTTTTTTCCCAATCCATAACAGTCGGCTCTAATTTTTCTCTTCTTTGTTTTCTGGGTGAGCAAAGCAACAAGATCCACCATTGTTGAACATTGTTAAAGCCGACTGAGGCTCCACTCATTTTCCTCTTCACTGGAGAAGAAACACTAATCCCCTTTTCTTTTTTGTATAAACAATTATATTTTTTTGCATTAAGGAATCGATTGATTAGTTTTTTCCCTTGACGTTGTAAGTAGGGCTGGCTATAGCCTAGGATAGCCCTGGGGTGCCTCCGTCTCTAAGTCGTTGAATGGCTCGACTGATGTGTGTGAATCATGTATATGTTTTGAGTCTTATTTAGCATACATTTATTTCATTTCATGAGCATATTTTGCATAAACTTCTAGTATTTGCATTCATTTCATCATTCTAGTTTGGATGAGTATGGTTTGTACTTTACATTGATGGAAGTGGAGAATCTAATGATTGAAGTGAATTTGGAGAAGAAAAGCCAAAGAAATATGCATTATAACATGATCCACAATCATCCCGTGCTGCTTGACACGATCGTGAATTATCCAAGAAAAAGAGGCAGTTGCAAGCCATTAAATTGGAGCTTCCAAGCCATGTTCCTTGCTGACCCTTGATGAAAAGTGCTCACAGCAAACCACACATCTAGGTAATGCTTCCCAACATGACCGTGGATCATGTAGCAGCATTCCCCTTTTCTTAGGAAATTTTGTTAGCCCCTATTTTGTTAGGAAAATCTTTTATATCCTAGTACTCTTTAGAAAAGTATGTTAGGGTTATCCTACTTATTAGGAAACTCTATCAGGCCATGAAAACTATAAAAAGAGACAAGGGGTGGTAGCTACAAGACATGAAGGGTTCTTATTGGAAATTTTGTCATTAAAGTCCTTGATTTGGTCATAATTTTAGGAATATTTCAGGATCATTTTTTATGTAAATATAGATTATAAAAGATCAATCGTGATATGCTACGCGCCGCACAGTGCGCGACTGTGCGTGTGCAGCATATCAGACATTTTTTTTATAGATTTTGAATTTAAAAAAAATCAATATTTCTTTATATAAATCTCTAATACATAAACATATCCCTTAAACACATTATAATACTCCATAAATACTTAAATTTATTTAATTTTTAATTTTTCTTTTTACTAAACACTATAATCTAATTGGGAAGTCTGAACCCTAGAGATAAAATCTTAAAAAAAATAACTTGAAAATTATAACCCAATTGGGAAACATGAACCCTAAAAATAAAATCTTTAAAAAATATTTTAATTTTTTTTAATTCAAAATTAAAAAAAATAATAAAAAATAACAGACGATATCTATTACTTTTTTAGATTTTAAATTTTAAAAATCAATATTTCCATATATAAATCCTTAATCCATGAATATATGCCCTAAATACATTACAATATTCCGTAAATACTTAAATTTATTTTATTTTTAATTTTTTTACTAAATATTATAATCCAATCGAGAAGCCTAAATCCTAGAGATAAAATCTCTAAAAAAAAATAGCTTACAAATTATAACCCAATTGGAAAGTATGAATCTTAGAAATAAAATCTTTAAAAAATATTTTAATTATTTTTTAAATTCAAATTTTTAAAAAATAATTAAAAAGGAAAAAAAAGCAAAGCAAAGTTGATATTTTGCGCGACGCGCACAGTCCCGTACTGTATAATTTGTCAAATATTAGTTTTATTTAGTTTTTTTTTCATTAGTTTCCTTTTCTATTGTAAATTCTCTCTATAAAAAGAGCGCCTTGTACCTATTTTAGTTAAGTGGAAATAATTATTTTTCCTTATATTTTCTGCCTTGGTATCAGAGCAAGAAGGGAAAAAAAATATAGCAACAATAAAATTATAGTAGCCATGTCAGAAGTCACATCCAAAACCACTTCAATCCTTGCCACTATCACGGTAAAACCCTTTGAGACCCTGCAATACCATTCCAACTCTCATTCAGTCCAAATCACCACCATCCACCTGAATGGTGACAACTTCCTCCGGCAATCGCAATCCTTCTGAATGTATATCCGTGAGCAAGGAAAATCAATTATATCGCGGGTGACAAGAAGGCTCCTGCTGTTAATGATCAGTTGTATGCCACATGGGGCGCTGAAAAATCCATGGTTATGACATGACTAGTCAACTCCATGGAGGAGGATATAAATACCAATTACATGTGCTAACCTACTGCAAAATGTTGATAGTTCTAAAGCATAAAAAATACATAAATACAAAAACTGTAAAACTCATAGTGATCTCACGTAGTAGATCTTGCTCTTCGCTTTTCATACAAAATGAAAAACAACTCACAGTGATGCTCAGCGAAGAAGATCAGAGAAGATATCAAAGAATAACTTGCCGTCAGAAGAACGATTATGAACGAATCGGAAAGCTCTTCAAGATTCCATGAGCCCAATCCCTCTCTACCAGAAGTTCTCCTTGCCGATTACTGGCTCACTCCCTCTTACAATCCCGTGCACATGGACGAACCTTGCATAGAGACTTTTCACATATGGGACGAACCCGACTTTACACAAACCTCACACACAGCAAGCTCCCACAAAACTCCCATTTTCTTCTTTGGCTTGGACGCATATATATTAGAGGAAGATGACTCTTCCTCTTTCTCTATTAATAGAGGAATTAAATGGGCTAGAAGATAAAGGAGAAGGGGTGCCCTTTCATCTTCTTAATTCCAACATCTCCCACTTGTCCAAGTCAATCTATAAAGGTCATCTAGTCACAAAGACCATGTAAGTCACATAGACTATATTATCATCAAGTCACGAAGACCAAAGCAAAACACTAGTTAGTCACAAAGATTAAATAAGAACTAGTTAGTCACAAAGACCAAATAAGAGCATCCAATCCATACTTTAGGAAAAATGGTTCGTGCGACGACAAGCACACTGAGCAATTATTGCTAAGAAGATTGCTACATCCTACATAGTTGCTCTATAAAATGAATCAGAGACATTCTCATAATGGCACATAGTCTCTCTCCTGGCGGTATATATCCGTTATCTAGGAAACATCAAATCTCCCAGTGGCACACAACCATTATCTTGGAGATATCCATGTCTTGCTATTTACCCAAATTAAATAATCTTTATTTACATCAATATGAACATCTCTAATCTCTCATAATGACTTTTATGTCAAGAGTATGTTTCATATTCAATATTCACAATCATTTCTATATATAACAGAAATGGGTTGACTAGTGAATAACATGAAAAGATACAAATATATTTAATCTTCATTTTTGGCTAGAATCTATTCATTTGCATCAGTCGCTTTCCTAATTATGCTCTATAAACCGAATCATCCATAGCCAATAGGAAACATGCTAAAGTAGCAGATACTGATTATAGTTTCAAGTAGACAACTAAATAGTCACTTAGGGTAAAATTGAGATTAACTTATAATCTCAAGGGTCTCACATAGTAAAGAAGCAGAGATCTATTCTCCTACTACCCTTCTTGTCGCCATATCACATGTCACGCCCCGGGGAAGTCCCTGTCCGAAGAAATTTCGGCAGCACCTCCCCTATACGGGTGACAATCTGAAACATTTCTACGGACACAATATACATCAGTCACAGGCGGCTGGAACATACACACAACCACGCAGTTTATATACAGCCTACTCGGCTGATACCACAAAAATTACAACCACGCAGTTATATGTAAATCTAACAGCCCACTCGGCTGTACCAAACCAAACACAGCGGAATACAGTAGAAAACCAAATACAAACCAAAATACAAGACTGCTAGCCGGTTAGGCTTACACAACCAACAAACAATACAAAATACCACATAACAACAACAACACTCCACAAACAAAACCGGAGCACAAAGATAAATACACTGGCTCATAAAACAAATAAATAATAAAGGGAAACTGTAAGTCTTCTGATGTGATGTGGGAACCGGCAGGTAGGATACTCCAAGCAACTCCATAAATAATCCTAGTACCTGAAAAGATAGTGTCCACGGGGGTGAGTTCAACAACTCAGCAGATACCAGTTGACATGTATAGTAAGCTATAACAGACAGTAATAACTATGGAGTACAGACTCCTGGACAAAAGCTGAAAATGCACAATAGAATAGGCTGAAAAGAACTGTACTCACCAGGGCCTCCTATCAGAATAGTCAGGTCGTCAGACCGAGAGTATCATAAATCTTGTATGCATGTCAAACATATGCATCCATCCAAATGCAGCATATAAGTGCAACAAACACAATCAGTATATGCATCAATGCATATGATGCCAATGACATGGTCACCCCTGACGCCAGTCAGCCATCTCACACACAATGGTGAGACCGAGTGGGTAGGGTTGTGACAACCGTGCACTCTGACATCACTGCTCCTGATGAGTGACCGAATGGACGGGATGCTGTCGGAGTACACCTATCCTCCTACCCCAAATTATAAATGGGGGAACGCAATGCTCTCATCTCCCGGTGCACAATGACGGGGAGGGATCCCGGCGTGCTACCACGCTGCAGTACACTACCCATGAGTGTCCCAGCGGAGCACCACCGAGCAAACTGACGTGCTACCACGCTGCGTCACGCTACCCATGAGCGGACCAACGGAGCACCGACAGTGATGAAACTGGCGATGTGCTCAACAACAATGGAACAGACTATTGCGCAGCATGCAATCATGCGAATGGTGTATGACACTAAGCATGACAATATCCTGAACAGCATAACAATATCCATATATATATAAAATATGTACCGTAGTATCAATGGTCAAATCTGAAGACCTAAGGTACACAGGTCAGGTAGGGTATAAAAACCTAGGTCCTGAGCATAATGAGGCATGGTATGTCACTACCATATGAGCATATATATAATCATGTAGGTACTAACAATAAATGCATAACAGGTGAGCAAACAAGCATGTAACAGGTATCCTGTAGTGACATATCGAAACAAGAACGAACATAATTATTACTAAAGGCTATAACCCACTAAACATATCAACATGACATTATCAAAGATAAGTCAAGTACCCGCCTCCAATAGAAGTGGTCCAATCTGAAATAGATCCCTCGTCGAGATACCGTCTCGAATAAAAATCCTGTAATAGCCATATTTAATTTAGCTACATATATATCACATAGCTAAAGAAATTTCTTATTTACCAGAACCCTAATTCGTTCCACTATACAATTTGATTTATGTCTAAACCTAAATCAACTTGAACTCTTCCAAATACGAACCTAATACCAGAGCAAATTTATACACCTTACCTCTACCTCAGACCTAATTCAATATTTAGTTCAATAACAACTCAACACGAAACTTACCCAAATTCTGATGCCTCAGCACTGCTCCAATCCTGAGGAGTCTACTGCCAAATTTCTGGCCGCAACTACCTGGAATTACTGATCCCTACATCAAATACCCAAAATCAGCACTGATTGGATTTTGCAACCCAACCTCAGATTGAAAGATTACTACAACCAATGATCAAATACAATCTAAGCAAAATCCCTAAATCCAAACTCTCTAGTTGTTACCTTGTTTATACCAGATGTTCACTGCTGGTGTCGATCCGACCAGATCCAAATCTATGTTGGCAACCTTCCCTTCGTCGAAGACTAAATAGACGGTGGCTGAGAGATCAGCAGCAGATCTGTGCCGACGAGGGAACGAACAGGGGTCCAACAGAAAAGAAAAAGATGGTCGGTCGATATATGTCCAACCAGAGAGCTACCAGACTCAGATGGTGGCGAGCCGGCGTTGATGCCATGTCAAGTGGTAGGCAGTGGCTAGGGCACCAGAAACAGATCAACTCGGGTGCTCGGCTCCTGTCCCCGACCCGAAGAGGCGAAGGCTCAGGTGATACTCAGACGCCGGCGGCGATGAAGACGCGAGGAAGGAAGAAGAAGGGTTCGGCCGGTGGTGAGCGATCAGATTGTGGCAGTCAGCTATGGCAAATTCGCCGTGAGGGTAGAGGGTGAACTAGGGCACAGCCGGACGGAGGAGAAGTAGCGCAATCGAGGGAAGAAGAAGAGGGGGAATCGGCTCGAGGAAGAAGTAGGGAACTACCGAGTGGAAGTTAGGGCACGGGAGGAGATGGCGACTCAGCACGAGGAAGAAGAACTCGGCGCGCACGGTTTCGGCTAGGAAGAGAAGAAATCAAATAAAGAAAAGAAAATAGAAAAGGAAATTAAGAAAATAAACATTTCCTTGCTTAAGTGGGAAGCCTAAACAGGCTTTCCCGGATCCCATTTTTATCTCCGTAAACTCGTTCATACGGTCTCCGAAAAATTCCAGAAAAATTTATAAATATTTCAGAAAAATTCCCTTATCATTATTCGCCAATTTTTCGGTATTTTACATCACATGTGGTATAAATCATATGTTACGATGTTATTCTCTTTATTAAAAGAGCGCATGTTTTTCTCAAATTTTAACATCGTACAGATTTCGATCTAGACATACCTAATGTCTAATCCTAAATTCAACATATGAATTCTAATCTAGCCTTAAGCAGATTCAGTAAATGGTGGGTACATTTACTCCGATCATTACATAAATAATCTCATCTTGACACAATTATCAAGGCGACCTTAACTTATAGGTATGTCTCTAATCACAACTACATAAGTTATCCCATAAGTAACGGTTTTATCTCTATTTATACTTAACAAATAGAGATGATTGTCCATGTGAGTGGACCAATCTCAAATTGCCAACATGCTCATCGAGACTTTAATCTAAAATATAACAATCCACTGAATAGATCATGACATTTTACAACGTGCTACATTTTATGAAGTCATAAAGACTTCCCATATCCTTGAAATGACTCTTTAGTCAATGGCTTCGTAAAAGGATCTACAACCATAGTACGTGTAGGGATATACTCAAGAATTATTATTTTTTTGTCCACAATATCCCTAACAAAATTATACTTAATTCTATATGCTTTCCTTTGCTATGATATTTGGGATCCTCAGATTGACTGTTAGAGTACACTATAATAGGACTCCTATTGTCTTTAGCAATCTTCAAATGCTCCAGGAATCTTTTCAACCAGACAAATTATTGCACAAGTGATGCACAAACAACACAACTTCCATTGTTGACAAGACTACACAAGCCTAGCCATATAGCTTCTATTGTTGACACGGCTACACAAGCCAAGCCACATAGCTTCCATTGTCGACAAGGCTACATAAGCCTGCTTCTTGCTATTCCATGAGATGGCGCCACCATTTAGAAAGAAGGTATAACCGGAGTGGATTTTCTGTCATCAAGGTCTCTTGACAATCTGCATCTGTACAACCCTTCAGGTTCATCATAAATCCTTGGAAACAGATATAATAATCTGTTATCCTTTTTTTAAGGTATTTTAATATTCTCTTCACCACTTTCCAGTGTCTTGATCCTGAGTTTAACTAGAAATAACTAACTAAGCCAACAACATAGCTTATAGCAGGATGAGTACACAACATAGTGCACATCAAACTACCAATAAAGCTGGCATATGATTTTTTTTATTTTAGCTTTTTCTTCAGGAGTCTTGGGATACAATATTACAATTCGACATATTGAAGTATTATAGCATCTTAGTGATATAAGCCTCTTGAGATAAACTTAAAAGCCTTTTTGATCGATCTTTCATGATCCTCACTCCTAAGATGTACTCAGCTTCTCTTCAAAAATAATATCCTTCATTTAGGTATATTCTTTTACAACTAGTCAAACTTTGTATCAATTAATCGATCAATCCACTTTCCTCTTGATTTTGATAATCAATTTATTCCCAATAGCCCTTTGGCCTAGAAGAAGATTGACTAAATCTCAAACTTATTTCTTTCTCATCGACTCCATTTCCTCGTCCATTGTAACTTACCTTTTTTTTTCCTCTAACTGAGCATATTGTTGGTCCCCGTGGGTGTTTTGATGTGATCAACCAAGTTGGTTAGGTCCTGCTATGTTTGATCCCTGTGTTTGAGTGTGCAGGAGCTTAGGAGCGCAGGAAGTCGAGCGGAAGACGCAGCTAGCGAGAAGGATGACACGGGAAGGGAGCCGACGGGCTCGGTGCGTCCGAAGGACGAGAGAGCTGCAGAAGAGTACACCGATGGGCGAGAAGAACATGCGCGACGTTCGAGGGACGTTAAGCCGGGGAGGAAGGCTGCTCGAGGAGAAGGCCAGAAATTGGGTTCGGGTGAGCCCTATTTCGGTTGGCCGAAATCACCCAAAAGAATGGAGCGTCGGAAGCTGAAGAAAGCAAGCTGGAATTCGAGCTGCCAGCTTGGAGGTGGCTCCATCAGGCTTGGAGGCACCTCCAGCTTGAAGGCGCCTTCAGCCTTGTTGAAGGCGCCTTCAACAGGTCAAACTGACCGTTTCGAGCTGCGGATAAAGTTTTATCCTCTCACCCCTTGGAGGCGCCTTGGACCCCTATTGGAGGCCCCTTGGATCCTCGAGATCAGATTTTCAGAGGCTATTTAAAGACCCCTGGAGCTAGGAATTCAACACAACTCAAGCAATTAATTGTGTAGCCATTCCTAGCAATAGTTCTAAACTTCCAAAGTGTAAAAGGCTTCTTTGCCTTCAGTAAAAGAGATTCTTTTTAGTGCGCTTCTCATTGCCCTGGATTAACAACCTCTTTGGTTGTAACCAGGTTAAATTCCTGTTTCTTTTCTGTTTACTGCTTTATTAATTTACTGCTTTATTTACTATTGCACTAATTGAGTTGAAAGCACGAGGAGGGTATAGTTTATTTTTGTTTTCAGCAATTCACCCCCTCTTGCCGGCCTCCGCTGCACCTACAATTGGTATCAGAGCAAGACCGCCTCAGAAGGACTAACTGTTAGGATCCTTTGTACTCGGCTAGAGAGGGGGTGTGAATAGCCGACCCCAATCTTTCGCGTTTCTTCCTATGATTAGGTTAGTGCAGCGGAAATACAACGTAGAAAGAAAACAGGAGAAGAAAGACACACCATATAACGAGGTTCGGAGATGAACTCCTACTCCTCGGCGTGTCCGTAAGGTGGACGAAACCTACCAATCCGTCGGTGGATGAGTCCCCGGAAACCCGGCTAATAGATACTCCTTGTGGGTGGAGAAACCTCGCCACAATAACTCGCAACAGCAAGATAGAATACAAGGAATACAAGAAGTAAATACAATGAATGTAACAATACAAGCTTGCCTTCTTGTCGTCGACTGAAATCCTGGAAGCAACAACTTCAAGGACGAATGCCAACAAGCAGCTCAGCCGAAAGAAGCTCACGCGGGGCTTCGGAAGTGAGCTCAACAGAGCTCAGTCGAAGCTGAAACTTCAGCAGCAGAACAGAAGTTCTAGGAGCAAAGAAGAAGGAGAGACCTACACAGAAGATGCCCTCGTCTCCTTATACCTGCGAAAAAGAAACAGCGAAGAAACTAGCCGTTGCGTCGCAACGGCTAGAAGCCTGATCGGTCTGTGGACCGATCAGGGAAGAAGCCTTCACTTCTGTTCCGTCCCTGATCGGTCCATGGACCGATCAGGAAACCTCCTGATCGGTCCACAGACCGATCAGGGAACCTCCTGATCGGTCCGTAGACCGATCAGGCTTCTCTTCTGCTAGTTTGCCACTGATCTCCTTTTGATCGGTCTCCAGACCGATCAGATAACCATCAGTAGCATACTGATCGGTCACCAGACCGATCAGATGAGCCATGTATCATTGGATCGGTCTGCAGCCCGATCCAAACTTCTCAGCCCTAAACCTAAGGCTTCCCCACCAACATCCGGTCAACCTTGACCTGTTGGTTCATCATTCATAGCATCTGGTCACTCCCTTGACCTGCTAGAATTCTCCACCAAGTGTTCGGTCAATCCCTTTGACCCACTTGGGCTTTCCTCTTCGTGCCAAGTATCCGATCACTCCCTTGATCTACTTGGACTTCCCTACACCAGATGTCCGATCACCCTTGATCTATCTGGATTTTCCCTTGCCCGGCTTCACTCACCAGGACTTTCCACCTGGCTTCACTCACCAGGATTTCCACACTGCCTAACATCTCAGTTAGGACTTTCTCACTGCCTGGCTTCACTTACCAGGACTTTCCAACTGCCTAACATCTCAGTTAGGACTTTCCCACTGCCTGACTTCACTCACCAGGACTTTCCAACTGCCTAACATCCCAGTTAGGACTTTCCCACGGCCTGGCTTCACTCACCAGGACTTTCCAACTGCCTAACATCCCAGTTAGGACTTTCCCACGTGCCAAGCTCCCTGCTTGGACTTTTCCCGTGCCAAGCTCCCTGCTTGGACTTCTCCAGTGCCAAGTCTCCATACTTGGACTTTTCGCGTGCCAAGCTCCCTGCTTGGACTTTTCCAGTGCCAAGTCTCCATACTTGGACTTTTCAGGTCAACCAGGTCAACCTTGACCTAGGGTTGCACCAATAATCTCCCAACCATCTATTCTTGTCTCACATCAAGAATAGAACTCTCTCACGAGTGTCAAACATCAACATGCAACTCAACTAGGTCAACCTTGACCTAAGGTTGCACCGACAATCTTCCCAAGTCAAACATCAAAATACAACTCGAGTCAAGTCACCTCGAGTCGGGTCAACCAGGTCAACCTTGACCTAAGGTTGCACCAACAATCTCCCCCTTTTTGATGTTTGACAAAACCCATAATCAAGTTAGGTTAACCCGATAACCTAACTTAGGTTTTCCAACCATCTTCCAATGTCCAATGTTCTTTCCTTGAACATTTTTTGGACATTCTCCCCTTAGGTTAACCCGATAACCTAACTTGGGGTCTCCAATAATTCTCCCCCTTTTTGACACACATCAAAAAGAATTCCAATGTTCTTTCTCGAACATTCCTTGACATTCTTCCCCTAGCTTAGGTTAACCCGATAACCTAACTTGGGTTCTCCAATAATTCTCCAATGAACACTCTCCCCTTTTTGACACACATCAAACAGAAAAAGGAGGGTATCAAGGTCAAGAGTTTCTTCCTAATGAAAGTCCCATACCTTTCATTGAAACTCTTAATTTCCCCCTTGATACTAAACTCAACAATCAACTTAGTGATAATCCCATATCACTAATCCTCAAAAGTCTTAAGGAGTAAAAACTCCCCCTAAAAGTCAACTCCCCCTTGACAATTAGGTAAAACTCCCCCTAAAGATCAATTCCCCCTTTGACCATTGCACCAACAATGTCTTTGAGAGTTCCAAACCTTTAGAAACCCGAAACTCAACTCCCACAGCTGAAATTTCAGACCACAGACTGAAATCAGGCAAGTTGGCACGCCCTGATCGGTCCCCAGACCGATCAGAGTCCATCTGGACCGGTCCAGTGACCGATCCACACCTCACTGATCGCACTGGACCTCACTGGATCGGTCTGCAGACCGATCCATGCTTCCCTGGATCGGTCCGTAGACCGATCAAGGCTCTAAACACAGATTTCTGATTTTCCTCTTCCGAAATTCAGAAACCCTTTAAAAATTCCAGAAAATTTCAAAAATTATAAAACCTTGAGGATACATTCCTCATATCATACACTATCAAGGAAAAATAGTTTTCTATGAAAATAGTTTCCATTTTTCAATCTTGATACAAAGTTCAAAAACTTTGAAATAGTTCAAGTTTAACTCAACTTTGTATCACAATGTTCAATGATGAATGCTATCACTAGGAAAGCTTCATCAAGGTTTTTCAAATCAATTTTAAAATGCTTTTAAAACCATTTGAATTTAGGACCATAATCTTAGGGCTAGATGTACATGACTTGTACACAAGCTTTCCCTATGATCCTTAATTTCTTGAATTAGTGTCATCTAGGTACAAGGACTATGCACCTTGATCCTAACTCATGATCCTAATATCTCACACACATCTAAGGTGTATCAAACCACATTCAAGTCAATTTGATGTGAGATATGGGTTTAGGTATCTTAGACTAAGGTCTCATGCATTTTCTAAACACAAATTTGATCTCAATATCAAGATGTGTTTTTCATCCTTAAATCAATTCAATTGATTATTAATGCAAGAGATGATGACATGGCATAAAATAATATCATAAATGAAAACATGTGCCAATGTCATGATGTCATGGCATAAAGTTTGAAACTTAAATAAACATGAAATAAAAACTAGCCTAAGCATTATCATGACATTTCAAATGATAATAAAACTAAACATGATGTCATGACATGTGAGGGCAAACAATCATGGCAAGATTTAGCATAAATAAATATACCTAGATTACCTATCTAAGTATTCTTAACCACTTGGCTAACTTCAAATTTAATCCTAGATTGCCCCAAAATGCCAAAATCCTAATTTTGACACTTCTTGAACTCTAGATTAATTCATGCCACTTAAAGATCAAATTTATCCTCAAAACTTGGCATGTTTCATTTTTCCTCGAGAGTTCTCTAGATTTTCTCAAATTGTGCCAATTGAGATTAAAAATGAAATTTCCAATCTTTAGGCATATTTAACTCTTCAAAGGAGTAAATGATAATTCCATTTCATTTTCAAAAGTTCTCAAAACCTTGAAAATGCTCCTTGAGTGTCAATTTCCTCAAAGTTGGGTTAACTACCCTTCTAATCGGAGTTGACACTCTCTAACCCATTTATGGGGTAGAGAAGATGCTCCTAGGAACCCAATACCTATTAGAGCTCATTGGGTTCACTAAATATTCACTAGGAATAACTTCCCTAGCAACCCTCCTAATGACCCTCTTAGGCTTTAAATCCTTGGTCATTTGGGACTCATCAAGATCAACTCTAGGGATGACTCCCCTTGTGACCTTGGTGATGGTCTTCCTAGCCCTAGATTTTGTTCCATAATCGAATGGAACATTATGATAAGTGGGCTTGACCACTTGGGACTTAGGTTTGTGACCCAAACCTTTCTTGTCCTTGGACATTGGTTTTTGACCCTTAGGCCCTAGAGTTGACTTCTCTAAATTTTTAAGGGTCTTTTCTAGGGTATCAAGCCTTGACCTCAAGACTTGATTCTCCTTTTCTAATACCTCAAGTTTTGATTTGTCATTCTTTCTTGAGGTGTTCCTAGGCATGTGTCTAGTTGATTTAGGGTTTCTACCTAGGTTTTCCTTAACCTTAGAAGTGTTAATCCTAGGGTTAGCATTCCTAGTAGTATCCCTATCTAGGTTGACATGTTTAGCACCTAAGCACATGTATTGATTTCTAGTGTTAACATGTTTATCATTATTGACTAATGCAATAAAATTACTAGCATGTATCCTACTAGAATTGCACGAATGAGCCTTAAAAGATACCTTAGGGTTTGCCTTAGCTCCCCCAATCGATGTGCATCCCTTGTCCTTGTGAGGTTTCCTCCCCTTCGGACATTGGCTCCTATAGTGTCCCCGCTGCTTGCATTGAAAGCACACCATGTGCTTCTTGCCTTTGCGTGTTGGGACTCCGGCTTCCTTGACCTTTGGTGCCGGTGGAGTCTTCCTAACCTTCTTTGGACATTTGCTCTTGTAATGTCCATGTTTCCTACACTCAAAACACATTATGTGTAATTTTCTTGAAATTAAAATGTTTGAGTTACCTAGGGTTGTGGATGGAGATGAGCTTTCTTCTTCAACCCTTCCGGAGGTGGGAACTTCTTCTTCTTGCTCCGAACTTGAACAAGAGGAACTCTCCTCCTCTTCTTCCTTGGATGTTGAGTAGCCCTCAACTCCCAATTCGCTCCCTCCATGATATGAGCTACTTGGCTCACTAGGCTCCTCTTCATGGCTTGAAGTGGAGCTCTCCTCATGGTACTTGGCCAAGTTATCCCACAACTCCTTGGCATTGTTGTATTTACCTATCTTACACAAAACATTAGTAGGTAATGAAAATTCAATTGTTTTAGTTACCTCATTATTGATCGTGGATTGGTGGACTTGTTCCTTCGTCCACTTGTTCTTCTCTAGAGGCTCTCCTTCTTTATCCATTGGAGGAGTAAACCCTTCTTGTACACAAAACCAGTTCCACATATTAGTCCTAAGAAAATACATCATCCTTACCTTCCAATATGCGAAGTTGTCATTGTAGAAGGGTGGAATGGTGATGTCTTCTCCGAATTGATCCATCTCTAGCTTGTGCTCCCACGGGTGTGAATCCGACGAAGAGCGAACCTCGCTCTGATACCACTTGTTAGGATCCTTTGTACTCGGCTAGAGAGGGGGTGTGAATAGCTGACCCCAATCTTTCGCGTTTCTTCCTATGATTAGGTTAGTGCAGCGGAAATACAACGTAGAAAGAAAACAGGAGAAGAAAGACACACCATATAACGAGGTTCGGAGATGAACTCCTACTCCTCGGCGTGTCCGTAAGGTGGACGAAACCTACCAATCCGTCGGTGGATGAGTCCCCGGAAACCCGGCTAATAGATACTCCTTGTGGGTGGAGAAACCTCGCCACAATAACTCGCAACAACAAGATAGAATACAAGGAATACAAGAAGTAAATACAATGAATGTAACAATACAAGCTTGCCTTCTTGTCGTCGACTGAAATCCTGGAAGCAACAACTTCAAGGACGAATGCCAACAAGCAGCTCAGCCGAAAGAAGCTCACGCGGGGCTTTGGAAGTGAGCTCAACAGAGCTCAGTCGAAGCTGAAACTTCAGCAGCAGAACAGAAGTTCTAGGAGCAAAGAAGAAGGAGAGACCTACACAGAAGATGCCCTCGTCTCCTTATACCTGCGAAAAAGAAACAGCGAACAAACTAGCCGTTGCGTCGCAACAGCTAGAAGCCTGATCGGTCTGTGGACCGATCAGGGAAGAAGCCTTCACTTCTGTTCCGTCCCTGATCGGTCCATGGACCGATCAGGAAACCTCCTGATCGGTCCACAGACCGATCAGGGAACCTCCTGATCGGTCCGTAGACCGATCAGGCTTCTCTTCTCTGTTGCCACTGATCTCCTTTTGATCGGTCTCCAGACCGATCAGATAACCATCAGTAGCATACTGATCGGTCACCAGACCGATCAGATGAGCCATGTATCATTGGATCGGTCTGCAGCCCGATCCAAACTTCTCAGCCCTAAACCTAAGGCTTCCCCACCAACATCCGGTCAACCTTGACCTGTTGGTTCATCATTCCTAGCATCTGGTCACTCCCTTGACCTGCTAGAATTCTCCACCAAGTGTTCGGTCAATCCCTTTGACCCACTTGGGCTTTCCTCTTCGTGCCAAGTATCCGATCACTCCCTTGATCTACTTGGACTTCCCTACACCAGATGTCCGATCACCCTTGATCTATCTGGATTTTCCCTTGCCCGGCTTCACTCACCAGGACTTTCCACCTGGCTTCACTCACCAGGATTTCCACACTGCCTAACATCCCAGTTAGGACTTTCTCACTGCCTGGCTTCACTTACCAGGACTTTCCAACTGCCTAACATCCCAGTTAGGACTTTCCCACTGCCTGGCTTCACTCACCAGGACTTTCCAACTGCCTAACATCCCAGTTAGGACTTTCCCACGGCCTGGCTTCACTCACCAGGACTTTCCAACTGCCTAACATCCCAGTTAGGACTTTCCCACGTGCCAAGCTCCCTGCTTGGACTTTTCCCGTGCCAAGCTCCCTGCTTGGACTTCTCCAGTGCCAAGTCTCCATACTTGGACTTTTCGCGTGCCAAGCTCCCTGCTTGGACTTTTCCAGTGCCAAGTCTCCATACTTGGACTTTTCAGGTCAACCAGGTCAACCTTGACCTAGGGTTGCACCAATAATCTCCCAACCATCTATTCTTGTCTCACATCAAGAATAGAACTCTCTCACGAGTGTCAAACATCAACATGCAACTCAACTAGGTCAACCTTGACCTAAGGTTGCACCGACAATCTTCCCAAGTCAAACATCAAAATACAACTCGAGTCAAGTCACCTCGAGTCGGGTCAACCAGGTCAACCTTGACCTAAGGTTGCACCAACACTAACCACCGACTGAAGTACAACGATCAAGACGATGGCCGGAGCAAATATTCATCCTCCAAAGTTCGACGGAGATTTCACCACATGGAAGCGAAAAATGGAGGTATTTTTTAAAACGGATTTTGATATTCTTATTACAATGAAATATGGTTTTGCAGCGCCGAAAGATAAAGAAGAAAACACATGGAGCAAGAAGGAGCAAGCCGATTTCGTCGCCAACGGAAAGGCTGAGTTCCATCTACTCAGTGTACTGTCACCTCAGGAGATAAATCGGATCGGAAGCTATGACTCTGCGAAAGATCTCCGGGAGAAATTCCTGGAGCTTCACGAAGGTACCTCCGAAGCGAAGCTAGCCAGGCGCGACATCCTCCGGACCCAATTGACCAACCTCCGGATGAACCAAGGTGAGAAGGTAGCGCAACTCCAAGCAAGGATCAAAGAGCTGATCATGCAACTAACCAATCTTGGAGAAGAAGTAATGAATCGAGACTCGATCCGATACGCGCTCAACGCCTTCCCTAGAACTCCAGAGTGAGCCTCCTTAGTAGATGCGTACTACATCTCTAAGGACTTTATAGGTAAGTACTCTAGAACAACTGTTTTCCACTTTTGAACTTCACGAATCTTGAGTTTCAGAGCCCAATGGAGTAGAGAAGACCAGTCAGAACATTTCCTTAAAGGCAAAAATGAACAGTTCTGACTCCGAAGCCTCAGTTGATGAATCAAAAGCGACACTACTGGTAAGACGCTTCAATAAATTTTTTAAATCTAACAAATTTAGATCGCAGAGGCATGAGAGAAAAAGAAGAACGACTCGTTGCTACAACTATAACGAAGAAGGGCACATCAAGGATGATTGCCCGAAATTGAAGAGCAAGCAAAAGGAGAAGGCAAAGACCAAGTACAAGAAACCAGATTCCTCCAAACACAAGAACCTAAAAGCCACTTGGTCAGAGTCATCCTCCGAATCAGACGTCGAAGAATTCTCGGGGATAGCTCTAATAGCTACCCATTAGCTGGAAGAAGAGTCAAGCTCAGAGATGAGTATCGATGAAGGGGGAGGAACATCAGAAGAGGAAAGCTGCAGTGAAGGGGGAGCCTCATCGAGTCAGGTAAGTCAGGTACGAAATCTAACCCTGACTCAGTCTTTTCGCTTTATTAAATCTCTTTCTAAAGACTTATTCGAATTAGAAAAAGAAAATAAAGAATTGAAAATGAAATTAGCAAAAGCATGTCCACTTGTGATGTACAATAGCATAAAATCAGAAAATGATAAATTAAAATTAGAAATTGAAAAATTGAAATCTGATGCATGCTTAAAATTTCCAAAATCAAAAGTTAGAATTTATGGAAAATTGAATTAATACATTAGAAATCATCACGGTCAACTTAGAATAGTGCCAAAGAACTATGTACCCCCGAAATTTTTGATTAATCCTGTAGGAAGGAACCTCAATTGGATTTCGAAATCTGTGCTAAATTAATTCATTTAAAGCTTACAGTAAGAAAATTAAACTTTGAATTTCTTTATGGAAGCTTTGTCTAAGGAAGTGGTTGTTGCTCCAATAACCAAGAAGGCCTAGTGCCTCGCCACGACTTGGAAGCCGAAATATCGAAATGAAAATATTTAATTAACTTTCTGATAAAAGCATTAAAATTGGAATTAAATAATGCTTTGAAAAGTTTTTAAATATTTCCCTATAAATTCATTTTTTTTGAAAAATAACTCTTGAAAGCCTTGCGTAGAATTTATTTTCTAAAAATCAATTTTTTTTACTTAGAAATTTTACTTAGCAATTTTACTTAGAATTTTTTTCATAAAAAAACTTCATTTTACTTAGAAATATCCTTGAAATTTCTATTTTTCTAATTTCATCTTAAATTAGAAATTTTTCCAATTTAAAAATTTATGCTAAAATTTTTTTTCCTATTACCCCGTTTTTGCTGTGATCAAAGGGGGAGAGAAATGTACAAGCTTAGAGAAGTACATATTTAGGGAGAGAGAATTTTTTTTTAACTTAAAAATATTCTTTTTGTAGTTGCAATTTTATTTATATGTGAGTTTAGTAATTTTCTTTTAAAATTACTTTTCTGTCTATTTTTACCCTAACTTGAACTTGGGTTGATGCACATCAAAAAGGGAGAGATTGTTGGTCCCCGTGGGTGTTTTGATGTGATCAACCAAGTTGGTTAGGTCCTGCTGTGTTTGATCCTTTTGTCTGAGTGTGCAGGAGCTTAGGAGCGCAGGACGTCGAGCGGAAGACGCAGCTAGCGAGAAGGACGACATGTGAAGGGAGTTGACGGGCTCGGTACGCCCGAAGGATGAGAGAGCTGCGGAAGGTTTCACTAGTGGGTGAGAAGAACGTGCGCGGCGTTCTAGGGACATTAAGCTGAGGAGGAAGGCTGCTCGAGGAGAAGGCTAGAAATTGGGTTCGGGTGAGCCCTATTTCGGCTGACCAAAATCACCCAAAAGAACGGAGCGTCGGAAGCTGAAGAAAGCAAGCTGGAATTCGAGGCGCCTCCAGTTTGAAGGCGCCTTCAGCCTTGTTGAAGGCGCCTTCAACAGGTCAAACTAACCGTTTCGAGCTGCGGATAAAGTTTTATCCGCTCACCCCTTGGAGGTGCCTTGGACCCCTATTGGAGGCGCCTTGGACCCTCGAGATCAGATTTTCAGAGGCTATTTAAAGGCCCCTGTAGCTAGGAATTCAACACAACTCAAGCAATTAATTGTGTAGCCATTCCTAGCAATAGTTCTAAACTTCCAAAGTGTAAAAGGCTTCTCCACTTTCAGTAAAGGAGATTCTTTTTAGTGCGCTTCTCATTGCCCTGGATTTACAACCTCCTTGGTTGTAACCAGGTTAAATTCCAGTTTCTTTTCTGTTTACTGCTTTATTACTTTACTGCTTTATTTACTATTGCACTAATTGAGTTGAAAGCACGAGGAGGGTATAGTTTATTTTTGTAACACCCCAAATTTCATGATTTGGAGTCCTAAAAGACATTATTAAAATCTAGAAATGCTATAGAAATATTCTAGAGATTTTTAGGAATTTTTAGAGTATTTTTATGAAATTTTTGGAGTTCGTTTGGTATTTTTACCAAGAGGAAGAATAATAAAATAAAAAGAAAAAAAGAATATGTTAAAGTCGGGTTTTGAACCCAAGAGCTCAGACCCGAACCAGATTTTAACGAACTCAGCCAACCAACTGGTCTGCAAATGTTTTGTTAATCATATATGGAGCGATTTATATTTAAGTAGTAGTTAGGAGCAGTAAAATAATAGGAAATAAAATGGTTGCAGCTGGGATTCGAACCCAAGAGTTGGGCTTTAAGCAGAACGCAACCCACCAACAGACCAGCCGAACTTTTCTTAACTAAATATATATCGAAATATATTTAAGTAGTACTAATTAACAGAAACCTTAGAGTATTAAAAGGAAGAACTTAGGGATTAATTACAAAACCTAAATTCTTTCCTCACCCTTCCTCTCCCGACGCGAGCGGCGACTCTTCTCCTCTCTCGCGGCGGAAACGAAGAAGAAACCAGGTTTGGTCTCCGGCGTCGGCGACCTCTCTCCTCCACGAATCCTTCACCAAGCTGAACTTCTCTCGGCAAGGTCAGCGCGGGCACAAGAAGAAGCCACAAGTTTTCAAGCTTTGAAACCCTAGACCTTCCTCTCCTTCGGTTGTAAGTCCAAGAATCGTCGGTAAGTTGCTACTCACCTGCAGTAGGATAGCTCCGAGATTTTCTTTCCTTGCTGCCGTGATTTGAGGATTTGGTTCATGATTTCTTCTTGTTTTTCCGAAGCAGATTAGAAGATTGAGATCTTAGTTTATGTGTTCTTCTATTGTCTATTGATTTAGGGATTTCGTTGGATTTCTAGTGAAAGGTATGTTGGAACATTTTGGTATGTTAGGAATGTCCTGATCCTCCTATCAGTTTAGTCATGCAAAACATCTTGCATGATAGCATGTGTTTGCTTTACATGTGAGTGTGCTGTTGTTTGGAATTTCTCCATGGTGGTTGAAAGAACTAACGTATGCATTAGGAACTCAAAAGGCAAATAAGCAATAGGAAGAGAAGCTAGCATGTCTCTTTTCTGAAGTTTCATCTGTAGGTCCCTGTATGATTACCTTAATATAGTGTGTATCCAGTTTATCATGAATATCCACTTGGTTGCATAACAAACAGCTGTAAGCAAGACTATCTGGATTCACTACATCAACATGGCTAACTCCCCATCCATGTTTATACTTTTTTTTTCATATTTGGACTTATATAAACAAAACATTGGACCCAGGATTTATGTTGATGTAAATGACCAAGGATTTATGTTGATCATATGGAATCAGATTATTTACCACTCATCAACATGTTTGTTTTATTTAATATGAAATAAATGATTATTAATTTGATTTTATATTTGCTGCCTTCAGTTTATATAAGAAAGATAAGCAGACTCCCAATCCAAGACACCCATGAGTTTGTTACTTAAAATGCCTTAGAGTATCTTGGCAGCTATGGTTGATTTCAGGGATAGGAATAGTGGACAAGTTTTATAAAATCACAGTATTAATGTAAGTGTTGGAACAACTATTTTAACGTAGGCTCTACTGGATGTTAAGTGTCCACTCAAAATCTCAATACATGATTCAGATATTAAAGGTCTAAGAGTCCCTGCATTAGAGTTGCTGGGTAGAAGATTAAATGATCTATTTCAATGGGGTTTTGCTACATATAATCAGATGATTGTAAGATATATCATATTGATGATCAAATAGAAAGTTTAGAAGGCAGTCGTTGATACTAGATGAGTGGGAGAGCTGAAATGATTGAAATCAATTTGGAAGTTTTAATGAAGTTTAGATCTCCTTGTAGTACAGAATTTTAGTGTAGTTTAGATCTCATTGTAGTGCAGATTTTTATTAAGTTTATATGCAGAATTTTGTTAACTTGAATATGCAGAATTTTAGTATGCAGATTTTGTCAAGCTTGGTATGCAGATTTTATATAAGCTTAGTATGCAAATTTTAGATAAGCATAGTATGCAGATTTTGTTAAGCTTAGTATGCAGATTTTAGATAAGCTTAATATGCAGATTTCTGTTTAAACTTGTATGCAAATTTTGTTTAAGCATTGCAGTGTTAGAATTTGTTTAAACATTTCAGTTTTGTAAGAAGCATTCTCTTATAAGAAAAGTATAAGAAAGATAAAGAAAAGAAAAGAAAAGGCCGAGACCTTAAGTAGATCCCAAAGTCGAGACTTTAGGGATTTTTGGCACACAAGGTGCCTATTAAAATGCCAAGGCATTTAAAGAAGAAGTAATTAAGATTATAAGTATTTTACTTTTAAGAAGAGGCTAGTACCCGACTTCCGAGGTTGTCGTTAAACAAATTCAGGTGTCCAATTCCGAGGTCTTGGCCCTGGTAGACCGAGGTCTGCTCTTTTAGGATTGGTGGCTCGCTACCCCAACCTATTAGGGAACGCGCATAAGATGGTACTATGCCTGAGCCCAAGAAGAAGTTGATTATTATTTTGAAGTATTATAAGTATAAGTTTTTGAACAAGTAAAACGAGTTTTACATAAACATAAAGTATTAAAGATTAAGTTAGAACAAATGAAATAAGTTTCATATGGTTCTAAAAATCAGTAAGTTTAGTTCCTTATTCTACCATGTTTATTTAGTAGATGAGTAGTTTTCATGTTTACCTATTAGATGAGCAGCATGATTAACTATTAGAATTACATGAGTAGATTTCTTAGCTTTTCTTTGCTATTAGTTTGACATGAGCAGTTATGTTTATGCTTTATTTCTTTTTAGAGCACATAGTTTCTAGTTCTTTTCGTATACATGCATATTCGTGATTTGTGAGTTAGATAGCGCTTACTAAGCAAATTTTGCTTATAGACTACACTTCCTCTTACTGCAGATAAAGCAAGGAAGGCGACAAGGTGGCGCGGATGGTGTGTGATGCCAGGACTATGGAAGCCTTGGGACTTAGTTTAAGAATTTATTAAGATTGTCATTTATTAAGAATGTATTAGATGAGTCATTTAGTCTTCCGCTGTTAGTTAATTGTATGTTTTTATTTTGTTTCCGCTATTCATTACTTGCATGATTTGATTTCATTAAATTGCGTGGTGATGTTATTCCTTTTGTGTGTTTGATATGTGTTCCAGCCGCCTGTGGCTGTGTATATTATGTTATGTATTAATAATTATGGTCACCGGTACAGGGGAGACTTTGCCGAAATTTTTCGGTAGGGTTTCTTCAAGGATTTTAATCATACCGGTTAAGTAGAGTTAGTAGTTAAGTAACGGTCATCCTTAGAGAGTAGTAGTAGTAAGAAGGGTGGTCGTTACAATTTTTGTTTTCAGCAATTCACCCCCCTCTCGCCGGCCTCCGCTGCACCTACACATATTAATGCTTCCTCAACTATTCGAGGTTCATTGTGTCAACTGAGAGTGTTATTAATGCCTTATTCTCAATGTCAAACCATTTTTGAGGTTTAATCTTACGAACACTTCTTCGTAAGTTGGGATGTTGAGAAGTCAACTTATGACTTGGCAAATCACTCCCACTGGGTTGACTAGACTATGACATCTCTTTTGACACTTCTCTTATTGATAATATCTCATCCTTATAAAAAAAGAACACTTTTATCAACATCACCTCTGGTTGAAAACTCTGTTTCGAGAAAAATCGCATCCCTCGAATCTATTTCAGAGATGGTTCCATCTAGTTGCTCACTTATGAAAACATAACCTTTGGAGGTCCCATGATATTTAATAAAGATATATTTCTTTTTACCCCTAGGTCTTAGTTTTCTATATTTGTGAGAACTATCATGAACATAAGCAGCTGGCCCCAGGGTCTTAGATTACTTAAATATGATTTTCTACCTGTCCAACATTCATATAGAGTGGATGGAACTCACTTTGAAGGAACTTTGTTAAGTATATATGCCGCAACTAATAATGCATCTCCCTAATAGGAGATCAGCAAATTACCCCGCGCAATTATATACCTAACCATATCTAGAAGAGTTATATTTCTTCTTTCAGCAACCTCATTTTGCTGTGGAGTTCCTGTGATTATTAGCTGTCTAATAATACCTCTATCATTACAGATTGTCTTGAACTAATGAGACAAATATTCTCCTTTGCGGTCAATATGTAAAGTCTTAACTTTACATTCCATTTAATTCTCAACTTCATTCACATAATGATTAAAGTAATCTTATGCTTCTAATTTATGAGAAATCAAATACACATGACTAAAATGAGAGAAATCATCAATAAATGTAATGAAATAAGAAGCTCCATATTTAGTCTTCACATTCATTAGACCACAAATATCTGAATGAATTAATTACAATGATGATTCAACTCTTATAGCCTTACCAAATAGTTTCCTAGTTGTTTTTCCAAAAAGACAATGCTCACATATAAAAAAGTGAACCTTAGCCTGAGTGCCCAATAGACCCTATCTAGCCAACCGATTCATACGTGTTTGTCCTATGTGTCCTAATCTAGTATGCCAAATCTCGCTAGTGATATTTGTTTTACTAATTAGAGCAATGTTTGAAAAAAAAACCCTTAATAGTGTTGGATCGTGAAATGTTGATAGGGGGGGGGGGGGGGGAATATCGATTTGAAAAATAGTGTTAATAAGAGTTAAGCGCAGCGGAATAATAAAAAACTTAGAAAAACTGAACACGGTGTTTTTTACTTTGTTCGGAGCCTGTGACGACTCCTACTCGAAGGCCCGTACTCCGTGAGTACTTTCGTTGGGCAATTCACTAGCAATTCAAAATAATGATTGCAAAAATAGTACAATGAATGCTAATGAAAATTAAAACAAATACCGACAAGAATTTAACAAGAAAAAGAAAGGAGCGTATTGTCGGAGCTTTGTTAGCGTCGCAGAAGCGCAGAGCAGTAGAAGACTTTCTTTTCGTTGTTGTACTAAAGCTCCCCTCTGACCCTTCTTTTATATGAGGCTCGGGGCGCCCCGGATCCCTTCCGGGAGCCCTGGTGGGACGTGGCAGGTCCAACCAACAAGCTCCACGTGGCGACGCACGAGTTTAGATAAAACTTACCTCCGGGCGCCCGGATCCCTTCCGGGCGCCCGGACCTCCTATTTCCAAGAACTCATTCTCCTGCAAAATAGAGTTAGTCCGAGGCAAATATATATCCTGTAAAACAGATTGTTAGCACAGTTAAAGTTCAACAAAGTAATAGAAACAGAGTATGACTTAGATTCCGTCTTTCCGAGACCACAATCTAGTCACGATCTCGACTTAGATATCCGAAATGGATCTAAGTCGGATCGACGCCTAATGTTCCCTTCTCGGGAACGCGTCCTCACAGTCACTCCCCTCCAGTGACTTACTTCACTTACCTGCCAGACGTCCGGTCAGCCCGTCGACCCGTCTGGACTTCATGCTAGCTATCCGGTCAGCCCGTCGACCTAGCTGGACTTCGTGCCTAAGCGTCCAGTCAGCCCGTCGACCCGCTTGGACTTCGTGCCAGCTATCCGGTCAGCCCGTCGACCTAGCTGGGCTTCGTGCCAGACATCCGGTTAGCCCGTCGACCTGTCTGGACTTCTCCTGCACACTCGATCAGAGTGTTAGACAACAACAGACTAACTTAACCTGATTTGCCATTCATCAAAACCTGGGTTAAATCGTTAGTGCTAACCGCACCAACAATCTCCCCCTTTTTGATGGAATGACAACCTGGTTAAGTTAGTGAAAACATATGCAAGAAACAACATGCATTTATGTGGTTTTTAAGTTAGTTTGTATTTTCAGTTTGGTTTTGTATTTTCAGTTTGGTTTTGTATTTTCAGTTTGGTTTAGCTAACTTAACCACCTAACCCTCCCCCTTTGGCATTCATCAAAAATAAGCATGGATTAAGTAAGCATAAACATAGACTTCAGACAAAGTGAGAAATAATGTCAAGTTAATCTGGGGGAGTTTAAAATTAAAAGATAGGGTTATCTTTACTTCTTATAAAAAAACTAAGTCTTGAAAAATAGATAATTTAGCAACATAACTTAGTATATTTTGAGTAATTTTTTAAGGGTAATTTTTGCAAAATTATATGAATTTGCAAAAAAGTTTTAAAAGCTAATTTTTAAGTAGAAGTCTAATTTTCAAATATAAGTATACAAGTTTCAAGAAATTGAATTTTCAAAATAAGGTTCAACTTGAAATTATTTACAAACATGAGTTTTCAAGATCAAGATTTCAAAATTAAGTTTGAAAATCTACTTTTTGAAAGCTAATTAAAATTTATTTTTCAACACAAATTTCACCACATAGTAATTTAACTTTTGTAAAAGATTTAGTTTTCAAAACCTTAGTTTATAAAATCCAATTTAAAAACTTAGTTTTATAAAAGCTAGTTTTCAAAAGTAGATTTATCAAATTAGATTTCTAAAGATCAGGTTTTAGAGAATTTTTAAGAAAAGACAATAATTTTGGTATTAAGTATGGAAATAGATTGATTTAATCCTCCCCGTAAACCTGACATTTAAAATAAAGCTTTTGAAAATATTTGCTAAGAGTATTTAATATAAGATTTTCAAAGTAAATTTTTAAATAAATTGAGGTAGAATTTTTTAAAGAGATTTATTTTAAAGAGAAAAAATGACACTTAAGGGCATGAAAAAAACTCTCCCTGAATTTGATACTCCTTTAATTTATTAATCTTCTTTATTTTATTATCCCCCTTAATATAATGTCTCCCCCTTGAGTTAATACTAAGGTTTGGTTGTGTTAAATTCAAAGCCCTAACACATTTGTCTAATTTAGTAACACTTATATTATTATCTCTGTATCCTTAGTATAATTGTTTCTTTGAGTTTGAATAATCAATTAATTTTAGATTCAGGCGCTTAACTTTAGTTTAAGGTTAAATAAGATAAGATTTTATTAATTCAATAACAGTTAATCAGTAATTTATTGATTAGTTTTTACTTGATTTAATAATTTAATACTTAGTGAAATAATTTAAATTTCATATTACTTGATTGAGTTTTGATTTTAGATTTAAATTAATATTAGTGGTTAATTTAAGTTTAAGTTTAATTTTAAGTTTAAGTTAAAATTTTTAATTTTAATAGTAATTTCAATATTAAGTTTTAATTTAAGATTTAATTTTCAGTTAAATTAAACAAAATAATTTTAAGGTTAAAATGATGTTTAAGATTAAAACTGAGTTTAAAGTCAAAATAATAATTTTTAAAGTGAAAATAATCTATAGAAATAATTTATTATTATTACTATTTTTTTTAAGTTAACAGAATTTTATTAGAGTGAAAAAATAAAAAGAATTTTTCAAAATAATACATAATTTTTAAAATAGTTTTAAAACGATTTTTAAAATAGATTTATTTTTAAATGATTTTTTTTTAAAGTTTTCAAAATAATTTTTGAAATGATTTTTAAGTTTAAATAATTTTAAAAATATTTTTTTTAGGTTAATTAAAATAATTTTTACGTTAAGATAATTTTAAGTTAAAAATAATTTTTATGTTAAAATAATTTTTAAAATAATTTTTATGTTAAAATAAATTTTTAAAATAATTTTTAAAAGAGTTTTTAAATATTTTTTTTACATGAATTTTCAAATAATTTTTAAATGAGTTTTAAATAAATTTTCAAATGAGTTTTTAAAATAATTTTTAAATGAGTTTTTAAAATAATTTTTAAAAGATTTTTCAAATAATTTTTATAAGAGTTCTTTAAATAATTTTTCAAAGTTTTTTTTTAAAGAATTTTAAAATAGTTTTTAAAGAATTTTTAAAATAGTTTTTTAAAGAATTTTTAAAGAATTTTTTAAAATAGTTTTTAAAGAATTTTTAAAATAGTTTTTTAAAAGAATTTTTAAAAGAGTTTTTAAAGAACTTTAAAAATAGTTTTTAAAGAATTTTTAGAAGAGTTTTTAAAGAATTTTTAAAATAGTTTTTAATGAAATTTTAAAAGAATTTTTAAAATAGTTTTTAAAGAATTTTTAAAAGAGTTTTTTAAAGAATTTAAATTTGTTTTTAAAGAATTTTTAAAAGAGTTTTTAAAGAACTTTTAAAATAGTTTTTTTAATAGAATTTTAAAAGAATTTTTAAAAGAGTTTTTAAAGAATTTTAAAAGAATTTTTAAAAGAGTTTTTAAAGAATTTTTAAAATAGTTTTTTAAAAGAATTTTTAAAAGCGTTTTTAAAGAACTTTTAAAATAGTTTTTAAAGAATTTTTAAAATAGTTTTTAAAGAATTTTTAAAAGAGTTTTTAAAGAATTTTTAAAATAGTTTTTAAAGAATTTTTAAAAGAGTTTTTAAAGAATTTAAAATTGTTTTTTAAAGAATTTTTAAAAGAGTTTTTAAAGAACTTTTAAAATAGTTTTTTAAAAGAATTTTTAAATAATTTTTGAAATAGTTTTTAATAGAATTTTTTAAAGAATTTTTAAAATAATTTTTAAGTTTGGAATAAAATTTGTAAAGTTAAATTTTTAAGTTAAATATAAAATTTTTAAAGTTTATTCTTTTCAGTTAAATTTTTAAAATAATTTTTAGGTAAATTTTAAAATAATTTTTAAAGTTAATTTAATTTTAAAATATTTTTTTTAAAAAAATAATTTAATTTTAAAAAATAATTTAGTTTTAATTTGAAATTTAATTTTTAATTAATTCAAAATTTAATTCAATTTGAAATTTGAAATTTAATTTTAATTAATTTTAACTTAATTTGAAGTTCGAAATTTAATTTTAATTTGAAATTCAAAATATAATTAATTTTAATTTAATTTGAAGTTCGAAATTTAATTTTAATTTGAAACTCAAAATTTAATTTTAATTAATTTTAATTTTGATCCTTAGTCATCTCACCCGATCCAAGTTTTCAATTAGGGAATCCTATAATTTTGTGAGATGAATTAGATTTAATTATAGAGTTTGGTTTAACTTGTGTTAGATTCAGGTTTTGTTTTGGTCTCAACAAATAGGCATTCTTCGGATAAACTTCTAAGCTTGGTATGCCACTTGGACGTCATTAGAAGTAACCAACCTTTCGAGGTTTTCCGAATAGTTCTATCCACGGAGCTTAGTACTAAACCTTGGTCTAACTAGTTAGGATCCATTTAAGGGTAGCTTCGGTCAGTTCCACTTGGCCAAATGCACCAGATCGAAACCATATCTTTCTAGACATGCGATGCCCAAGCTTCCCTAACGCACTATCATCCAAAAACTTCACCAGTACCATGATTCAAGTTAAACTTGGTCTCCTTTTAACTAATCCTAATTACCCTGTCGGGTAGGTTGGTTGGGGTTACCCTTTTCGGGTAGGTTGGTTAGGGTTACCCTGTCGGGTAAGTTAGTTTTGGAGGTGTCAGCTATTCTGGAGTCTCCCCCTGAATTATTGGCCATTAATTTAGTTTTTAGTTCTGGGTTTATTATAGTTAAGTTTTGGTTAAAATTTAATGTTTAATTTATAATTTAGATTCAAGTTTTTAATTTTGAATTAATTAAATTAGTCAAATTATCTTTCTTTAAGAGAATGTATTTAATATTTAAATTTTCTTTCAATTTCACTTTTATTAGGTTAATTGAATTATCTTTCTTTAATAGCTTATTTTTAAAGTTTAAGTTTTTATTCATTTTTAAATTTGAATTAACTAAACTGTTTGAATTATATTTTCTTAACGGTTTATCTTTTAGCTTTTTATTAATTGTTAATTTTGAAATTTCTAGATTATTTTTGTTTAATATGTTATCTTTAACATTTAATTTTAAGTTTGTTAAATTCTGTTTTGATTTTATCAAAGTGTTTGATTTTGTCCTTATATTTTCTTTGCCTTTTAAATTGATATGGTTAATTGAATTTATTAGATTAGTTTTATCTTTAAAGTTTAATTTTTTATTAATTAAATTATCTTGATTTTGGATAGTATTTTCTAGACTGATTTTATCTTGATTATTAAATATTTTATCAAGGTATTTATTAATTTTATCCATTTTCTCATTTTTTAGCCTTTAAATTCAAATTTATTTTAATGTTTGACTTATTTATGTCTAAATGCTCACCTAATTTTAAATTTTCTGAATTAATTAAATTATTTGAGTTGATTTGGTCATTGTTTTGTTTGACCAAGTTAAGGTTGATGCTAAATTGATCAGAGTCTTGATTGACTTGATCAGAGTCTAGATTATTTTGTGATTTTGAATTTAAATCATTTAAATCTAGATTATCATGCACCATACTTGGACTAATTTCATACTTATCATCATGCTGATTATTTAAACTACTATTAGCAGGGGTATTTTGGTAAATATTACTAACCTTGAGCGCAACCCCTAATTCAGTAGGCTTCTCCGTTGGATTTGACTCGAGTCCATATTTGACTTTAACTTGATCTTCTAGCTCCATCGGCGTCTCGCGAAGCTTGATCAACTGGATCCACAGCTCATATGCATTCTTGTACTTTTCTAATCTGCATAAAATATTGTTAGGTAAAACATTACAAATAATGTTACTTACCTTTTTGTTCAGTTCCGAGTTTTGAGTAGGTTTCCTCAAAATTAGCATATAATCGATGTCTACGCTTCCTAAGAAGCATTCCATTAATCACTTCCAGTAGTTGAAGTCTTCATGATCGTATGGTGGTGGTTCGCAGGGGTTTCGCCCTTCTAGAAAAGTCATAATTTCCCGACAAGAGAAACAAACAAAAATTCTCAAGACTTGGTCTTGGATTAGCAGTGCTGGAGAAAGAATATAATATTGCACTAATTTCAAAAAATAATAAAATATTAATAAAAAAATATTATTCCAAAATTTTGAAAATGTAATATTTTATCAATACTAAGCAACGGTGAAAAGATGATGATGTGTTTTTCAAAAACGGTTTTGGAGGGAAAAAACGAAAGGCGTAAGGTTTTATTTAAAAGACAAACAATATCTAATTTTTTTTTTTAAAACGACCCCCCTTTGCTTGATTGGTGGTTGCACCAAATCAGAGCGGTACCTGCTCTGATACCACTTGTTGGATCGTGAAACGTTGATAGAGGGGGGGGGGTGAATATCGATTCGAAAAACAGTGTTAATAAGAGTTAAGCGCAGCGGAATAATAAAAAACTTAGAAAAACTGAACATGGTGTTTTTTACTTCGTTCGGAGCCTGTGACGACTCCTACTCGAAGGCCCGTACTCCGTGAGTACTTTCGTTGGGCAATTCACTAGCAATTCGAAATAATGATTACAAAAATAGTACAATGAATGCTAATGAAAATTAAAACAAATACCGACAAGAATTTAATAAGAAAAAGAAAGGAGCGTATTGTCGGAACTTTGTTAGCGTCGCAGAAGCGCAGAGCAGTAGAAGACTTTCTTTTCGTTGTTGTACTGAAGCTCCCCTCTGACCCTTCTTTTATATGAGGCTCGGGGCGCCCCGGATCCCTTCCGGGCGCCCTGGTGGGACGTGGCAGGTCCAACCAGCAAGCTCCATGTGGTGACGCGCGAGTTTGGATAAAACTTACCTCCGAGCGCCCGCATCCCTTCCGGGCGCCTGGACCTACGGGCGCCCGGATCCCTTCCAGGCGCCCGGACCTCCTATTTCCAGGAACTCCTTCTCCTGCAGAATAGAGTTAGTCCGAGGCAAATATATATCCTGTAAAACAGATTGTTAGCACAGTTAAAGTTCAACAAAGTAATAGAAACAGAGTATGACTTAGATTCCGTCTTTCCGAGACTGGAATCTAGTCACGTTCTCGACTTAGATATCCGAAATGGATCTAAGTCGGATCGACGCCTAATGTTCCCTTCTCGGGAACGCGTCCTCGCAGTCACTCCCCTCCAGTGACTTACCTCATTTACCTGCCAGACGTCAAGTCAGCCCGTCGACCCGTCTGGACTTCGTGCCAGCTATCCGGTCAACCCGTCGACCTAGCTGGACTTCTCCTGCACACTCGATCAGAGTGTTAGACAACAACAGACTAACTTAACCTGATTTGTCATTCATCAAAACCTAGGTTAAATCGTTAGTGCTAACCGCACCAACAAATAGCACAATTGGCAGTTAGTTCTACATCAGAAATCATAAAATCATTTGATAAAAAAACCATATCTGATTGACACTGAGTCAATCTTAAGTTTAACACTCCGGATATAAAAATTAATACAATACCTTAAATCAAGAAGACCTGTAACGAAAATAATATTTCATCAAATTTCAGGAGCATATAAGATATCGTGTAGAAACAAAACACTATCATCACGGAGGTTGAGTTTGCAGGTGTCAAACTCTTTTAACTTCAACTCTTGCATTATTTCCTACATAGATCTATTTGTTGCCAGCTGGTACCTGTCGGTACTCTATTAATGTAACTCACTCTCAAGCTACATGGTTGGTTGCTCTTGAATCTATAATCCACAAAAGATAAGAATTAGCTAACAACACTGAACTAGCAACAAAATTCTCAGGAAAAGAAGACACACTTAGATTTTTAGATTTTCCTTTCTTTTTGATTGGGCCCTGTCCCACAGCAGCAACTTCTTTCTTCTTTCCCTTCCCCTTCTTGAATCATTTCTTTTTCTTGGATCTAGATAATCCAATAGAACCAATTGCCATATAGGCTATTCCAAAAATACTTGCGGATTCAACTCTCTCCGCTTTCAATTCTACATGGCGTGAGATGTCAATTGTAACGGCCGCCCTCCTTACTACTACTACTCTGATGACGACCGTTACTTACTACTCGTTCTACTAAACTGAAATTTCTCTTAACTTAAAGAAAATAAACTTGTCATGATATCTGTTGTTGTTGTTTTTTTTTTTTTCATGCTATCACTTCTAATTATCTCAGTACTACTCTCAACCAAGCTTAACAATCATGCTAAAATGTATTAACATGTTACCATGACAGTGTTTAGCATTTAACACTTATAGGCATGTAAAGATCTGTACCAATTCAGTTAACTTGCAAACGAATTCCAGTTAACATGTATAGCCACAAATGTGTAGGCATTTAAAAATTGCAACCTGAATTAGTTAACCCAGCAAACGAATTCCATCATTTGTTCACATTAAGAATTTAAGCAAACTTGCACATGATAAATTTGTAACTACCAGTTAACATTTTGCATGTACTTCTACCAAACATACATCTAACAACCATTAACAGATTAGCATATATGGCTATTACTCATCTTGAGCAAACTCATGGCATATCAGTTTTCACAGAAAGTTACTTTGCAATAAAAAAAAACCAAACTTCCAGCAGCATCAGATAACACAAGAGCAGATAAGTATCACGGCCGAAATAGTTCTCAAGCTTAAGCAATACAATTCAGGCTACAATAATATAGGACTTTACAGTTTTTAAGCAACATGAAAGGATCTGAATTTTCCAAACTCCACGGCAACAATTTGAAACTCCAGATTTAAGCAATGCACCAAAAGCGAATTTCATATAACTCAAACAATTCATATTGTACTCAACCGAACCAACGTATTTAATCAACTTCAAAACAGTAAAACAGGGAGAGCATAAAAAATCTGAATTTTTTTATTAATTCTCCTAGTTATTTAAGAAGAAACCTAAATAATTTAACTTGCAGAAATTTAAAAGCAAGGTCCCCAAATCTTCCATCACCGCCATCCACACACACACCACCAGTGTCTCCTTGTCGCCTTCTTCTATGCCATTTTAGCCTTTCCTTTATTTTTATCCATATCTGCAGTAGGAGGAAAAATAGCATCTATAAGCTAAAAGCTTAGTGAGTGCTTTCTACTCACAAAATCCGATAAGAACTGCATATACGTAAAAGAAAACAGGAGGTACATGCTCAACATGAAATAGAAGTGAAACTACATCATGCATCTCTAAAGGAAACAACAATTTATCTTGTTAGAATCTTTCAATTTAGATAAAAGAAACTTGTTCTATTTGTTTCCAAATTTAATACTTTTATACTTTAAAATAATACTCAACTTTACTTGGGCCCGGCATTGTACCACTTTGCGCGCCTTTCTTAATGAGAATTGAGGTAGCTAATCCCAAAACCATTAAGACACTTCTAGACTTTATGTCTAGGGGCAACTTGGAGCCCATCCCTTGGACCTTGTGTCCGGTACATGCCCTTTTTAAAAATAAAATACTTTTCTTTATATCTTACTTTAAATACTTCTTCTGATAAAATGCCTTGGCATTTCTTTGAGCACTTGATATGCTACTGATCCCAATTCTTAAAAAGATTAGGGATTCTATTAAGACTTTGGTCTCTTTTTTTTTAAACTTCTAACAGCAATACAGAAAACTAACTACAAGCCCAAAATTTAATCAAGCTATCTCATATTCATTGCTTATTAAAACCAAGCCAAAACTAATAAAACTTGTAAAGGAACATGAGCATTCTGATTAAGGCTTTAATGTAGTTATCAACTAAAAGAAAGCTGCTGTTATCATACTTTTAAGCATGCACATTAAGCATATAAGGAACCAAAACCTAGCTCATTGCAAAATATTTCCTTAACTACTCTTCTAACTTCAAACTGTTCTAACATGGTTCTAAACTTAAGGAAATAAATTAAGCCATTTAAAAGAAACCAACAGGACTCTCTCAAATAAGGTTGATCTATACCCATTGCATGGCACAAACTCAAATCTGACTTACTCAACCATAAAATGATCCCATAATCCACCTAGCATATTCGGATTTAACAATTATGGCAGCAACCATTATAAACCAACCCGAAACCACAGAAACTATAGTTGGTTCTTCATAGATTAGAGATCAAAAATCTTGTATTAAGCCTTTGTTAAGTCTAATCGAAGAATTCTTTACAGATCAAACTTCACAAAAGGATTTTGTCTAACTTCTTAGAGTACACGGCAGTAAAACAGCAACCCTAGCATGCTTCACAGGAAACTCAAACAACCAGAAAACATAAACAAATCGGAACTACTCCTACTGCAGGTGAGAAGCAACTCACTTTGGGTTCTTGAACTTACAACCGGAGGGAAAGTGCTCTTGGGTTTGGATGAAGTGAAGGTCTCGGCGATCCCTTCCTATCCGCGTGTTCTCCTTGACGAGGAGACCACGAATCTGTGAACAACACCCGAAAAGAAATCCTCGCCGGCCGCCGGAAACGGAGCCCTAGGAGGTGCTGCGTTTTCGCCCGAGCAGGAGTCGGCGCCGTCGCGTGAGAAGAGAAGAGAAATTTCGAGAGAAAATTTTAGGTTTTCCTCTCTTAACTTAACCTCTTTTTATAACCTAGGGTTATTTTATCAAATACTATACCTTAAATATTATTCACCCCATATAAGGTTAACAAAACGAGCTTAGCTCGATTGGTCGGGCCGGTTCTGCTTGGGCCCGAGGCTGTGGGTTCGAAACCCAGTTTCTTCAACTTATTATTATTATTTTTTTTTTCAAACTTCCTCCACTCGGTAAAAATACCAAACGGACTAAAAAAATTGCATAAAAATACTCTAAAAATTCCTAAAAATCTCTAGAATATTTTAAAAGCATTTTCCAATATTTTTAAAGATATTCAGAACTCAAAATAGGGAAAATTGGGTCCTTACAATTCCCCATACCTTATAAAAAGTTCGTCCTCGAACTTAGAATAGTTCTGGATATTTTTGCCTCATGCTGTCCTCTCGTTCCCAAGTGACTTCCTCATGCTTCTGGTTCTGCCAGACGACCTTCACTAGTGGCACTTCTTTATTTCTTAGTCTCTTGACTGCTCTGTCCACTATCTGTGTAGGTCTACTCTCATAACTAAGATCCTCTTGGATCTGCACTGACTGAGGTTCAATCACTTGGCTAGGATCATGAAGACACTTCTTTAACATAGAGACATGAAACACATTGTGTACTGCTGACATGTCCTGTGGTAAGTCCAGCTTATAAGCTACTTTACCAATCCTTTCTGAAATCAGATAAGGTCCTACATAGCGAGGACTTAATTTGCCCTTCTTGCCAAATCTCATCACTCCCTTCATAGGAGCAACCTTGAGAAAGACTGAATCTCCTACTTGGAATTCCAGTGGCCTACGGCGTGTGTCAGCATAACTTTTCTGTCTACTCTGGGCAGTCTCAATCCTCTGTCTGATCTTCTGAATAACCTGAGTGGTTTCTTCTATCATCTCAGTCTGAATACCCAGCTCCACTTCCATTTCTCTTCTTTCTCCAGCTTCTTGCCAGCATATAGGTGATCTGCACTTTCTACCATACAACGCCTCATATGGTGCCATCCTGATGGTGGCTTGATAACTGTTGTTGTAGGCAAATTCAGCTAAGCATAGGTACTTACACCAACTTCCTTTGAAATCCAGTGCACAAGCCCTCAGCATATCTTCTAGGATCTGATTTACACGCTCTGTCTGTCCATCAGTCTGAGGATGGAAGGCTGTGCTGAACTTGAGCTTGGTGCCTAGTGCAGTCTGTACACACTCCCAAAAGTGAGAGGTGAAGCGCCCATCTCTATCAGAAATAATAGATTTGGGAATTCCGTGAAGTCTGATCACCTCTTTAACGTATAGCTGTGCAATCCTCTTTTAAGTGTCCTTCCTTTTGACACTGTAGCAACGAACCCTTCTTCTATTTCTCGGATTCTTCTTATTCTACATTTCTTTAAATTTATTAGATCGAAAGAATTGTTTAAAATTCCTTACCATATATGCTTCTTGATCTTCTTCTGAGTCTGACTCGGGTTCATCCTTCTTGGTTGCGTTTAGCGCCATAATCTAACTTGATTCTTTTGTTGTTCCTGCACATCTGGTTTCATAATTCAAGAGTAGACAATAATTCTTCTAGGGTACTTACCTCCAGGTCCTTTGAAATGTAGTAGGCGTCGATGATTGACGTCCATTCTGGAGTTCTAGGAAAAGCGTTGAGTGCGTAGCTTACGGTGTCCCGGTTGGTTACCGTTTCACTGAGATTCTCGAGTCCGATAATTAACTCTTTTACCTTTGCATGTAGATCGACTACTTTCTCACCTCTTTCCAGACGGATGTTCGTCAGTTTGTTCGGAAGTATATCTCTCCTTGCGAGTTTGGCTTCGGATGTTCCTTCATGGAGTTCCAGGAATTTTTCCCAGAGTGCTTTGGCCGACGAGTAGCTTCCGATGCGGTTGACTTCTTGAGGCGGCAGCATGCTCAGCAAGTGATATTCCACTCGGTTGTTTGCAACGGAATCATTTTGTTCCTTCTTTGTCCAAAAGCTCTCTTCTTTTTCCTCTCCATTTTGATTCATAGGAGCTACAAAGCCATATTTTATAATTAGACGAATTTCGAAATCAGTTTTCAGAAATACCTCCATACAAAGCTTCCAGTGTGTGAAGTCCCCTTCAAATTTTGGTGGAACGATGCTTGGTCCGGCCATTGGTTGCTTGCTTCGGTCAACGGTTAGTCCTTCTGAAGCGTCCTGGCTCTGATACCACTTGTTGGTCCCTTTGGAGGCCGACGAGAGGAGAGGGGTGAATTGCCCTGAAAAAAATAAATTCGACCTTTCTCGGATTTTCAACTAAATAAATAGCACTTGTAATTAAAACAGAAAGAAACAAAAAAAACAGACACAAAAGAGTTACTTGGTTTGCAATAAGAGGATTACTAATCCAAGGAAAGTATGACGCACTATCTGACGATGTCCTTCGGATAGAGTAGCCTCTTTACAACATTGACAGCACAAAAAAAATTGTATAACTTGAAGAACTGGATTACAAGTGAGTTGTTTTAAATGTGAAAACCAATGCTATATTTATAGCACTGTTCGGAGCACCCCGAAGGATTTCGGGTGCCCTGGGGGGGATAAAATTTGATCCCCTATGCACGAATCATGGTTTGACTGCGATCTGGATAAAGTCCAACTTCGGCCGTCTGGAATGGTTCCAGGCACTCGGACGGTCCGAGCGCTCGGAATGGATCCGGGCGCCCGGACCACTAAGTCAACCAAGTTGACTTTCTGGTCCAGGCCCTCTGCTCCGGTTCCGCCCGCCTCGGTCCGGGTCTGCTGCTCCGATTTCGCTCGCTTGGGTGATCTCTGCCATCCGGAATAGGGCTCACCCGAACCCAACTTTCGGCCTTCTCCTCGAGCAGCCTTCCTTCCCTATTTCTCGTCCCTCGAATGCTGCGTACATTCTTCTCATCCACCGGTGTGTTCTTCCGCGGTCACCTCGTCCCTCAGATGCATCGAGCCCGTCGGCTCTCTCCCGTGCCGTCCTTCTCGCTAGCCGCGTCTTCCGCTCGACTTCCTGTGCTCCTAAGCTCCTGCACACTTAAACACAAGGGTTAAACCAAACAGAACCTAACCTAACTTGTTTGATCATATCAAAACACCTTGGGGTTCCAACAGTTTTAAGCTCCTGAATCATGTTTAACATCTCCTTGAGGTGTTGAACCATTGAAAGATTTGAATGCTTCTTATAGCTACCAAACTTAATGGTCAACTATTAAAGCTTGCTCAAACTTACTCCACTGTATTTCTCCTTAAGGGTTACCCAGACTGCATGAGCCATAAGATACGACTCATATTCAAAAAACTAGGTCATCCATTATTGAACTAATCAATATTCCCTTAGCAGTGGAGTCCTTCTTCATTCATACCTTATAGGCATAAAAATCTCGTCTGTTCTGTATAGTGGAACCATCTACAGGTTCTTCCATAACTTGTTTTATAGCCTTAAGAACTTCTTTCATTAAGAACATATTGATTTTGAGTTGTCAGATTTCATAGTTATCCTCGTATGATTTCTCTTTGTTATTGAGTTTAGCTATGATGTTCTTATTTGCCATAATATAACATAAATAAATATATTATTTAATATTCAGTGTAATTCATATGCATGCAATTTATGATTGACTCATTGTTAATTTGAGTTGGTTTACAAAATCAAGTGATAACTACGTTTCCACTCATCATTTGTATGATCTAATCCAATCAACATTGAATGATACTATTACATACATTCCAACAAATGAACTAATCATTATTTCTACCATGATTTATTTAATTAAATGAACTAATCATTTAACAAAATGAACTAATCTTTTATCATGTATCATGTAGAGTAAGCAGCATATGAATTGTAACGCCCGAAAATTCTCAAAACTATATTAGAAATATTCTATAATTATTCTGGAATTTTTAGATATTTCTCCGAAATTTTTAGGGCAGCAGAAATAGCAAAAATAAATAGAAAACGAAAACGGCCTAAGCGGGGATTGAACCCGAGACCTATGGTTTACGGATAATACTAGTAACCAGTTGAACCCAGCAGGGCCGTGCTGAAAGGAAAGGGAGGCAATTAAATTTATATTAGAGTTAGGCCGGAATTATCACTTAATATAAATAGAAAATAATTAAGTGAGGGTGATATTTTTGGTTTCCACCGTGAACTTCTTCTCCTTACCCTAACCTCACGCCGCCCCTCTCCTTTCCTCCTCCTTCTCTCGGCGCACCAAGCCAAGGGCCCTAGGAGCACCTCCCGGCAACATCAAAGGCACGAGGACGCTCCCCTCCGCGAGAGGAACGCATAGACTCGAGAAGATCGTTGAAGAGATCTCTCCTCCATGAAACCTAGCGATTATAATCGTAAGAAATTACAAACAGGAGGTAAGAAACCCCTCACCTGCAGTATAAGTAGCTTTCGTTTGATTGCATGCCTTTAGTTTAGCTATATGCAGATTTTTCGGCGCCCAGGGTGTGTTTAAACCCTCCTCGCAGACTAGGGATCTAGTTGAGCACCTCTAGATGGGCCAGACACGTTATTCTCCTTCAGTTGGAGGCTCTTGATGTTGTCGGGTGCCTAGAGGTGGTCTCCCTATTAGAGGGGAGAGTTGGGGCACACCAAGTGTTCGACAAAATGATTAGTGTAGCTAAATACCACCTCAGATATTTTTAACAGCTCAGTTAAATGCATTAGTAGCATTTAAATCAGTATATTAGTCTAGTTTCAGCTTACATGGGATTACGGTCCAATGGGTGGGCTCCCACAGTCGCCTCTAGGTTCAGATAACCTAGCTCTAGGTTCAGATAACCTAGAAACAGCAAAATAAGCAACTAGTAACTATATTCAGTATTTTATTTTCAGTGGCACTGTACTGGATTAGATATTCATTGGGTTGAGCTCCCACAATCGTCCCTAGGTTCAGACAACCTAGTAACCCTACTAAATTCGGGACTTGCAAACCCGGGTCTAGTTAGGGATGTGCGCACAGCAAAATACAGTTGTCGGGCCCACTAGCAACATGATTATGTATTTTCACTTATTACGATAATAGCTTTCAAACTCATAATCTAGTTATGTGATTATAGTTTAAGATCAGCACTAGCTCAGTTTTAGCTCAGTTTCAGTTACAGTTTCAGCTTATTTTCTCCTAGTTGATATCATGAGATAGCTCCATGCTTAGATTTTATTATGCATGCCATGTTTCAGTGTTTATGCCATGTAACTCCAGTATGCCATGCTTTAACAAATTCAGTGCATGTTTTCAAATAGCATTCTTTAAAAACATGTTTGCATCGTTGCATGTTTTAGTGAGGTAGATGGTTTCTTACTAAGCTTAAAGCTTATAGATACTATTTTTCCTTATACTGCAGATAAGGGTAAAGGAAAGATGGACTAGCAGAGGAAGTTGGAGGTCAATGCAGTGATGGTGTGTGTGGCAGGAACCTGGAATGAAGATCCTTAGGGAGTTTAGCAAATTGAGAACTTAGTTTCTTTTCTCAAGTACCTTTATGCACTTTCAGACCTTAGAATGTTTAAACCATGGAAGATTTGTTTAAGTTGTTAGTAATTATGTTGGAATGCTAGTTAATAGATGTTAGAACTTATTTCAATTACTTTTAGAACTCTTATATGAGATTTTGGCACGAACTAGTCTGAAATCGAGGTTCGATTCGAAATCGAAACCCGGATCGATCTGATCGATCGAGTTGGTTGTTGGATCGATTAGTGACCGATCCGATCGAGAACAGTTTATGGATCGGTCGACCGATCCGGATCGAGTCAAGAGTGCAGCTCACCGATCGGTCGGCCGACCGATCGGTGAGCTGATCGGTCTACCGACCGATCGGTGTACTCTGGATTGGTCGGTAGACCGATCCAGCTACATACAGCGAGATGAGTTGTGGATCGGTCAGCCGACCGATCGAGCTCGATACAGTAGCGATCCATTGGATCGATCCGACAGCCCAATCGATTCATGGATCGATTGAAATGCCTGATTACAGCTAGCAGGACATCCGAGAGGCATAGATTGTCTTCCCTAGTATGTGTACAACTCCTAGGTACACCTAGAGTATTAAGTTTAGATTTTACAGTAATCAGTTTAGTAAAATTTTAATCAATCCAGATTTCCGCAATAGTAATTTAGCACAGCATAATGTAGCGATCGGCCTTATAGCTTAGTAGTAGAAGGCGGGTCGTTACATGAATGAACATACCATTCACATAAACATATTGCATATTATTAATATATAACAAACTGACATGAACTAAAGACTAATACTATTTATACATACTGACAGTAATAATAACAGGACTCTAACAAACTGGATAGGTTAACATCACTTCCACTAGGACAGACACTAGTGCAGTGACCAACATAATCTCCTTCAACTTAGACTCATTTGAGACAATCTCAGATAGACCAACTTCAAGATTTTCAATTTGATCTATCATCGAAACTTCTTCAGAATCCTTCTCAAATTCTTCAGGATCCTCCTCTGGATCCTTCTCAAATTCTTCAGGATCTTCTTCTAGGAACTCATGGTGAAGTAGTCCCACACATAACTATGCATATAAGATTCTCCATTCGGAGAACCTCTATATCTGGTGTGCTACCACCTTTGGATTCTCCGGTAGTGAACAAATTAATGCCCAAATCTTGCAATTATCCAGGATTAGAAACTCTTCTTGTTGGAGTTTCCAAGACTGGTAATCATCCGTGCCATTTATAAATTGAAACTAAATAAGTCTACAAAACTAGCTTAATTCAATTTATACAAGTATAGAACTAATATTATTAATCAAGAAAAATAAATCTTCTTGATTTTCAGGAGTCTAAATCGACTGACCCATTTGATTGGTCGATTAGAAATCCAAATCCTGAGCTCTATCCAATGTCCTCATTAGAACTAATCTAATTGGACAGAGATTTTCTGTACCTATGTTCTATTATATTTTAATCTAAGTCCATTTCAGTCAATCTCAGACTTATTGATCAAACTCAAGTTCGTTTGATCAACCTAATGTACATTGGATTATGTCTAACCCATTAGAATAAATCTAATCTATTTGATCAAATTTGACCCATAGAACAAATCTAGTCATTTGTTCATGTTAAGACCCTTGACGGCTGACTAGAGGGAGGTGAATATTCCTGTAAAGAAAAATAACCTTCCTCGGACTTTATAGCTTAATAATTAACACTGACATAAAAATAATTAAAAAACTAAAAAGATGAGGCACAAAGGAATTACTTGGTTACAGTCTGATAGGTTGTTAATCCAAGGAAGTTAAAAGCACACTAAACCAATTCTCCTTCAGGCGGAGAAACCTCTTACAATGTTGATGGCTCACAATAACAAGGCTGGAATTAAGTAGAATCAATTACAAGTGTTCTCCAGTGTTGTTCTTATTATACTTAGGTTTATGGGACCAGGGTTGTATTTATAGCTCTGGTTGGGGTGCCTGAAAGGATTCCAAACACCTGGAGGGGGATAAAACCTTATCCCAAGTCGCACAGATCGTGTTTGATGTGATATGGAAGGATTCTAGCCTTCTCGAGCAAACTTTCGCTCCAGCTTCTCGTCCCTCGGAATCGCCACGTGCTTCCTTCTCATCCGACGGCGTACTCTTCTACAGCGTCTCGTCCCTCGGATGCATCAATCTCGTCAGCTCTCTCCCGTGACGTCCTTCTCACTAGCTGCGTCTTTTACGCAACTTCCTGTACTCTAAAATTCCTACACACTTAGACACAGAGTTAAAAACCAACAATACCTATCCTGATTTGGTTGATCACATCAAAACTACCTCGAGGTACTAACAATCTTTCCCTTTTTGATGTGATTAAACCCAAGTTAAGTTAGGGTAAACTATAAACAAATAGCAGTTATAATTTTTGCAAAAAATTGCAAGTACAAAAATTAAATTAAGTACAAAATTTAAAATTATTGTACTCCGCTTAGACATAGACAGACTTAATCTTTACTACTCCCTCTTTTTATCACATTAAAAGTGGCGTACGTTAAATATATAACTTGAAAGGTCTAAAAAGTCTAAGGGGAAAACAAGAAAATTTTGCAAAATTTTAAAATTTACATTTTCACCACTAGTTCATAAAAATTTCAAAAGATTATTTAGATTAACTAAAAAAACTAAACCAATTTTAATGATTAGAATAATTTTTTCTAACAAAAATTTAAAGCATTAGTTAAATGCTTCACAGTAAGTTAATTAAGCATTAAATTCAGTAATTAACTTCTAGATTGTGGCGAGACACTAGACCTTTTTGGTTATTGGATCATCAACCACTTCTAGACAAAACCTCTTAAAGAATTTAAACATTTAATCTTCTTTCTGAAAAACCCTAAGTCCAGAAAAATAGTTAACCTAAATATGATTTTGGAACCCAATACAGGTTCCTATTTACTGGATTTATTAAAAATTTGGGAGGTATATAATTTCTAGGGACTTTTATAATTTGTCCCTGGTGTTTTCTAATGTACCAGTTTAGCCTTTCATACTTTCTGAATTTTGGTTTTTGAAAGTTATTCATTTTCAAACATGCATGTTCATTTTTCAAACTTTCAATTTGTATTTTTAATTTATCATTTTCTAATTTTAAATTATCAAACAAATCTAAGGGGCATGCATTAGCTAATTGTATTTTCAAGTCTATATTTTCTTTTTCTAAATTTACTAAATCTTTGGGAATTTTTTTAATAAATTTAAACGACTTTTCAGGAGATAAGACACATACCTGACTTACCTCGTATTCTGATGCTCCCCCTTCATCGTAGCTTTTCTCTGATGATCCTCCCCCTTCATCGATGCTTTCGTCTGAAGACTCTCTCCCTTCATCGATGCTCATCTTAGATGAGCTTTCATTGTCTTCAGGTAGGTACTTGACTATAAGAGTTGTTTTGGTAATTTCCTCAGTCTTAGATTCTTCTGACAATAACTCGGTGTCTATCGAGGAGTTGGATTCAGCTTCTTTCGATTCTTCATGGAGCTTCAAGAACTTTCCCAAAGTTCTTTTGCACTTTGGTAGTTGCCGATTCTGTCAAGATCCTCAACCAGTAGTACGCGTATAAGATGAAATTCAGCCTTACCGTTTGACATAAAATTGTCGCGCTGCTTTTTGGTCCAGAGGTGTTCTTCGAGTTCATCTCCATTCGCGTTCTTTGGTGCTTCATAACCATATTTCATTATTAATAAAATATTAAAATCTATTTTAAAAAATACTTCCATTCGTCGCTTCCAAAACACGAAATCCCCCTCGAACGTTGGTGGGTAGATGCTAGCTCCAACCATTTCTTGTTTACTTCAATCAGCGGTTAGTCCTTTTGAGGCATCCTGACTTTGATATCATTTGTTAGGACCCTTGGCGGCCGGCTAGCGGGAGGTGAATATCCTTGTAAAGAAAAACAACCTTCCTCGGACTTTATAGCTTAATAATTAACATTTGCATAAAAATAATTAAAAAACTAAAAAGACGAGGCATAAAGAAATTACTTGGTTACAACCGAGGAGGTTGTTAATCCAAAAAAGTTAAAAGTGCACTAAAAAAATTTTCCTTCAGGTGAAGAAGTCTCTTACAATGTTGATGGCTCACAATAACAAGGCCGGAATCAATAGAATCAATTACAAGTATTCTCTAGTGTTGTTCTTATTCTACTTAGGTTTTTGGGACTAGGACTGTATTTATATCCCTGGTCGAGGCGCGTGGAAGGGTTCCTAGCGCCTGGAGGGGGAGGGGGGTAAAAACTTTATCCCCATCGCAACAGTTCGTATTTGACGTGATCTGGATAAAAATCCTTGTGCGGGCGCTCGGAAGGGTTCCGGGCGTCCCGAGTCCGGGCGCCCAAACTAGGTCTGGGCGCCCAAACAAAAATAGTCAACATCTTGTTGACTTTAAATCCCGGTCTTCTACTCCGGTTCTGCTTGCCTTAGTCTGGTTCTTCCTCTTGGGCTTCACTCGCTTGGGTGATCTCAGCTATCAGGAATAGGGCTCACCCGAACCCAACTTTCGACCTTTTTGAGCAAACTTATGCTCCAGCTTCTCGTCCCTCAGAATCATCGTGTGCTTCCTTCTCGTCCTCCGACGTACTCTTCTATAGCGTCTCGTCCCTCGGATGCACCGAACTCGTCGGCTCTATCCCGTGTCATCCTTCTCGCTAGCTGCATCTTTTGCTTGACTTCTTATGCTCCTAAGTTTCTCCACACTTAGACACAAGGTTAAAAACCAACATGACCTAACCTGACTTAGTTGATCACATCAAAACTATCTCGGGGTACTAACAGATCATATATGGTCCAAGCCCTATTAAATGAACCCAAACTGATTCTAGTTTGGATCAAACTGGTTCGGTTAAACTAACTAATGATTTGAACAAGATCGGGGTCTAATTAAACCATCATGGTCTAATTAAATTAATTAGTGATTTAAATCAAATCTAGGTCTGATTGAATCAATCTGGTCTAGTTAAACCAACTAATAGTTTGAACCAAACCCGGGTCTGATTTGAATTAAAGTGGTTCAAATCAATTTAGTTTGGTTCGGTGAACCAGGTTCATTTTCAGTCAAACCCAGCCAATTAATTAAATTTAGGCTCAATTAATTAATTAATATGCCATATAATACAATAAAAATAAATTACATTTTATTAATATGCATTTAACATGCATTAATAATAAACGTTATTTTATTTTTCATGAAACCACGTCTTTTGTCCAACGCTTAAGCATGTTCGGTTCTTCCGCCAAAGCCACACCCATGTCATTTCTATCGCCCCATGAAGTGGTGAGGTTGCTGACTACTACAATCAAATGTCGATCTTCCAGTGTCGTTTCTATCACTAGCCGACCAAGGATATCTATGGCTATCCACTCGACTTGGTCATCAGTGTTTTATGATTGTTTCTAGGTGACAAACACGTAGTCAACAACACTCGTTGGTTCTTTTTCTCCGAGGTGACATATTTTCCAGCACCCGATGATGGTGGCAGATTACGACACTATCGCAATTTCACTTTCGATAACAGCTCTGTCGGTGATTTCTTCGGCAATGAACATGTGCATACCATTCGAACAAATCTAAAGGTATATTTGCACATATCTCTTGGCTTATCATTTTAGGCATTTCAATATAACAGATCTACGTGTATACTGCCTACATGCACAGATCTATATTTGTGATCTTGGCTTATCACGGTAACAAATCATGCAAGCAAAAAGATCCATCATGCATTCTTAGAACTAAGGCAATGCTCTGATACCAGTGTTGATAGTTCTAAAGCATGAAAAATACATAAATACAAAAATTATAAAACTCACAGTGATCTTCTATAGTAGATCTTGATCTTCACTTTTCGTATAAAATGAAAAACAACTCACATTGATGCTCAGAGAAGAAGATCGAAGAAGATATCAAAGAATAACTTACCGTCAGAAGAACGATCACGAACGAATTGGAAAGCTCTTCAAGATTCCACAACACAAATCTCTCTCTACCAGATGTTCACCTTACCGATTACTTGCTCACTTCCTCTTACAATCCTGTGCACACGAACAAACTATGCACAAAGACCTTTCATATATGGGGCGAACCCAACTTTGCACAAACCTTGCACACAGCAAGCTCCCACAAAACTCCCCTTTTATTCTTTGGCTTGGACACATATATATTAGAGAAAGATGACTCTTCCTCTCCCTCTATTAATAGAGGAATTAAATGGGCTAGAAGATGAAGGGGAAGGGGTGCTCTTTCATCTTCTTAACTCCAACACAAAAGAGTTGTGGGATAATGTTAATCAGATGTATTCTGATCTGGGTAACCAATCTCAGGTTTTTGAATTAACTTTAAAGTTGGGGGAATTCGTCAAGGAGATGATGTTGTTGTAGGATCGAAAAGAATTTAGATATCTCTACAATGACATGATATTGTCCACTTTGGGCCTAAGCCTTTATGGTTTTTCTCTTGGGCTCTACCCAAAAGGCCTCATGCCAATGGAGATATCTTTCCTCTTATAAATCCATGATCTTTCCCATGTGTTTTCAATGTGGGACTATGTTTGCAACCTTGCAACTCTAACAATCCCCCCCCCCCTCAAACAAAGGAACACAGGCTTCCCACGTCCGATCCTTGACCCACCAGGTCTTCCTGCCCCTTGATCCACCCGACCTACTAGGACTTCCTTACCTAGTCGCAACTAGGACTTCCTGCCTGGTGTCTGGTCCTCTTGATCCAACATAGGAGCCACCACGAGCCACCACTTTCTTTGTTAGAGGTCAATATTGTATCCATATGGTTCAATTAGATCATAGCTCTTGTGCACAGTCGACGGTTAAACCTTCTGGCAGTCCGGGCTCTGATACCAATTGTAGGATCGAAAAGAATTTAGATATCTCCATAATGACATGATATTATCCACTTTGGGCCTAAGCCCTCATGATTTTTCTCTTGGGCTCTACCCAAAAGGCCTCATGTCAATGGAGATATCTTTCCTCTTATAAATCCATGATCTTTCCCATGTGTTTTCAATGTGGGACTATGTTTGCAACCTTGCAATTCTAACAGTTGTTACCAAATACTTCAATTCATTGAAAAGATTATGGCAGATCTTGACCTCTTTAGCACATTCGAATGGAAATCTACTGATGATTACAACCACCATAAGAAAATTATGGAAGACGACCATATTTACAAATTTCTTGTAGGTCTCAATGTCGAATTTGATGAAGTATGAAGAAGGATTATTGGGAGACCTCCTCTCTCATCCATTGGTGAAGTATTTGACAAAGTAGAGAAGAAAGTCGAAGGAGTGTCATGCTTGGAAAAAGGAGTACTAGTGAGGCAATTGAAAATTTTACCTTATTTACTGATGTTACCTACAAGATTGCAAATTACTAGTGCATGTCTGATGATAAGCCACAGGTTTGGTGCGATTTCTACAACAAGCCTCGCCATACACGTGAGACATGTTGGAAAATTTGTGGTAAACCTACCAACTAGAAAGCAGCAAGCAAGGAGAGAAGAATCATGGAATTTCTATTACCAATGAAGCTGACTCAGGTCCCTTCAACAAAGAGTAGATTGATCAATTTTTGAAGCTGATAAAATCCAACTTCTCATACAATTCCTAGTGTTTCCTAGGCATAAATAGATAGCAATCCTAAAGCTCTCTCTTGTTTAAGCTCCTCTCCATGGATCATAGATTCTGGAGCCTTAGATCACATGTCTAGTTGCTCTCAATTATTTAATCATTATTTTCCTTATTTTGGAAATGAGAAAATTAGAATTATCGATGATAGTTTTTCACCTATTGTAGGAAAATGACTTATTAAACTAACTAAGAAAATTAATCTCAATTTTGTTCTTCATGTTACTAAATTAGCCTTCAACCTTTTGTCTGTTAGTAAACTATCTAAAGATTCTAATTATCATATTATATTTCTTGAATCACATTATGACATTCAAGACCAGAACTTAGGAATGATGATTGGGCGTGATAGGATGATTGAAGGTCTGTACTACTTGGATGAAATATTTGTTAGTAATAAAAAAGCTCAGAGCTTTAATAGTATCAGTTCAAACTCAGTTTGAGAAAAAATAATGCTATGACACTATAGACGAGGACATCCTAGTTTTCTTTATCAAAAAAATTATTTCCAAAATTATTCAAAGGCATTGATTGTTCTTCTTTACATTGCGAAACTTGTATTTTTGCAAAGTCAACTTTTTTGACAAAGATTTACCAAGCCTCCAAACCTTTTTATTTGATTCATAATGATGTTTGGGGCCAGCTAAAATTACTACTCTTTTAGAAAAAAATAGTGTGTAACATTTATAGATGACTATAGATATTTATGTTGGATTTATCTGATGAATAAAAGATCTAAAGTGAGAAATTTGTTCAAAAATTTTTACACTCTAATTGAAAACTAATTTCAAACCAAAATTTATATTTTACATTCTACAATGGAACATAATATTTAATGAGCACTTGGGTGATTTTTTGAACAAAAAAGACAATTTTCATTGATCTACTTGTCGGGAAACCCCTCAACAAAATGACATTGCAGAATAAAAAAAATAACATTTACTTAAAGTAGCACGTGCCATAATGTTTTATATGCATGTTCTTAAGTATTTATGGGGTGAAGCAATTTTAACAACCTCTTATTTGATAAACAGGATGCCTAGTAAGGTGTTAGAATACAAAACACCTCTTGATTGTCTTAATTTTTTTCCCTGAAATAAGATTATTTTCTGGTTTATCTTTCAAAGTGTTTGGATGTACTATCTATGTTCATGTTCCATGTCAATTTTGTTCAAAACTTGAACCACATGCTATAAAATGCATATTCTTGGGTTATTCGTTAAACAAAAAGGGGTATAAGTGTTTTGATTCTCAAACCAAAAACTTTATGTGAGCATAGATGTGTCATTTTTAAAATAAAACTCTATTTTACCAAAAATTCTCTTCAGGGGGCAATGGGTGAAGTAAAAGATAATTTTTGGGGCATTTCTATCACACTTCCCAATATCTTTTTTCCAAACAATCTTGAAAATAATCACTTACCTCTAGTGCCTAGTATCAGAGACTCTTGATCGGGGGGAGAAATACTACAAACTGAGCTTCAGTTTTATACTATGAATATATTTCATTTGAAAAATAAAGACTTGAATGTCAACCCTACACAACACCAATATGAACATCCAAGCTTTGACACTGAAATTTTAGGTAACCCTTTCCCAAGTCCAGCTTTGATTGCTCTCATTATGTCTAATTGTTCACCTACTATTCCTAATCTTGATGTTTGTACAACAATTAGGAAAGGTGTTCAAAATTACACTAATCATCCTATTACAAATTATCTTTCCTATCAAAGACTATCAAAAAACCATAAAGCTTTCACTTCTAGGATTTCACACTTATTTGTTCCAAGAAATATACAAGAAACTTTGAATGATCTAAGTTGGAAATTGGCAACCATGGAAGAGATGAATGCTTTAAGGAGAAGTGGCACTCGGGAGATAGTTGATCTACCCAAAGGCAAGAAGCTAGTTAGGTGTAAATGGGTGTTTACGATAAAATATAAAGTTGATGGAAGCATTGAAAGGTACAAGGTTAGACTAGTGGTTAAAGGCTTCAATCAGACATATCAAGAGACTTTTGCTTCAATTGCTAAGATAAACTTTATCAGAGTCATGTTATCTCTGATAGTAAATTCAGATTGACCTCTACATCAACTTGACATTAAAAATATATTTCTCAATGGTGATATAGAAGAGGAGGTGTTCATGAGCCTACCGTCGAGATTTGAGAAGAGGCTTAACAGTGGGAAATCATACAAATTAATTAAGGCATTATATGAATTCAAACAGTCACCAAGAGCGTGGCTTGAATGCTTTAAAAAGGTTGTTATTAGTTATCGCTTCTTGTAGAGTCAAGCAGATTACATAATATTTTATAAACATTCAAAAAAAGGGTAAAGTTGTTATTTTGATTGTTTATGTTGATGACATTATCTTAACCGGCAATGTTGAAATAGAATTAGCAATCCTAAAGAAGAGACTCACAAAAGAGTTTCAAATTAAGAATCTAGGAGTCCTTAAGTCTTTCCTCATAATAGAATTTGCAAGATCCAAAGAAGGTATATTTGTTAACCAATGAAAATATATTCTTGATCTCCTTAGAGAAATAGGTTTACTTTGGTGTAAAATGGTTGAGACTCTGATTGAGCCTAACTTGAAGTTACAAGCTACTAAGGCTAAAGAAGTGAAGGACAAGGGACTATATCATAGACTCATAGAAAACTTGATTTACCTATCTCATATGCGGCTTGATATCACTTTCGTAGTTAGCATGGTAAGTTAGTTGATGCACTCACCAGGAGTAGAACATTTTGAGACCATCTATAGGATATTGAGATATTTGAAAGGAACATAGACATCTTCAAGTTGAAGTCTACATAGATGTAGATTGGGCAGAGAGTGTTACTGACAGAGATCAAAATCATGCTACTATTCCTTTATTGGTGGGAACTTAGTTACATGGCGAAATAAAAAAATAAAATGTGGTAGAAGTACTGAAATAGAATTCAGAGTTGTTGCCCATGGAATCTGTGAGGTGATGTGGGTCAAAAGAATTCTTGAGAAATTGAAGCTCTCTTACTTAACTCTTATAAAGGTTTATTGTGACAACAAAGTTGCTATTTCTATAGCTCATAATCCGATTCTTCATGATCGCTCAAAGCATATAGAAGTGGATAAACATTTCATCAAGGATAAAATCAACACCGGAATAATATACATGACATATCTTCCAACAAATGAGCAATTAGTTGATGTAATAACAAAGAGACTATACAAGAAACAATTTGATAAGCTAACTAGCAAGTTGGCTATGGAAGATATCTTCAGACCAGCTTGAGAGGGAGTGCTGGAAATTTTATCATTAAAGTCCTTGATTTAGTCATAATTTTAGTAATATTCCAATATCGTTTCTTATGTAAATATAGATTGTAAAAGATATACAAATCAGAAAAATAGGAAAATATAATTTGTCAAATATTAGTTTTATTTAGTTTCCTTTTTATTAATTTCCTTTTTTTTTATTGTAAATTCTCTCTATAAAAGGTGAGTCTTATGCCTATTCTAGTTTAGTGGAAATAATTATTTTTCTTCATATTTTCTGTCTGTTCTCAAAAGAGACCCTAGGCATCGGGTGATTTGGGGATTTCCTTGACCCCATGATGGGGAATCTAGGAGGAGGTTGCATCAAAGACAAGGATCTAGGACTCTTATGGCCAGTATCTTTGAGTTGCTTTCTTTATTCTAGGATTAGGGAGTAGCCCGATATTAAATTGAGAATTGTGATTTCCATCTTTTATCTATGACATATTAGGTTCTTGATTCAATCTAGTATGCTTCATTTATTCGCATATTGTTTGAGTGATTAAAATTTAAGGTAGTGTTTCCTCCAGGAATGACCAGGCATGAACCTTGATCTCGTATCTAGCATTTAAACATGCATTGTAATTGAAAGAGATTAGGGGAAGGACCTGATGGTAAACTTTAATCACAGATCAATAGATTGAATTTGAGGATTTGTCTACAAAAGTAGTTTAAACTCTCTCTCAGCTTATATATGATGTCATAGAGCGTAAAGAGTTTGTCTTAATTCGACCTCACAAAATAACAGACAACGGTCTAGGGGATCGTGGAGTGATAGGAGCCTCCTTTAGAATGTGGTCTCCCTAGTACAACTACCATGAAAGGAGGGTGATATTTGGACAGTTACATCGGTGGCTTTCTTTCTTTGCTTATTCCCATAGACACATCGATTACTTTAGGACAACCCCCTTTAAGTAAATCTATCGTTGAGGTAAGAGAAAGAATCACAACAAAATTATCAACGATTGATCGTGGTGAAACTAAAATCCTAAGATTGTCCCAAGATTTGGTTTTTCCATCGCCTTTCCTTCAGTTTCCTTAATTTTACTTGGTTCATTTTCATAACAACTCTCTCAATTTGATTCATCTAGATAACCTACTTTACACGTAGACTAGTACTCAACACCACGGTCCTAGAGAATGAAAATTTATTACTTGACACCATGCACTTGTGGAATCGCATATTAAGTTTTTGGCGATGTTATCTGAATCATGTTTTTGTTTATATTAGTTATATTTACAATTTGATTAATCTAGATTTTTATTTTTTCCTTTTTAATTCTATTTTTATTTATTTTTTATTTCCTTTTTACTTTTTGGCCATTTTTTCCCTTTTCTTTTATTTCCTTTTTATTTATTTCCTTTTTAATCTTACTGTTATTTTTCCTTTTTATTTAATATTCTTTTTTTTACCTTTTATTGCTATTTTTGATCCTTCTCTTTAGGTGAACAAGTTTTCCATTTATACAAAGATGGACACTTTAACTCAATGGTTCAATATAATATTGTAAATTATACTAACATTTGTGAGATTTGTGGTGAAATAGGACATAACTCTGTTGATTGTCCAATGATAGAGGAGATCAAGCAAGAAGCAAGTAGCATTTATATCTTACTTAATCAAATCATGTTACAAACTCAATTTTCACAGGTTGATTGTTCTTCTCCAAGGGCTTTACACAGATTCCCAAGTCAACCCGAGATCAATCGTTTTAAATATTGTGATGCTATCACTATGAGGATTAGCTTTGTAAGAGCCTAAGGTAAACAAGGAGGATGAAGATGATGCAAGAAGCAAAGTGTTGGGATGTATATTATAAGCTTAGTTTTTGTATGAACATCTGTTTTAAAATATTTTGAAATGAGAATTATTTTGGTCAAATATCTGTATTTCATATTTATATATATGTCAATGTAGTTGCCCATTTAATTTATATTGTAGATAACATGGTGTGTGGTGTCACACAAAAGATCATGTTATCGGTTCCTTATAAATTATAAATAGTGGCTCACAACCAAGATGGATTGGGATAAACCATTGAAACGGTTGTAGTGTAATTTGATATTAGTCTGTCTTGACTATAAAATTACACTAGTACACTATGTGTGTATTGAGCAGGACCATTTAAAGTTGTTCGATTTATACTGACTACATAAAAGTACAGAACCTCTGTTATTATGGATGTGTGTCTTCTTAATCTCTATATAATAACAAGCACATATACTTAGTATTTATTTCTTTAACTTATCAATGGGTGAGATTTATTCGTTAAATCAATAGGCCCGATAAGTTGGGAGATAGTATTATTTATATGGCGTGTTGTTGATTATAGAAGGAAACTATGTTCTAATTATTTAGGTTGATGATGTCCCCTTGAGGAGCTCATAAGGATTATCATGTAAACCCTACAGGTGGACTTAGTCCGACATGATAATAAAGTTGAGTGGTACTACTCTTGGAATTAGATGTTAATTAATTGAGTTGTCAATAACTCATTTAATTAATTGACATATGATATCTTAAACACAGGGAGATTAACGTACTCATGATAAGAAGGAGCTCATATTGTAATATGGGATTAGTGCGGTAGTTCAATAATAACCCTTTAGTGGTATGAGTTATTATTGATGGACTTGGATTGGGTGATCGGGCCGAACACAGGAAGCCTAAACCCATCAGGAGACCTAAACCAATTCCTCCTCTAGGTCCCTGAAGCCTCGCATCCACCCATCCATAACTTGGTTTGGTTTAACTTGGTTTAGTTTAACTTAACTTGGTTTGGTTTAACTTAACTTGGTTTGGTTTAACTTGGTTATAGAAAGAGAAATTTTTTCTAAACAGAATTCGGTTATAAAAAGAGAGATTTTTCTAAACAGAATTCTGTTATGTTTTCTTTCTTTGTAATCGACGGCAAGCTTATAAAAAGGAGTAGGTGGTGGCTCCTAAAATCTAATTTTCCTAATTCCACAATTCTCTTCTCTCCTCCTAGGGCTTGCAGTACACATCCTTCCCCTTGTGGTCGGCACCCCTCACCTCCCCTCTTCCTCCTTGGTCGTCGGCGCCACCTTCACCTCCACCTAGGGTCGGCGCCATTCTTCCCAAGCTAGGGTCGGTGCCCCTCCCCTCATCCTTGAGGGTCGGTGCCCCTCCTTGCTAGGACCGGCACCCCTCCTTTCTAGATCACTTGGTGGCCGGTGACTTGAAGAAGAGGAAGGAGAAGAAGAAGTGGAGAAGAGGAAGAAGAGGAGAAGGAAGAAGAGGAGAAGGTGCCCCATCCTAGAGTCTCCTTTTGTAGCTAGCGGTTTGGAAATTGAGAAGAGAAGGAGGGTGATGTTGTCTTGGTAGATCGTCGCCCACAGACGTCCAAGAAAAGGAGAGGAATACGACAGAAGATCAAGAGACCTTTAACTACAAAGAAAAGGTACAACTAGTTCTTTAATTCCGCTGCGTATCTAGTTTTGTTTTGTTGTATCGTTTTTGGAATACCAACACAAGAGACCAGCGATCTTGTAATTCGATCAAGGTGTGCTTTGATCATTCAAGAACTTGCTTGATTGATCAAACACATGTTTGATCGAACATGCGGGTTGCTAGGAAAAGTTCTGTTCTTATACAATTTTTTTGTACAAGGAAATTGAAACAGAACAGAATTCCAACGCCCTTCACAAAGGAGGTAAAGCAATTTAGACACCACGTGAAGAGGAACTTGAGGAATATGAAATTGAGACTTTTGACAAAGAAATGTAGTGCTTTAATTCAATTACCTTCAAACCTCAAGGATCTAGAAAAGTCTTTCTTACCGACTGCCAAAGCCCTAGCAATAGATATTAAACCCTCTTTAGTGATTGGCGAAGATGAAATTTCATTTGATCTAACTAAGGCTACTAATCAATCTTTTGTTGAGAATGTTTGTCATAGGGTTCACTATTTACAGCAGGTAGAAAAAGAAGAATATTATAGACAACCTCCTTATGGCCCTTTGAAGTTGAGAGTATTTTATAAAGGATCGAGAGACAAAGCTAGCAAGTACCTTGTTTCTCCACAAGCAAGGTTTAGAAAAGTGTTTGACTGACCACGCCTGGCTGCACATAGGAGTAAGGCAAAGACAAGCGTTCCATTTGTGCTTGGGTAGTGACCCAGACACAATACTTAATTGAAACTCACTTAATTAAGTGTGCTCTTTTTGAAAGGTTAAGACCCGCTTAAGATATGATTTTCCTTGCCTTATTGAAGTTTTAAATTTATTTTAAAGCTCAACCCATATCTTTATTTACCTTTTAAATTAATTATGTTGAATTAACTTGCATGCATCGAACACATTTTTATTGCATGACTCTTCCTCTCCCTAGAAAGTGAACATTAATCTTACTTAGTCCCTTACAAACTTATTTTACTAATTTTCTCTCTGTGTGACTCTTCCACTCCCCTAAAAATCAACATCAACCTCCTCTTCCCTCCCTTCTCAAATGTGAACTCTTCTCTCACATACGACATCAACATCGTTCTTTTTTGCTACATTTTCTTGCTTTTCTCCTTTTGTTTCGTCATAACATATGTTTTTTTTCCTTACAGATTTAAGTCCATAAGTTTTCAAAAATCAACACCACAATGGTGCTGATTTTTATTATGAAGATAAATCATTTCAATATTTAAATGTTAATAAATTTTATATTTATATTATTGTTTAATAGTTTATGAAATATTTAAATTTTGTTAGTGTAATATTTTGCTAGAAATTCCCTATATGTTTGAATTGTAAAAATTTATATCCAAAGTGTCTTACTTCGATAAGGTGTACGCCTCAAGCCTCACAACACTTGTGCGTTTTTGGATGCCTCATGTCTTAAATAACTATGGCAGGGTGCACTGTTTACAGCAGGTAGAAAAAGAAGAATATTATGAACGATCTCTTGACGCCCCTTTGAAGTTGAGACTATTCTATAAAGGACTGAGAGACGGAGCTAGCAAGTACCTTGTTCCTCCACGAGAAAGGTTTAGGACATATGACAAACTTGTTATATCAAACATATTTGATGAAAGTGCAAGAGTCACTAGCAAGAGAGTTATGTAGTATCTTGTTCTTGCAAGAGAAATATTTAAGAGATATTTCCTTAAGGAGCCTATTGAGAGAAGGGGGGAAGTACAACCACCTCAAATCATGTGTGTAAGAAGAAGAATAAGAAGAGGGCAAGAAAGAATGTGGGAGCAATAATAAATCTTATTGTTCATTGATATTTGTCCTAAGGATAGTATAATATATAATATTTAAGAAGTACTTGATCAATTAACTAATTAATAAATAACAAGATTTTTCTAAGAATTATTCTAATAATTATAATAGAATTATCCTAATACTAATTTGATTTGATTTGGTGATTTGATCCGATCATTCTTGGTGATTCTCTTTTACCCCCGATAAATTTAACGGGAGATTTTTGATGTTGAGTTTGCTTGTAAACTTGTTGAAACATTATCTAGATAATGACTTAGTAAAGATATCAGTGATTTGATCTTCAGTCGAAATATAAGAGACGGATAAATGTTGAGTTGCCACACATTCATGAACAAAATAGAAATCAATTTCCACATATTTTGTACGAGCATGAAAGATTGAATTAGCTATAAAACTATATTGCTCTAATATTGTTGCACCAAATTTTTAGTGTAATATTTGATGCAAGATGAAGTTAAGAAAGAAGTGATTGAAGCCAAATAATTTCAGATGTTGTATTAGCTATAACTTTATATTCAGCCTCAGTACTTGAACGAGAGACCGTAGGTTGCTTTTTTGAATTCCATGAGATAAGATTTCATCCAAGAAATATTACATATCCACGTGTAGATCATCTATCTTCAGGAGAGCTTGCCCAATCCACATCACTATATGCATGTAAATCTTGAGACAATTGACAATATAAAAGAAGACTATGTAAAATAGTACCTTTGAGATAATGAAGTATTCTTCTTATATTATCCCAATCTTGCTTAGTTGGAGCATGCATAAATTGACAAGCACGATTTACTGCAAAGGTAACATCAGGTCATGTGATAATGACATATTGTAAGACTCCAACAATGCTTCGATAAATCTGTGGATCTGACAGAGTAGGAGAGGATGAAGTTATAGAGTTGTTTATAGTAATTGGTGTAGAAACTAAGCGTGCTCCATCCATTTTGGCTCTTTGGAGAAGCCTAGTAATGTTTTCTCTAAGAGAGAAGATAGTCTTCCTCATATGGAATAAGTTCAATACCAAAAAAAATTAGCATTACCCAAATCTCAAGTAGGAAATTCTTGATTGAGAAGATTTAATATAGTTTGATACCCTTGTGATCATTCTCGATTATTAGAATGTCATCCACATAAATAAGAAAAAATATCATAAATCCATCATTATATTTGTGAAATAGAGATGAGTCAGTCTTTGATTTAGAAAATCCTTAAGCTTGTAACCAATTAAATAATCAATGAACCCATGCACGAGGAGCTTGTCGAAGACCATATAAGGATTTCTTGACAAACATGAGATAGAAATTATGGATGAATGAACCCAGGTGGTTACTCCTTAAATACAGTTTCCTCAAGATGACTATGAAGAAATACATTTGAAATGTCTAATTATCGTATAAGTCAATTAGAACTAACAACTACTAATAATAAAAGTCTGACATATGTAATTTTGATGACTGGGCTAAATGTATCATTAAAGTCAATAAACTAGTTGTTAACTAAATCCTTTGGCTACAAGTTGAGCTTTGTATCATTCAAGAGAACCATCAGTTTGATGTTTAAGACGGAATACCCATTTAAAGCCCACAATATTCATGGAGGAAGTGCGTAAAACTAGGCTCCATGTTTCATTATGAAGAAGTGCATCAAATTTTGTAGTCATTGCACTACACTAATTTGGATCCATATTTGCTTGTGTAAAACAAGTTGGTTCAATAGATTTTGAAGAGACCACTAGAGCTCATGGAAAGGGATGTCAAGTTGTCATTGGTGGACAACGTGCATAGATGTCACTTAACGGAAGCATGCGACAAGGAGCATTATCATCTGATTCACTTGTTGGCAATGAGGAAATAGATTGACATAGTGATTTAGATGACAAACTTGTATTATCTGAGGGTCCAAACTAGAAAGCATATTATCTTCGACTGGTGAGGCTTCTGAGACTGGAGCAGTAAATTGAGGCGATTTTGATGGTATAGGGGAGTTATCATAATTGAGGCGATTTTGATGGTATAGGGGAGTTATCAGAAAGCTCCAGAGTAGGACCTAGGATGCCATCACTTGTGATAATGGTAGGTGGCATCAAGAAGGTGCCACCTGTATCTGGAGGAGAGATCGAAGAAACTACTGAAAAAGGGAATAAAGACTCATCAAAAGTAACATGTCATGAAATATAAATTCGTCATGTTGATATATGTAAGCAACGATAACCATAATGTAAATTATTATAACCAAGGAAAATACATTGTAGTGAACGAGAGTCAAGTTTGTGTTTAGAGTAGGGGAGTAACCACGAGTAACATGCGCAATCAAAAATTCAAAAAAAAGTGTAATCCGGAGTTTGTTTCTAAAGTTTTTTAAAAGGATACTTATAATTGAGCAATGGAGTAGGAAGTCGATTTATGAGATACACGACGGTGCTAACAGCTTCATCGATCCTAAAATTTAAGCAGAACTGATGCATGATGGAGAAGTGTCAAAGCAATTTCAACTATGTTCTATATTTTCTCTCAGCAGAGCTATTTTGCTCTGGAGTGTAAGGACAAGAGATTCGATGAACAATTTCACAAGAGACAAATGACAATGGAGATATTGATATTCGTATCCCCAATAAAAATGAAAAGAAATTATTATACGATTAAAACACCGTTCAACTTGTTTTCAAAAAATGGCAGAATATTTAAAATAAATCAAATGTCCTTTTCATAGGATAGAGCTAAGTATATTTACTAAAATGATCGATGAAGGAAACATAATATAAGAAATCTTGGTTAGATAAGATAGGTGCAGAGCCTTAAATATCAAAATGAATTATTTGAAGTGGAAAACTAGAAACATGATGGGAAGAATAAAAAGGCAACTTATTGTTGGTGCAGCGGGACCGACAAGAGGGAAGGGGTGAATTGCCTGTAAAAGAAAAACTACCCTCCTCAAAACTTTCAACTCTAAAATAGCAACAATAAAATTAAAACAAAATAACAGAAAAGCAGGAAGACTCAGCAAGTTGACTTGGTTACAACCAAGAAGGTTGTTAATCCAAGACAGTTGAAAAATGCACTAAGAAAGTCTCCTTCACTGTAGGCGGAGAAGCCTTTTTACACATTAAGAAAGCTCACAAGTTGCTAGGAATTGATTACAGAGTTGATTGAATAATTTCCTAGCTCCAGGGGCCTTTATATAACTCCTAGAAAACTTATCTCGAGCCTTGAGGGTGCCTCCAACGAGGTTGAGGGTGCCTCCAGCCGAATCAGCGGATAAAACTTTATCCGAACTTGAAATAGTCATTTAGACTGCATCGAAGGTGCCTCCAATGGCCTTGAGGGCGCCCTGGACAAGGTTGAGGGCGCCCTCAAGGCAATGAGGGCGCCTTCAAGACTATAGGCAGCACAGGCGCCTTCAGCACTTCGTTGAAGGCGCCTCCAGCTTGCTTTTCTAGCTCCTTTTGATTCCTTTTCTTCTTCTGAAGCTCTGATTGCTTGGATGATTGTGGCCAACCAAAATAGGGCTCACCCAAACCCAATTTCCGGCCTTCTCCTCGAGCAGCCTTTCGACCCAGGTTCTCATCCCTCGAACACTGCACACGTTCTTCTCGTCCACCAGTGTACTCTTCCACAGCTCTTTCGTCCTTTGGACACACCGAGCCCGTCGGCTCCCTTCCTGTGTTGTCCTTCTCGCTGTCTACGTCTTCCACTCAACTTTCTACGCTCCTAAGCTCCTGCACACTTAGACATAGGGATCAAATAATAAACAGAACCTAACCTAACTTGGTTGATCACATCAAAATAATCACGGGGTCCAACAATCTCCCCTTTTTGATGTGCATCAACCCAAGTTTAAGTTAGGGAAAAACATACAAGTAAATTAAAGAAATTACTAAACTAACATTTTAAGCAAAAAGGTCACAATAAAAGAATTTGCAACCCTAAGTAAAATTAAAGAAAATTAAAAAAAATCTTAACTCCCCTAAAACTCCCCCTAAACTTGTACTTATCTCTCCCCCTTTTATCACATAAAAAAAAAGGGGTAATAATTTTCAATAACTCATTTAAAAAAATTCTTTAGTTTTTGCAAACACAAATATTTTAGAAAAAAAAATTTAAGCAGGAAAATTTTCTAAGTATAAGAAAAATTCTAACTTAGGCAATTCTTAGAAAATTTTTTGAGAAATTTCCAAAAAAGATTGTTTAAAGAATTTTCTAATTTCTATTTTCATAGTTTATCAGTAAGTTAATTAAATATTTTATTTCAATATTTTGGCTTCCAGACAGTGGCGAGGCACTAGACCTTCTTGGTTATTGAAGCAACAACCACTTTTTTAGACAAAGTCTTAAAAGAAATTAACTGTTTAATTTTTCTTGCTGAAAGCGCTAACTTAAAAAATTTTAATCTAGACAGGTTTTTGGAACCCAATATATGTTCCTTTCTACCAGATTAATCAAAAACTTAGGGGTACATAACTTTTGGGAACTTTTCTAAGTTGCCCCTGATGTTTTCTAATATACCAATTTAATTTTCCATAAATTCTAATTTTTGATTTTGGAAATTTATTTAAGCATGCATTATTTTTCAATTTTTAAATTTCAATTTTTAAATTTCAATTTTCAATTTTTTCATTTTCTAATTTTAGATTATTGTACATCTCAAGAGGACATACTTTAGCTAAGTTTAATTTTAACTCGTTGTTTTCCTTTTCTAATTTAACTAAATCTTTAGTGAGTACTTTAATAAACTGAAAGGACTGCTTGGAAGTTAGAGAACGTACCTTACTTACTTCTATTTCTGATGTTCCCCCTTCATCGCAGCTTTCTTCTTCTGATGATCCTCCCCCTTCATCTATGCTCATCTCTGAGCTGGTTTCTTCAAAGATTTGATGATTGGCCATCAATGCTACTCCTGAGAATGCTTTGGCTTCTGATTCCGAGGATGACGATTCATCCCATATAGCCTTCAGACTCTTGTGTTTCGAGGACGTCGACCTTTGAGACTTCTCTTTGTCCCTTTTCTTTAGTTTTGGGCAGTCATCCTTGATGTGCCCTTTCTCGTTGCAGTTGTAGCATCAGACCGTCCTTCTGTTGCGTTGATGCTTTCTCGACTGCAATCTAAATTTATTAGTCTTAATAAACTTATTTAATTTTCTTACCAATAGCGCCGCTTCAGTTTCATCGATTGACGCTTCGGAGTCAGGATCGCCCATCTTGGCTTGTAGGGCAACATTGAGATCTGATTTCTCTATTTGTTTCGGCTCATTGCAGTTGTAGCATCAGATCGTCCTTCTATTGCGTTGATGCTTTCTCGACTGCGATCTAAATTTATTAGTCTTAATAAACTTATTTAATTTTCTTACCAATAGCGCCGCTTTAGTTTCATCGATCGACGCTTCGAAGTCGGGATCACCCATCTTGGCTTGTAGGGCAACATTGAGATCTGATTTCTCTATTTGTTTCGACTTTGCAATTCGAGACTCGTGAAGTTCAAAAGTAGAAAATAAATTTTCTAAATTACTTACCTCAAAGTCCTTAGAGATGTAGTAAGCATCTACTAAGGACGACCACTCTGGAGTTCTTGGGAAGGCGTTGAGCTCATACCAGATAGAATCTCGGTTCGTTACCGATTCTCCGAGATTGGTCAGCTGAGTTATCAGCTCCTTAATTCTCGCTTGGAGTTGTGCTACCTTTTCGTCGTTGTTCATCCGGAGATTTGTCAGCTGGGTTCGAAGAATGTCGCGTCTTGCTAATTTCGCTTCTGAGGTACTTTCGTGGAGCTCCAGGAATTTTTCCCGGAGATCTTTGGCGGAGTCGTAGTTTCCAATTCGACTTACCTCCTGGGGTGGCAGCACGCTGAGCAGATGGAACTCTGCCTTTCCGTTGGCCACGAAATCAGCTTGCTCCTTCTTCGTCCATTGGTATTCTTCTTTGTCCTTTGGAGCTGTAAAACCATATTTCATAGTTATAAGAATATCGAAATCCGTTTTAAAAATACCTCCATTCGTCGTCTCCACGTAGCGAAGTCTCCGTCGAATTTTGGGGGATGAATACTTGTTCCAGCCATCGTCTTGATCTTTGTTGCTTCAGACGGCGGTTAGTCCTTCTGAGGCAGTCTGACTCTGATACCACTTGTTGGTGCAGCGGGACCGACAAGAAGGGAGGGGTGAATTGCCTGTAAAAGAAAAATTACCCTCCTCAAAACTTTCAACTCTAAAATAGCAACAATAAAATTAAAACAAAATAACAGAAAAGCAGGAAGACTCAGCGAGTTAACTTGGTTACAACCAAGAAGGTTGTTAATCCAAGGCAGTTGGAAAACGCACTAAGAAAGTCTCCTTCATTGTAGGCAGAGAAGCCTTTTTGCACACTAAGAAAGCTCATAAGTTGCTAGAAATTGATTATAGAGTTGATTGAATAATTGGTTAGTCCTTCTGAGGAAGTTTTGCTCTGATACCACTTGTTGGTGCAGCGGGACCGACAAGAGGGGAGGGGTGAATTGCCTGTAAAAGAAAAACTACCCTCCTCAAAACATTCAACTCTAAAATAGTAACAATAAAATTAAAACAAAATAATAGAAAAGCAGGAAGACTCAGCGAGTTGACTTGGTTACAACCAAGAAGGTTGTTAATCCAAGGCAGTTGGAAAACGCAATAAGAAAGTCTCCTTCACCGTAGGCAGAGAAGCCTTTTTACACACTAAGAAAGCTCACAAGTTGTTAGAAATTGATTACAGAGTTTATTGAATAATTTTCTAGCTCCAGGGGCCTTTATATAGCTCATGGAAAACTTATCTTGAGCCTTGAGGGCGCCTTCAACGAGGTTGAGGGGTGCCTCCAGCCGAGTCAGCAGATAAAACTTTATCTGAACTCGAAATAGTCATCTAGACTGGGTCGAAGGTGCCTCCAATGGCCTTGAGGGCGCCATGGACAAGTTGAGGGCGCCCTCAAGGCAATGAGGGCGCCTTCAAGACTGCAGGCAGCGCAGGCGCCTTCAGCACTTCGTCGAAGGCGCCTTCAGCTCGCTTTTCCAGCTCCTTTTGACTTCTTTTCTTCTTTCGAAGCTCCGATTACTTGGATTACGGCCAACCGAAATAAGGCTCACCTGAACCCAATTTTCGACCTTCTCCTCAAGCAGTCTTCCGACCCGGCTTCTCGTCCCTTGAACGCCGCGCACATTCTTCTCGTCCACCGGTGTATTCTTCCGCAGCTCTTTCATCCTTCGGACGCGCCGAGCCTGTCGGCTCCCTTCCCGTGTCGTCCTTCTCGCTGACTGCGTCTTCCGCTCGACTTCCTGTGCTCCTAAGCTCCTGCACATTTAGACACAGGAATCAAATAACAAATAGGACTTAACCTAACTTGGTTGATCACATTAAAATAACCAAGGGGTCCAATACTTATGACTTTTAGCTTTCATGTATGCCTTATATGAATGAAATGGAGTGAAAGTGAAGGAAATAAGTCAATCATACTTATTGATAATCGTCTGAACAATGAGAAGAGAAGGATGACCAAGTCGAGCATTCTAAGTTTGTTTATTTGTACATTCACCAATAAAAACTTTGATGGAAGAAGTTTGAAGATAGTAGAGACTTTTTTATGCCACCATGAAATAAGATAGTATTTGTTCTTATATCTTTTATAAGATAATGATTGTGATGAAATTCAAACATGATATTGTTGTCAAAACAAAATTGATGTGTGAAAAGTAAATTTTTGGTAATAGATGGAACATGAAAGATGTTGCACATGTGAAAAGTACGATTAGATAAATGAATATATATGTTTCCAAGATTAGCAATTTGTAAACCTGCAGCATCGCCTACTTGAACCGTATCTGAGCCATAATATGACATTACATCTGTAAAGATATTATAATCTGATGTGACATGATGTGTTGCTCTAGTGTCAATATACCATCTTGTAGATGAAAACTCTGTGGGTTTACCACAAGTAGGTAAAGATGAGAGGGCTTTAGGATATATTTGTGAAGCAGTTGATTGTCTTGAAGTTGCACCGTTGCCTACTTGTACAGCATCAAGACCATGATAGGAGGAAGCTTTTGTAAGAATGTCATAATCTGATGTAACGTGATGAGTTGCTCCAGAATTTAGATGTCATTTTCTAGCAAAATTTAAATCAAATCTCTTATAACATTGATGAGCAAAGTGACCATTCTTGAGACAAATCTGACAACGTCCTTGTCCTTGACCTTGTCCTCGTCATCGCCCACCTTGATTTCCTTGATTTTGTTGATGATGGATAGTACTATCAATCTTGTAAATCATATGTGCGGAAAGAATAAGAGAATCTAAGACCCTTTGAGATTGTAATTGTAGAAGTAACATGCAAAAAGAGCAAGATATGAAGGGTATCGGGTGACACTTGATCTATGCGAGTAGTTACGCAAGGAATAAAGCTGTCATATTGAGGCCTCAATCCTACAAGAACGTGTATTAGGAAATTTGGATCTGAAATTGGATGGCCAATCGCAACTAAATTATTGGCAATGGTCTTGATTAATTGCATATATTCATTGATAGACTTGTTTCCTCGTTGCACCGATTGTAATTGCATGCGAAGTTGAAGAACACATGATTGAGAGTGTGAAGCAAAGGTTCGAGCAAAAACTTCTCATATTTGACGAGACCTATCAAGCCCTACAATCGTAGGAAGTATAGGCTCACTAATATTTGAAATCAACCATGTCATAATTAGTTGGTCCTTCTTGCTCCATATAGCATAGTTTGAATCACCTTCTTGTGGTTTAAGAGAAGTACCATCAACAATTCTGAGTAGATCATGAACATGAAGTAGCAAAAGAAATTGTATCTTCCAAAGCATATAATTATTATTGTTAAGTTTGATAGGTAAATAAGATATGACATTCAAGATTAAGGAAGAGACTTGTATCGTAAAATGTGTTTCTATGATGGATGATGGAGAAGAAAGTTCTGACATTATATATAAAAAATAATGAATTGTGTAGTGATAACTTATCCGTGATGGATGGTGAAAAGAGGCAGGAGATTAGGAGCAAAGGAACAGCAAATTCCTTCTTTGGTCGGCAGCAACACTTGATCTAGAGGTAGGCTAGTAGCTATAGATTGTCGACATTGCACGAAGAGAAGGAGATTCTCTTGTTGGATGGCGGTGGCGGAAAGTTCGACAGTGAAAAATTAGAGAAGGAAAAAAGTAAGGAGAGAGAAAAGAAAGGTAATAACAAAAAAACAAGAGCAATGAAAAGTTAGGAGAGTGAAAGGAAAAAATTAATAAAAAAATAAGAGAAGGAAAAATAGGGAGAGAAAGTAAAAGTTGAGAGAAGAGAGAGAGAAAACTTGCAGCAGCGAAAGTTTGAACCGTTTCAAGAAATCCATAATTTCAGTGTCTCCAAGAGTAACGCGAAGGAAGAAGAACTTTGGCTCTGATATCATGTAAGAAGAAGAAGAAGAAGGCAAGAAAGAATGTGGGAGCAATAATAAATCTTATTGTTCATTGATATTTATTTTAAGGACAGTACAATATATAATGTTTAAGAAGTACTTGGTTAATTGACCAATTAATAAATAACAGAATTATTTTAAAAATTATTCTAATAATTATAACAAAATTATCCTAATACTAATTTGATTTGATTTGATGATTTGATTCGGTCAATCCTGGTTATTCTCTTTATGAGATATTTCGTTAAGGAACCTATTGAGAGAAGGGGAAAGCACAACCACCTCAAACCATGTGCTCCCGATTGAGATTTACAGGTCAAGCTTATGACTTAAAACAAACACTTCTTGGGAGACAATTAACCTAAATTTATTTTGCATTTTAGTATTTCAAGTTTCTCCAGGAGCAAGGTTTGTAACATATAAGCCTATGAGATCGAGCATATTTAATGAAAGGCTAAGAGTCACTGGCAAGAGAGTTAAGAAAGTATCTTGTTCTGCAAAAGCAAGATTTAAGAGATAAGGAACCTATTGAGAGAAAAGGAAAGTGCAACCACCTCAAACTATGCACTCTCGAATGAGATTTACAAGGGTCAAGCTTGTGACATAAAAATAAACGTTTTTTTTGGAGGCAATCAAAGTTTATTTTACATTTTAGTTTTTCAGTTTTCTTTTGTTTTGCAATTTGATGTTTAACACTTTGTTTTGATTTTTAGGTATGTCCCGAACACCCAGAGTACAAGGCCATATATTTATGAGGAATGAGCACCAATCACACCATGGTCCCTTTGCGCATATATCTCCAAGTCATTTCTATCCACTTCAATAAGTTTTCTATACCAATAACTCCTTCCTCTACATTATGAACAACACATGATTTAAGTTTGGGTGGGGGGACTTAATGTTTTTGCAGAACTATGCTCATATGCTTGGAAATTTATTTCTCCTATCTGGAGCAATAGGACATATAATCTACACTCATCAACAGTGTGCACTGTGAATGCTTTTAACCTCAGCGCTCGGTATACGTTGTTGATGTCTTATGACTTTTAATAATTTGTAGTTGTGTAGCGTGCGATGCGCACTCCAAAGAATATAATTATGTGTTACGAAAAGTCAAATTTATTATAATGAATCCACCTAGCGGATTGCCAAGTGGTGGTGTTGTATTTGGGGCATGAAGAACATCTTATCTCAAAGTTAGCAAAATGATTTGTGTGTTCATATTGCTGTTAGATTTCTAATGTGCATACTGTAACTTGATATTTTCTACAAACACAATTGAGAAAAGTTAACTTTTTTTTTTGTCTGTTCACTAATCTAAGCAAATATATACATTATTTGTAGGTCAAAGTGCTATTCACCCCTTGCACCATTCAATTTTATGATCAACGATTCCAACCAATTTAACTATGGTCCATTAACATATGAACCTCTGATGTGCAAATAAAGTAAAATGTTTAAATAAAACTATACTATTATGGATAATCAATGACTTTTTATATACCACATAAGTTGCTGCAATAATATTTCTATATGGTTAGCTTCAATCAAGTTTTTTAATGAGTTCAACAAAAAAAATTTAATGTGAGAATAATATTTTTGTTCGAGCAATAGTTTTTTTTTCCCGACGATCATATTCAATTAATTATTTTTCATTTGATTAGTGGCAAACAAAATAAAGTCATTAGAGCAGCTATTTGACAGTTTTAGCTTAGCAAGGGTATTCAAAAATATTATAAATTTTCTTATAACAAACTGATGACCTATAACCTCTTATCAATACTTTACCGATTAGAAGATGAATCATATAAGTTGATTGATTGATTTAGATAGATCCTACCTATTTAATAGGTGGAGTCTATCCAAATTAACCAATAAATATAATGGTTCATCCTCTGAACCGTAAAGTGTGGTCTAGAGGATCCACTCTTTTATTAAAAGACTTACAATCCAAGTTGAAGGCTTCAATTAATAAGTCAATAGTCATTTACATCTCTTTGTAATAGTAGATGAGATCTATCCAAATCAATCAATGATTATAGTGACTAATTCTCTATGAATATAGTGCCTCATTCTTTGGACTGTAAAGTTCAATCTAAAGGATTCACTCTCTTATTATTAAAGGACTTACAATCCAAGTTGAAGGCTTCAATTAATCAATCCATAGTCATTTACATCTCCTTATCATTACATTCTATTTGAGCGAAGTGATATCTCAAAAGTTTGGATTCTAAGAGGCTTGTTCCATTGCCTCGCAAGGAGCTCATTATAATGAATATATTGAGCGACTAACTTGACAAATATAAATTATGAAATAGGAGTAGATTCTCAGAAGCTAGCACCACAAATATATTATCTTCGACATTTTACATACGCAATTTTTGAGAATTATCAAACGGTGAATCTTACTTTGATTTTTATCAAATGATGCATTTTTTCAGAATATCTTTTCCATCTATTTTAGCTCTAAATTAAAATAAAAAAAATAATTTTTCTTATTTAAACCAAACTGAATCGAATCATATCAAAGTAAAAAAAATTAATAATTTAATTAGTTCATTAAGGACTTTTATGAGAAAGACACTTATGATCCTAAAGATTTTTTTTTAAATTTACGTTATTAAACTCATGATGATCCTCTAAATTTACCTATATATATATATATATATATATATATACAAGATTGATATGTTGCGCGTCTGTCCAGTGTGCGACTGTGCGCGACTTGCCTTCCTGAACCTCCTGATCGGTCTCTGGACCGATCAGGGAACCTCCTGATCGGTCCAGAGACCGATCAGGGAACCGATCATTTTCTGATCGGTCTACAGACCGATCAGGAGGTTCCCTGATCGGTCCAGAGACCAATCAGGAGGTTCCCGATCGGACTGGTGATCGATCAGGAAGGCAAGTCGCGCACTTTGCAGGCGCGCAACATATCAATTCTATATATATATATATATATACAAGATTGATATGCTGCGCGCCTGCCCAGTGCGCGACTGTGCGCGACTTGCCTTCCTGAACCTCCTGATCGGTCTCTGGACCGATCAGGGAACCTCCTGATCGGTCCAGAGACCGATCAGGGAACCGATCATTTTCTGATCGGTCTACAGACCGATCAGGAGGTTCCCTGATCGGTCCAGAGACTGATCAGGAGGTTCTCGATCGGACTGGTGACCGATCAGAAAGGCAAGTCGCGCACAGTCGCGCGCTTTGCAGGCGCGCAGCATATCAATCCTCTATATATATATATTAGAACTTTACTAAAAAAAATAAATACAAAAATACAAAAAAAACTTAATATTTTTTTAAATATCTAATTACAAAAAATAATGAAAAGTAAAACAAAATTAATAAAAATAAAAATAAAAATAAAAATTAATTATTTTATCAAGCACTTTCATAGATAAATCATTGACGACTAAAATTTATATCGTTTTGAAACTCTTAAATTATATTCATCGATGAGTTTTGACCCATTTTATCCTAAATTTACATCGTTACCCTCATGATAGTTCTCTAAATTATCCATATTTTTATTTTTATAACTTTAATAAAAAAAATAAAAAATTATAAAAGAACATTAATAAAAGTAAATAAAAATAAAAAATATTATATTTATGTTTAATTTTTTAAATTTTTAATAGCTAATTAGAAGAACGGGTGGCCTCCGGACATCCGTCCCCACCTAAACTATAATTTAGGAGATGATGAACTCAGAGAGGAGAGATCGTAATTAATTACGAACTGATCGCGACCACGATATAACTATAATTATAAATGATTCATTCTCCTGGTAGCCTCCGGCCATCCGTTCTCATCTAAATTATAATCTAGGAGATGATGAATTTAAAGAAATATCATAACTAATTATGATATGATCATGATAATGATACGATTATAATTATAAATGATTCATTCTCTGATTTATGTTTATCTCACAATTATTTCAATAAATTTTAAAATTACTTTTTAATAAATATTTTAGTGTACTCCCCGCAGAAGAGAAGGACGGGACAAATATCTCCTATAATTTATCTCTTTTCAAACAAAAAAAAAAAAAATATTGGGTCAGAAAGATTGCTATGATGAGCCCTCAACTCGATACGAATAACTGAATAACAGGCATTCAGGCAGACCTACCAATCAAGTGGGCCCCACCTACTTTGAACAAATTCAACGAATCATGGTCATCCATTCCCCACATCTGGCTCAGCAGCGGTCGTCATCACAGGAGCAGACGACGGCATGGGCAATTGAGTGACTCAGCATCATCTTATTGGCGACGCAGGATCCATCCCATGCTTAGCTTAGCCGCCACATCCTCTCTCGACTTCCGTTTGCATGCCTTGTCTATTTCGAGGAGAGAACGACGTTGGAAGAGTTAGCTAGCCACACACACACAACGCCACTTTAATTAATTTCCAAACACTTACTCACATGTCCTATTCATCACCCATCTACTCAAGCTTACTCAGCTTGGTCTGCAATCACGGAACAAGACAAGAACAATGAAGCCAAAATTGAATGGGCAGACAAAATTCTCCATAAAACATATTCAATTTCTTCAAATAGTTTTAAAGTTTGTCTCTACTAAATTAAATACAGCTAGATCACTCCTAAAATCTAATCACTTTATAATTTATTTCCTTCACATCATTTTAAAGAACATCTTAAATAAATGGGCAATCTTAAATGATTAAAATTTAATCGATCAAAATATATTTTATAAATTATTATTAAAGATATTTCATCTCTATATATTAATTATATACCTAATCAGATTCTATATATTTATAGTAAATAAACATAATTATTTATTACTGTATATTATGTGATCGCACCAATAATAAATATATCCCCCACTGATAATGCTTCTCTTTCTCTTGCTTGGCGCGCACGTTCATGCCTGACAATCCTACGCATAAAGGTTGGCGGGATTCACAAACCTCCTCGTCTTTACACGACCGAGTATTAATAATTTAGGGAATAAAAAATAAGGATGTTTTTTCTAAAATGGCTCGAGATTTAATATAATTTTTAAAGTACTCCTTTTAAAATTTTACTAATATTGAAGTGTCTCTTGCTAATTTTGTTAATATTAAACCATCGATGTCTGCCATTTAATGGTAATTATTCTAGAAGGACAAAGAAGGAAACATCATTTTAGATAAAAGGTAGCATATAAAAATTAAAAAATAAGTATTTTTAATATTAATAAAAATAAGAAACATTTAAAAATTGAGAAAATTTTATTATATCTCCTTATAATATTATGCTTTATTCTTCATCGTTTGTAAAAATAAAAAATAAATTATTTTTTTTTTAACCATAGTGTCATTTTTCTCCAAAATGCAAATAATGATTTCTTTGTAGTATGTCTTACGCACTTAATAATAATTGATCATAATATATTGGATAAAGAAGTCAGATATTTATAATATTTGTCATTCTTTTGCTGGAGATAATTAATAAAATGCGTATAATTAAAAAATACTACACGATCCAATTATATTATATAAGACTTCAATACTATTTCATATTAGATCAGTTTTAGCTAGACTTATTTCAAATTGTAATATTTTGACTAGAATAGTTACAATAATATTGAAAAAATTTAATCAATATTTTATAATTTTTCACTAGTATTGAAGTAATTTTAATGGGTGTTAAGTAATTTTAACTAATATTAAACCGTCATAATTAATATGAAAGTAATTTTGATTAATATTAAAGTAATTAAATTAAAATAATTTTAATTAATGATGATGTCCTTTTTTGTTGCTCGAGCTCTTCTCTTGAAGCTACAACCATATCATAAAAGTTCAAGATCTGATGCCCAGAGAAGTAAAGCAAGTTAAGGTTGACTAACATTATCAGTGAATGCAATGATAGGATGATAATTTAAGGTTGCTTGTTATTCATATTTTAGGGGTTTTACTATGAAAATGGGGTTTGTTTGATTTTTGTTATTCTAAATCTAACAAATGAAAAGAAAAATAAATAGGAAACTAATCTGATGTTTGAATGAAATCTAACTAAATGTCAATAATTAATTCACAACGTATTGTCACTCTACGCGTGAAATCTAATTATGAAATTAAATTCAACCAACATCAAACGAAATCTGTTCTAAGCTATAAAAAAATAGTAAATAAAAGGAACTAATTCCAATTCACAACCAACTATACAAACATCACACTCTTGTCATCACACAAGAGGCTAGAGTCGAAAACACCCAACTTCGGTCATCCAAAAAAAAAAGAACAAGTAAGTTCTAAACTCTGGAATCAATCCGAAGCAATCTTCACCGCAGAGACCTCTCCAATGATGAATGCAAGAATCAAATCAAAACTGAAAATGCTAAAACTGAAATCTGAAAATCTGAGTTGAAGGGATGAAATGGAATGTTGTGGATGAACGAAATGAGCTCAGAATCATCAAAGGAGCACCTCCAATGGTTGATGATGAGAGGCGGAATCACTGGATCGGAGGAACACCTCCAACAGTGGCGGAAATGGCAATGAGCTCAGAATTCAACAAACCCTCGTAGAGACCTCTCACCAGCGAGCTTCCAGATGATCAGGAAATGGTCTAGTAGTTGCCTTGAAACTCCCTCACTGACGTTGATGCTTGAGAAGTTGATTAGAGGTGGAATCGGGGGTTGCGAAGAAAAAGTCATGGATGAATAGTAACCAGTGCCACTGTTCATCCGTGAAAATCAAGATTTTATACCCTTGGCTGAACCAGTCTTAAACATGAGTTTAGGTTTGGTTAAGGGAGGATTTTAGGGATTTGGTGAGAGAGTTTGACTTGGGCTAAGCTCAAGAAGTAAGCTCATTTTGATGGGTTGGAATTAATTTGGTTGAGCTTCTTCATTAAGTTGGTTAAACCAAACTTGCTTGTGCCTTGGTCATGTGCCAATTTGGATCTACTTAAATGCCCTAGAAGATCAAATACAAATCATGAGAAATAATATCATGAATTAAGAGAAGAAATATAATTTAGCTCAAAACAATTCTCAATTTGTAACTAATTTAAAATGTGTTAATTAACAAATGCAATTAGCTCAAAATCATCCAATATTAACTAAAATGATATGTCAAATAAATGAGTTATCAATGTCGTCCCTTTAAGTCATTAGACCTTTATGATAAGTAATCCACTAATCAATCGTAAAATCAGTACAAATACAAGAAGGTGTAACAACCCTATACTTTCTTGAGAAATAAATGACTTAATTAAAACGTTACCCAACACGTGAAGAAGAAGATCTAGATTGAGTTATGGTGTTGGAGATAGTCTAATTGCAACAATCAGGTATAGTAGCGTCGTAGTGGAGTAGTAGCACGAAGTCAGAGCAATAAGATGGTCGAGAATAAGCGTAGAGAAGTGATGAATTAATGTTGGCTGAAGACATCTTTTTATACATCATTGGAGTCGCCTCCAATGGCGCTTATCCGATTTGAAGTATTCGACTCTTATATGCTCTAAGGTGCCTCCATCAACTCCGAGGCACCTCCAATGCGCTCCGTGGCACTTCCAATGTGCTTCAGGATGCCTTCACTTAGCGAACTTCTATCCTCAAAGTTTATCCGTGCAAGGGCACCTCCGCTGAGCTCTTAGGTCACTCCCTGTAGCTCCGAGGTGCCTTCCTACAGCTCCGAGGCACCTCAAGCAATGTTCATCTGAGGCTGAGTTATGCATTTTAGCTCCTACAAAACTCATTAGTCCAAATAACAAATGTACTCTACAAAACAGAGTTAGCATAATAGTAATAAGACAACATTATTAGTTAGGTCTTATCTTACTAAGACCAATATCTAGTCATGGTCTCAGCTTAGACTTCTAAAATGGATTCAAGTTGGACCAACGCCTATAGTTCTACTGGGGCTCGCCCTCACTAGATCACAAGCCTTCAGTGTTTACCTCACTTATCATTGCAAATTACTTGACCTTGACCCACCAAGACTTCATGTAGATACCTCATCTGGATTTCAGCTAGTTGTCAGGTTCCATGGACCTAACTAAACTTCCTACTAAATAACAACCTATTTGGTCTTCCCATGCCAGTTATTAGGTCTTCCAGACCTAAGTGGACTTTATCCTGGTGTCAGGTTTCATCAAATTTTTCAGTCCTGCACACTTAGTAACCGAGTTATAAAACTCAATATATAACTTTATCTATTTATTATTCATCAAAACCTGACTTTGACAATTTGTGCTAACTACACTAATAGAATGAAGTCTATACCAAAGGCTAGCACATAAGGTGTTACCACCATGAGTTTTGGGGTTCGAATCTCGGTAAAGTCGAGGTAAATACCTCCCTTATTTGCTAGTCACTATTCCAAAGGCTGGTAGCCGCCCGTGATTTACCTCCTCCGTGTTAATCCTAGGACAGGTTGGCGGGGGCGCTAGGGGCGAGCGTATTTACCTTTGCCACCACTAATAGAATGAAGTCTAATTAAATATATAGTGGCTACTGCTATCACTACAAAAAAAACCCTGATTTAGGGACAAATTTTGGCCACAAAAATAATTCATCATAAATTAGCAATGAAAATAGCAATGAAAAATTCATCGTGGCAATATAGCAAGAACGAATTTAGTAACAAAATAAATTTTCATTGCAAAAATAGCAACAAAACAATTTGTCACCAAGTTCATAGCTGATTTGCGACAAATATTTAGAATGAATATCATTTTTGTGGCTGATCAGCGGTGAATTTAGAGATAAACTATGGATTTGTTGGACACAAAAATTGTAGATGAATGCTAATTTAGTAAATTTAGCCGTGAATATTTACTCGTCGCAGAATCAAGGATAAATCCTAAATTTATCACTAAATCAGTGACGAATACTGGATTCGTCCCTAATTTAAAGTCCCAGATTCAGGGACGAATCATGAATTTATCCCTTAATAAGGGGACTAAAATCGATTTAGTAAATTTAGCAACAAATATTTTCTCATCGCTAAGTCAGGGATGAATTTAGGATTTGTCTCTAAATCAGGGACAAATCTTGGATTTGTTCATGAATCTGGGATGAATCAGGGACGAATCTAGAATTCACATTTGATTTCAGTGACAAATCCTGGATTCATCCCTGAATTAGCAATGAATCCTAGATTCATCACTAAATTTAGGGATTATTAATAGCTTGTGCCCTAATTTTGCTATTAATAACCCAAGGGGTGATAGTCCCATAGTGAAAGAGAGGCATTATGGTTGAAATTTAGAGAGAAAGGGGTGAGAATCTAGGGCCTAGATTGCAATAACCCAAGGGTTCTTATGTGAACCCTATTGCTTATAAAGGAATTGGTCGGGACACAATGTGTCCATATGGATCAGTCGGGAATTGCCACTTGTCTCTTTCGAAAACTCAAGTACAAGTGGCATTGCCACATGGGTTGCTTCACAAGCAAGCAAAGCTTGCCTTATTGACACATAGATGACTTGTGTGAAGTCATATGTGGCTTGTTGAGCATACCAAACGTTGCTTGTTGATCAACCAAAGCTTGGCTGGAGAGAACATGACACCTCAAGCAAGCTTTGGAAAGCTTACTTGCTCTCCAATGCTACTCTCCTATTTAGGAGTAGATGGAGCAAGTAAAGCAGTACAGAGATTGAAGAAGATTGAGAAGTGTAGTCTGTTCTGAAGCAATGCCTCCCTCTTGTTCTTGTTGTCGTACATTTGTTCGGTCAGCAAGTTTCTTTTCTTGCCGCCGTACATTTGTTCAATTGGTAAGTTTCTTCTATTGTTGTTGTGCACTTCTTTGCTCGACAGTACAGTGATAGCTATTAGGTATCACCTTAAATCACCAAGACAACCGGCGCTTGGTTGAGTTCGTGGTCTTGCCATTTTATCTTAGGAAATATACATCCACAGAAATCTATGAGCACCGTTAGAGGGGACGAAATTGTTTTAAGGAGACTGCGCTCTGCAGAACTCGGCATTCACTCAGCGTTGTGTTGTAGCTTTCAACATCCAATTGGCTACTCTCGGAAGCGTCGAAGCACCGACTCTGCTTCCATTCAGGTCGGGGAAGTCCCTTGACTCATCGCCAATTCTTGATGGAGCACTTGACAAGTTTTTACTCTGCTCGGCTCGTGCAACCACCAGCGGCATTTGGAAAGAGCTCGGGAGATCAGCTTACAACAACCGACGGTTTAAAATCATCTACTTAAGCCATCGTAACTATAAGTCACCCTGTGCATCTGTCACAAACTCAGAAGCATGAAACAGAACTTCTGAGACTCACAAAGATTGTAACAAGTTTATATCCAATAGCTTGCGCATTTGCATATAATTGTTCTTGTGAGGGTGTTTTGAATTGATGCAACCACCAATTGAGCGCGTTTTTTGCACTTATTTTTATCATTTAAATCTTCCCTCCCACACGCACTACAATCCAAGACCAAATCTTGGCAAAATTTTCCCTTCATTTTTATTCTCGTGCAAGATTTGTTTTGATAACCCATCAAGAATGCTATAGTATAACTCGACCACCCCTCTTCTCTAAAAAAGATTTTAATTATTGGAATGGTCGAATGGAGTACCACCGGAAGACTCGGTGGAGATGTGGATATATAGTGACCCAAACCGAGTTTACTATCCCCACCAATGGAGAAGGAGTACCACTCGATTGTGACAAGTGGGATAACTCAACGAAAAAAAAAGATCGAGGTAGATGCTAAAGCTACTCAAACCCTATACTGTGGTTTGATCAATGAGGAACTCAATCAGATCAGATCTTTCATAAACATGAAGGATTTATGGGAGAAGCTCATAGAACTACATGAATGGACTTTCGATAGAAAGGTAAGAAACATGAGTAAATCATTATATATATTGCCGCAAAGACTCTTGGGGTTTCTGTTTGAGGTTAAATTAATTAAGATGAGTTGGCGTATACCTTTTAGAATTAGAGAAATGCCACAGGAACAATGCCGTGAAATTGTCAAAGGATACCATTGACTCAAGTCATAATATGTTGAACCACTGTTGAGTTGGTCCGATTAAAGTAGTGAAGAAAACCCGACACTTAGCACCCTTTATATATTGATGTTGCAGAGTGACATTCTCAAAATGACACAAATGGTCTTCAGGATTACTAGAACCAATGTACTCGAGAATGTGTGGCAGTCAAAAATTCTGGGATAGTTTCTCCCTCAAGATGTCTTCTGAAAAGGACATTTATCTTGTAACCACTCTTCTAGCAGATAGTGGTCTAACAATGTTGGACCATTTTACCGAGTGTTTAGCTATCAAGGCGATAAGTCGTGGGCGTCAATAAGATAGGTTCATTACATGGTTGATTACTCGAGCGATAAACCGTGGGCATCGATAAGATGAGCTCATTATTGATTGGTTGTTTGTCAGGGCTGCTATATGCGGAAGAAGCCCTCTAAACTATGTGTCATAGGCACAACTATGGACACTCTCTCTACCGAGGCCACTTCCTTTTCCTTTTGAACATGAGGAGCTTTATCTCTTCACAGGGTCTTTTCAACAATGGTGGCTACCAAATGAGAGAGATGCTCACGGGACATTGGGTCTCTGATGCCCTCGATGATGTTAGGCAAAAGGGACAAGGATGATTCAGTTGAATTCTTTGATAGGTATTCTATCACCATTTTTGTAGTTCGAACCATCATAAGCTTTTGTAAGACTTTCCCATAGATAGAGCCAATTTGATGATGTCCTTTGCGGCTGCTAGGGAAGCTCCTCTCTCGAAGCTACATCCACCTCCTAAAAGTCCAAGATCTAGTGGTCTGAGAAGTAAAACATGTTAGGGTTGGTCGACGTTACCAGCGTGACCACTTTGAAACTCAAGTTAGCACTAAGTTGAGAAAATGAGAGACTCGCATATATACGGGAGAGAAAGAGAGAGCTGGAAAGAGAGCTTCATATAGGGTTGTAAACAAGCCGAGCTGAGCCGAGCTTTAGGGTGTTCAAGCTTGTTTGATAAGATAACCGAGCCGAGCCGAGCCGAGCTTAAAATGAACCAAGCTTTTGAAATGAGTGTTCAAGCTTGGCTTGGTTTATTTTTTATGATCTTGAGCTTGTTTGAAGTTTGGCTTAAGCTTGGTTCGTTTAGATGTTATCAAGCTCTCAATTCAAGCTTGGCTTAAGCTTGGTTCGAGCTTGGCTTGAGCTTGGTTCGAGCTTGGCTTGAGCTTGGTTTGAGCTTGATTCGTTTAGATGTTATTAAGCTCTCAATTCAAGCTTGGCTTGAGCTTGGTTCGAACTTGGCTTGAGCTTGGTTTGTTTAGATGTTATCAAGCTCTTAATTAAAGTTTGTTTGATTGTTTGAAACTTTTAATTGTTTGATTGGTTATTAAGATTGATAATTTAAATTTATTTATTTATTTTATTTTATTATTTATTTAGCATATTGAAAAGAGTTTTATTAATAAATATGGTTCGTGAACATTGTTCATGAACGTTGTTCACGAATGTTAACGAGCTGAACACTTATGTGTTCAAACTTGTTTGTTTAGCTTAACGAGCTGTTCAAGCTTGTTTGTTTAATTAATTTTATGTATATTGAACGAACATAAACAAGCTCTTACCGAGTCGAACACCAAGCTTGTTCACGAACTCTTAGTTCATTTACAACCCTAGCTTCATGGAGAAAAGTTGCCTCTACGTGCGAGAAGAAAACCATACCTCAACCTACCTACCTCGGCCGTTATACAGCTAGTGGAAAAGAATATCCACGTAAGAGGCCATGTGTTGGCACTCGTTCCCCTTGCAAGGCTGTTAAGGGAATGCCATTAGCCCTAAGGAGCTATTAGGGGGCAATCGTTAACCCGTGGAAGGTTGTTAGGGGGCAACTATTCTGAAAGGATGTTAAGGAATAACCATTAACATTAAGAGGTTGTTAGGGGACAATCATTAACCTTGAGAGGTTGTTAGGGAACAACCATTAGCCTTGAGAAGTTGTTAAGGGACAATTGTTGAGAAGAATCTCCATGCGGATGATGTATGTGTGCAGGATCTTCGAAAGGAAGTTGAGGTTGAATATGTTGGTCCCGACACGACCGAAAAGAGGTAAGTGAATTGCCTGTAAAATAAAAAAATAACCCTTTCCCGATCTTTCAACTTTGTTAGATAGCATAATTAAATTAACGCAATTGAACAACTAATAAAATAAAAGAGGCGAAAGAATTAATTGATTACAACATAGGTAATTGTTAATCTAAGGTAAATGAAAGCACTATAAAACCGAAGGCGGAAAAACTTTTTACACTCGTTGAATACTCAAAAATATGCTAGGAAATGAATATAGGAGTTGTTGAATATTTTCTAGATTTATGGGTCAGTTTATAGCCCCTAGAAAACTCTATCCGAAGTTGGAAGACGCCTTTAATAGGATCCAAGGCACATTCAATTCGAGAAATTTTATCGCCGAAGATAAAACTTTATATTCGGCTAACAGTCACTAGAAGACACCTTCTATAGGCTAAAAGACACCTTTGACATTGTTCATGAAAGGCGTCTTCCATAAGGCAGATCAACTCCTTAGCTGATCGTGTGGGTGATGCTTCGGCTATCTGGAGTTGAGCTCACTCAAACTCAACTCTGACCTTTTCCTCGAGCAGGCTTCCTCTCCGGTTTCTCGTCCCTCAAATGTCGCACATGTCCTTCTCGTCCACCGGTGTACTCTTTTGAAGCATCTCGTCCTTCGGATGTACCAAGCCCATCAGCTCCCTTCCCGTGTCACTCTTTTCATTAGTTGCGTCTTTTGCTTGACTTCTTGTGTTTCTAAACTCCTATACATACAAAAATCAAATACATAGGATCTAATTTAACCTGGTTGACTATATCAAAACTACTATGGGGTATTTACAGAATATCCAATTTCTTAATATTTCTTGAGCTCAAGGAGGATTATCACAGAATGCACTTTAAGAGCTCAAGGAAGAAAACTTGTGCGTTGAGAATATTCAGAAATGCCAGTTTAGAGACGAAGTTTTAGTGCTAGAGGAAATCCATTGCTCGGGGAATCCAAATACTCAGGGAAGCCAAGTGCTGGGGAAGCCACATGCTTGAAGACATCAAATGTTCAAGGAAAATGAGTGCTTGGGAAAGCAAGTGCTCGGGGAAATCAAAGTGCTTGAAGATATCAAATGTTCAAGGAAAACTAGTGCTTGGAAAAGCCAAGTGCTCATGGGAGTCAAGTACCGCTTAAAGACATCAGATGTTCAAGGAAAACAAGTACTCGAGGAAGATGTCTAAGATGCTCTGGGATGCTGGGTGTTTGAGAATTAAGTCGGGCCGATCAAGAAGTGAGACTGACCACTCAAAAAGTAATCAAGGTATCATCACATGTCGTCCTTCAAATCAAGTGTCCCGAGTTAGCATTTTCCCGTCCCCTCGGATGGATCTAGTGATTAGCACATGAGGTATTGTCATCATGAGGTCTGAGGTTCAAATTTCGGTAAAGCCGAGGTAAATATCTCCTTTATGTGCTAGTCACTATTCCAAAGACTAATAGTCACCCGTGATTTACTTCCTCCGTGTTGACCCTGAGATGGATTGGTGGAAGCGAACATATTCGCCTTTTGCCATCCGAGTTAGCCTTTTCCCACTTGCATCAATTAATAATAGAATAATTTTAATCATAATTATTATAATAGTGTTGAACTAATATAAATAAAATAAAGAAGTTCATTTTTCACATGAAAAATTAAAATAAAATATTCATTTATTTTTTAAAAAAATAAAGTACGTTTTTAATGCTAATAAAAATAAAATATGTCTTTAATTTCTGTCCTATTTTATTTATATTTTGCAAATCATAAGAGGTAAAATATAATATTCTAAACTATGAGAGTAAAATAGGAATGTAGGTAAACTATATTTGGCAAATGAAATTTCTCTACAAACTATTAGGCCAGTCTTTTCGTAGCACACCTTCAATCTATCGGCTGATCGATTAAATCATAGTTCAATCGATCGGTTGATTGATTGACTTCCCTTTGACTTTCTTAACTCAAGTCTAGGGTCTCCAATTCTAACATCTGGTCAACCGTGACATGTTGGAACTCCTCATGCCTAACATTCGATCAACCTTGACCTGCCGGGGCTTCTTCGCCAAGTATTCGGTCAACCCTTTGACCCACTTGAACTTTTCTCCTCGTGCCAAGTGTGCAATTAACCTTGAACCACTTAGACTTACCATCTCGTGCCAAGTGTCCGGTTCTCCATGATCCACTTGGACTTCCACCAGATGTCCTGTCACCCTTGACCCATCTGAATTTCTTCATGCCAAGTATCTGATCAATCCATTGACCTACTTGGGTTTCCCAGCACCAAGTGTCCAGTCAACCTTGACCTACCTGGATCTCCACGTTCCTGGCTTCACTCACCAGGTCTTTCTTTCTACCTAGCTTTACTCACTAGGACTTTCCTTCTGCCTAGCTTCACTCACTAGGGTTTTCCATCCGCTTGATTTCACTCACCAGGACTTTCACTTAGCTTCACTCACTAGGGTTTTCACCTGGCTTCATTCACAGGTTTTTTCTACTTCCTAGTTTCACTCACCAAGACTTTCCTTCTGCCTAGCTTCACTCACTAGGTCTTTCACCTAGCTTCACTCACTAGGATTTTCCAACTACCTAGCTTCACTCACTAGGTCTTTCACCTGCCTTCACTCACCAGGATTTTCCCTTGCCTAATCTCTAGTTAGGACTTTCTCAATCAAGTATCCAGTCAATCTTGACCTACTTGACTCTTCTTCATATCAAACTGGTCAGTCCTTGACCAAAGGAGAATTACACTAATAATCTCCCCAATCAGACGATTACATCTGCAATCTCCATGTATTGTTAAACATCGAAACTCAAACATCGAGACTCAAGCTTGAGCCAACTCAAGCTTAGCCAACCTGGTCAACCTTGACCCAGGGGATATTGCACCAACAGTTGGTATATTTTTACTACACTTAATTAATTGTACTTTAATTTGTAATATCTCGGATTGATAGTGAATTATCCAAAGTAAACACTCAACGAGTGTGAACCTTGGAGTATGAGTCGTCACAGGCTCCGAACCAAGTAAAACCAACTTATGTCATTGTTTTCTATTAATTGTTCTTATTTCGCTACAATTTACTCGATTATTTTAAAACAAACAAATTAGCCACGAGCGCTATTCACCCTCCCTCTAGCGCTTTTCAATCCTACAGTAAAACATGTTAGGATTGATCGACGTTACCAGCGTGACCACTTTAAAATTCAAGTTAATTAGCACTAAGTTGAGAAAATGAGAGACTCGTATATATACGGGAGAGAAAGAGAGTGCTGGAAAGAGAGCTTCATGGAGAAGAGTTGCCTCCACTCGCGAGAAGAAAATCGTTTGTCAACCTACCTACCTCGATCGTTATATAGCTAGTGGAAAAGAATCTCCACGTAAGAGGCCACGTGTTTGCCACTCGTTTCCCTGCAAGGCTGTTAAGGGACCATCGTTAGCCCTAATGAGATGTTAGGGGGCAATCGTTAACCCGTGGAAGGTTGTTAGGGGGCAACTGTTCTGAAAGGCTGTTAAGGAACAACCGTTAACATTGAGAGATTGTTAGGGGATAGTCGTTAACCTTGAGAGGTTGTTAGGGAGCAACCATTAGCCTTGAGAAGTTGTTAGGGGACGACTGTTGAGAAGAATCTCCACGTGGATAATGTATGTGCGCAGGATCATTGAAAGGAAGTTGAGGTTGAATATGTTGGTCCTAGTGCGGCTAATAAGAGGTGGGTGAATTGCCTGTAAAATAAAAAAAAATAACTCTTTCTTGATCTTTCAACTTCTTTAGTAGCACAATTAAATTCAAGCAATTGAACAACTAATAAAATAAAAGAGGCGAAAGAATTATTAGTTACAACATAGATAGTTGTTAATCTAAGACAAATGAAAGCACTATAAAGCCTCCTTTGTTGAAGGCAGAGAAATCACTTACACTTGTTGAATGCTCAGAAATATGCTAGGAAATGAATACAAGAGTTGTTTAATATTTCCTAACTTTAGGGGTCATTTTGAAGCTCATATAAAACTCTATCCGAAACTGGAAGGCGCCTTCAATAGGGTCAAAGGCACATTCAGTTAGTGAAATTTTGTCGCCGAAGATAAAACTTTATCTTCAGCTAACGGTCACTGGAAAGCACCTTCTATAGGCTGGAAGACAACTTTGACACTGTTCATGGAAGATGCCTTCCATAAGGCAGATCAACTCCTTAGCTGATCTCTTCGCGTGGGTGATGCTCCGGCTAACCGGAGTTAAGCTCACCCAAACTCAACTCTGACCTTCTCCTCGAGCAGACTTCCTCTCCAACTCCTCGTCCCTCAAATGTTGTACACGTCCTTCTCGTCCACCGATGCACTCTTCCGCAGCATCTCGTCCTTCGGATGCACCAAGCCCGTCGGCTCCCTTCTGATGTTACCCTTCTCGCTAGCTGCTTTTTCCGCTTGACTTTTTGTGTTTCTAAGCTCCTGCACACTTAGACATAAGGATCAAATATACATGACCTAACTTAATTTGGTTGACCACATCAAAGCTACTATGGGTATTTACATAATACCCAATTTATTAATATTTCATGAGCTCAAGGAGGATTATCACTGAATGCACTTTAAGACCTCAAGGAAGAAAACTGGTGCGTTGAGAATACTTAGTAATGCCAGTTTGGAGAGGAAGCTTTAGTGCTAGAGGAAATCAAGTGCTCTGGGAATCCAAATACCCAGGGAAGCCAAGTGCTGGGGGAAGCTGCATGCTTGAAGACATTAATGGTACGTTTGGTTCAAGTTATTATGTATAACCTTGGTTATGTGATTACCAGGTAATCAAATAACTAAGGTTATGGGAAATAAAATATAACCAAATGTTGTTTGATTCAATTTAGGTAATGCAACAAAAATTTGTTTGTTTAAAGATTTTAATGAATAATATAATTTAATATTTTATTATATTACCCTCAGTTACAAAACCAACTATACTTAACTCTATATTTTTTTACTTTTTCTTTTTCACATTTTTCTTTATTTATATATATATATATATATATATATATATATTATTTTGTCTATTTTTTTTATGTTTTTTAAGTTTTTTTTTATTTTTGTACTCTTTTTATTTTTAAGTTTTTTATTTATTTTTTTAAAAAAAATTATGTTTTTTACATTTTTTTATTTTTTAAATTTTTTAAGTTTTTTTAATTTTGTTAATTTTTTTTAATTTTTTACGTTTTTTGTTATTTTTTATTTTTTTTATGTTTTTACACTTTTTCTATTTTTTTTTTACCTTTTTTAATTATTTTTTACTTTTATTTTTTTCTAAAATTTTTTACGCTTTTTTATTTTTTTAATGCTTTTTTATTTTTTTTCTCATTTTTTAATGTTTTTTTTCTATTTTTTAAGTTTTTTTACCATTTTTTTATTTTTTTTTTATTTTTTATGGGTTTTTAAAATTTTAAATTTTATTATATATATATTCTTATTTTTTTTATGTTTTTCTTTTTTGTCACATTTTTCTCTTATCCGAGGGTATTTTGGATTAAAAAAAATCGTTAACTCCGAAATCAAGAAAAAACTCAGTTTTTCGAGGTTTTTTAATTCCTGGTTGCATGTTTTTTTTGCTGATGTATCGGACATGGAACATTACTCGGGAATAATCAATTATCTAAACCAAATAAAATTTTTGTTGATAATCTTGGATGAATAACTAAGGTTATCTAGAATAACCCCTAACTAAATGTACCCTAAATATTCAAGAAAAACGAGTGTTTGGGAAAGTCGAGTGCTTGAAGATATCAAATGTTCAAGGAAAACTAATGCTTGGAAAAGCCAAGTGCTCAGGGAAGTCAAGTACCGCTTGAAGACATAAATGTTCAAGGAAAACGGGTGCTCAAGTATGTCAGAGTTCTCTGGGATGCTGGTGTTCGAGAATTAGGTCAGGCCAGTCGAGAAGTGAGACTGACCACTCAAAAAATAACCAAAGTATCGTCACATGTCATCCTTCAAGTCGGACCGAGGAACAAAGTTTAATGAAATTTGATTAATTATACGATGACTACATCTATCAAATGTCCCGAATTAGCCTTCCAACTCTGCATCAATTAATATTAGAATAATTTTAATCATAATTACTATAATAGTGTTGAACTAATATAAATAAAGAAGCTCATTTTTCACATGAAAAATTAAAATAAAATATTCATTTATTTTTTAAAAAAAAATAAAATACGTTTTAATGATAATAAAAATAAAATATGTCTTTAATTTCTGTCCTATTTTATTTATATTTTGTAAATCATAAGAGGTAAAATATAATATTCTAAACTATGAGAGTAAAATAGGAATGTAGGTAAACTATATTTGGCAAATGAAATTTCTCTAGAAACTATTAACTTTTGAGGGGTCTTGGACGATTATCCAAAAATTAATAATGAGACGAGGACGCAGACATAAAATGAGATCACAAACCCACCACCCTTCCCTTTCCCCGTCCGCCAAGGCGCCAACGCATTCCCACGTCCCCTCCCTCCCTTTAATGGAAACATCAGCCCGCGGCATCGCCGCCACCGCCGGCCTAAGCCACGCCGACTATGTCGAATCCTCCCTACGCTCCCGCGCCGGCAAATCCTGGGAGGAACCATCTTTGCCCCCTCCCGCTACCGCCGCCTCCTGCCTCCGCTTGATGTGCAGCTACGGTGGCCGCATCGTCCCCCGCCCGAGCGATAAGACCCTATGTTACGTCTGCGGAGAGACCCGCATGGTGGTCGTGGACCGCCAGTCTTCTCTCTCAGAGCTTTCCGCCAAGCTATCCCAGAACCTTCTCAGCGGCCGCTCCTTCTCCCTCAAGTACCAGCTCCCCAACGAGGACCTCGACTCGCTCATCTCGGTCACTACGGACGAGGATCTCGACAACATGGCGGAGGAGTACGATCGAATCGTGGCCGCTACCTCCTCTGGCGCTGGGGGCGGTGCCACCGGCTCCTCCCGCCTCCGGCTGTTCCTCTTTCCATCCAAGACAGAGATGTCGCCTGCGTCCTCGATTGGGTCTCTCCTGGATGACTCCAAGTCGGAGACTTGGTTCGTTGACGCGCTCAATAGCGCCATGGGTGGAATGGGAATCGACGGACTCCCTCGCGGCCTGTCCTCCGACTCCGCCTCCATCAATTGCCTCCTCGGCCTCGAGGACGACTCCTCCCTGCACTCCCCAAGTGGCGCTACAGTCCCCAGCTGTGGCGGACAGGACCACATAGATCGGCCTGAACCGCTCGTGATCCCGCGCCAGAAATCTTCCAGCAAGCTGGCCCGACAAACCCAGGACGTTCGCTCCATCCCTGACACGGCGATGCTCGATACGACTTCCTCCTTCGGATCTGCTTCTTCCTCTCCTTCTCTCTCCAATCTCCCGTCCATCCACACCTGCCCTGACGACCGTCCTTCCGATCTGCGGATCGCCGGCTTCGAGGACAGTTTATCCCAAACGTTTCATTTGGCAGCTACCGCTGGACAGGACGACTGTAAGGAGCCAGCATATGCTCACTATCTCCAACCCCCACCATGGGTCCCCCTTTCCGCATCTTCCGCCGCCACCATGACCATCTCCCCCACCGAAAACCCTCGCAGAAATTTCTCCTCCGATGATGAAAAACACGATCCGGGTGTGATCTCTAACCTCCCTCAGCAACCAACAAAACCAAGTCCGTACGAAGCTCCCATCCCTGTTCCCGGTTCAAGGTATCGTTTCTTCTAGTCACTAATATACACAAGAGTTGTAATTTTCTTAGCCAGAAGAATTGCTCCTTCCGATCTCTCTTTCCAGGTTGCTATATTCGAATGCCACCGCCGATCAAAACCGTGAGCTGCCTGTTTCCTCGGATCCGAGCTATCAAGTTCCGATTCTGGTAAATGGTGTCGCCGGTTACCAATTGCCCCAAGTGCAACCAGAGCAATTCCAGCAGTCACAGCTCCATCCGCAATTCCATCAACAGCATCCACAGTACAGCTCAGCGAATCCCCATTTCATACCCCACCCTGCCGCCAGCAACGTCATTCCCGCTTCATCTTACTACCCGATCGCCTCCCACGCAATCCAGCAATCTGTCCAAACCCACACATACGACCCCCAGATTCCCATGTACTACTACCCCGTCCGGTCACCTGCGACCTACAATCTGGTGGATTCCAGTTCAATGCCTCCCCCAGCAAAACATGCTGTGTCGGTCCCTCGAGTCGCCGTGAAGCCGGAACTGGCCGCAACTTTGTATAGGGCCGCTGCGGCGTCCCCTGCAACTGGCGCATCACAAACACCACTAATTCACATGGCGGCCGATCAAACCCACCCGTTTGCCGGAGTTGGGTACCATGTGGTTCAGCATCCCAATCTTTCCCAGTCGTTTGCAACGATGATTAATTATGGCTATGAATTCGGCGGTGGCGATCGTGCCCGCCCACAGATGTATTACTCTCAGGCGACTACAGCCCCGGCATTATCTCCTCAGTGTCAGTCGGCGATCTCTTCTGGGGCACTTGCTGATGCCAAGGGAAACAGAGCATCATGAGTCTAGTTACTTCCAATTATGTGATCATATGTTCTGTTCAGTGTTCTTAGTTATTCCGGAGAAGTGAGAACTATCCACTGTATTTAGTGAATCAAGCGTGCGCCTGTTCTTATAGTAACAAGTAAAGTGGGTGTTAGGCAGAGTCCCCGGTGTTGAGTCATTGAGTCCATAAAAGCTTTGTGTAGATCAAAAACTTGTGTTGTTCTGGTACTTCATCTGTCAATAAACTTACATAGATTTGAATGCAGTTGAAGTCTCTATTCAGAGATCGTGGCCTTGTTAAAACTGTGTTTACAGCTAGAGAATTTTCCTTTATCAGAAGATCTTGTTGCAAAAAGAAAGAACAGCAATGGATTGAGGTCCCGGAGGGTCCTGCCCATTGGTGATACTGGAAGCAGCATTTGTACCATTGTCTGCTTTTATCATGTGATTGGCTGTGATGGATTTATCCTGAACAGTTGGGATTCCAAGATTCTGCGTTGGACAAGCTTTTGCTTTGCCAAGTATGATTGTTGGCTATGCGTCAACCTGTGCACAGAAGAAGAGAGCCCTAAGGCATCCAATTCCAGTCCAATGCTCTAGAGACCATGAACTTACCATGAATGACCGTTTTCATGTGGCTTAGCTTTGGATGCCATTCAGCTACACTGCAGAGGAAGAAGCCATTGGAAGTGCTTCTGGTCAAAGGTCGAGGCTTTAGTGCCTGGAAGCCTGACATGAAGTTTATGCGCCATTGCTCCGAACTGTCGAATCCAGCTACTATTTTTTATGGGCATGCATGCCTTCCTATTACAAACAGCCAGCCATACTTTTTAGCTTCTCCCTGGAGAAACAACATGGCCTTGGCCCACTGAAGCAGAACTCTTTATTTGTCCTCCTGCTAGAACAATGAGTGAGACGACATGCAAGAGTAGCTTGAGAGTCTGGAAAAAGGAAAGGCATTAATGCTTAACATTCGGCAATGTAGTAGTCTCTGCTTGCTGGCTGAGTGATACATAAGCTTTGTGCTTGCTGGGTGAGTGATACATAAGCTTTGTGCTTCTCTTTTCCGCAATTGCAGAGCAAATTGATGAATAAAATTCTTTGATTGCTGCACTTAGAAGGAAATGAATTGCACTTGAAACGAAGGGATGAAAGAATGAATGAAATTATCTAGTTAATTAAAATTGATTGTCTAATCGCGTTTAAATTGTTTAAAAATAACTTATCTTATAAATCATTGTACTTGATTATAAAATAATTATTTAATAGATCATTATACTTGCCCATACTATTGTTGGAAAAAGTTGAATGGAAACACGACTTGTGGGTTATAGTCCTACAACTAAAGAAAGCGAGGCTTTCCGGCGGATTTGGAACAAAGGGGGTGAGACTCCAGGGCCCAAAGGACATCAACCCATTGTTCGTAAAATCCGGTTAGGACACGATATGTTTGCGTAAGGCAACTTGTTGGCCAGTATACAAACCAAAGCCAAAGTCGTCTGCTTACTTGCACGCCACGTGACAGGCCACGTGGCAAGCTTGCAAGCCACTTGGCAAGCATGCAAGCCACAACGTGGCTTGCTTGCCGCCAACAGCAAGCCACGTTGTGGCTTGCTGGCAAGTTGAAGCCAACAGCAAGCCACATTGTGGCTTGCTGGCAAGCATGCAAGCCACAACGTGGCTTGTTGTGCTTGCAAGCTGATCCGGCGGTAAGAATAGGGGACCCACTTCCTGAAGGGTCCCAGCCTGAGGACGGATGGAGGACTGACTAAGCGGGTAATGGTCGCGTCAAGCAGTTGAGCAGGTCCGAGCGGAGCCAGAGATAACCCAGCCATGCTTGGGTTTCCGACGCCAAGGCGGGAGGACTGAATGGCCGAGCGGGTGTCTGCCCGGTTGGAACCGAAGGGCCGAGCGGGTGGTCCGTTCGGCCAGGATAAGGGCGAGGATACAAAGGTTAGCCGAGCGGCCTATTCGTTCGGCTCGGGATATGGGATGTCAGCAAAGGCATGTCTGATGATTATGCCGTACACAATATTTCACGATAGAGGGTCTTGCCGTCACATCATGGAGAGGTTGATACAGTAGCGGTATGACCTTATGGATGCCCTTCTGACAGACCCATACCTGGGCATGGTCGAAAGCAGGTGATTGCTTTGATTGGCGCGCCCAGGCTCCTTCGAGAGGTCTATATAAGGTCTCCATTTCTTCACCGGAGGTACACAAGTCTGGATCTCTGAAGCCACCTCTTTGTTATTCCTCGCCTGACTTGAGCGTCGGAGGACCGTCGCCGGGACACCCCTCCCGGCTCGGTTTTGTTGCAGGTTCGCCGGAGCACTCGAGGATCCAGCAGGGAGCGCCACATCCCCAGCGTTCGTTGACTCTTGGTTCGGACAGGATCAATTTGGCGCTATCTATGGGAACGCACCTGCATCCAAGCAGAGGCAATGGACGAGGCTGGAAGACTACATACCGTGGCACTCTCACAAGAAGAGTTTGACGCTATAGTCGAGGCGAGGGCAGCCAAGATAGTGGCGCAGCAAAAGGAGAAAGCATAGGCTGAGCGAGCGCAATAGCAAACCTCGGCTTCAGCAGGTCGGGCGGCGCAAGCAGACCGCCCGGAATATGTTTCAACAGGAGGGTTCCCTCAGGCACTCTTCCGTACTCCCCCAGAAATCGCGCCCGCTCACGGGAAGCAAGGATCTTCATCTGATGAGCCTCCCGTTCGGGATCATAGGAAGGGCAAAGCTCCCCGAGCGAACGCACCGCCCGAGCAGGTTCACCGACAGTTCTCTGAAGCCATACATCGGGATCCGCTACCAAAATACTATACACCACCGCCGATCGGAGCTTACAATGGGACGACCCGATCATTTGGGAAGTTTGACAAGATCGCCACCTTGCATCAGATCTCATGGCGTAAGTGCGAGTATTTCTCACCACTCTATCTGAATCCGCACATAGGTGGTTTCGGAGGTTCGCGGACAGCTCTATCACTAGTTTCCAGGAGTTCGAACAGCATTTCTTCATCACTTGCAGCCGACGTTATCAAAGGACAAGCATCAGCCGTTCACCATCAAACAAGAACCAAGAGAATCTCTCCAGGCGTATATACGATTTAATCAGGTAGCCGTGGACATCCCCACAGCCACCTCGGAGACAATGGTAAACGCCTTCACGCAAGGCCTCGTGGAAGGGACTTCTTCCGCGCGCTCCGAAAACCGCCCGAGACTACGACCACATGCTATACCGAATGAGTATATAAACGTGGAAGAGGCGGAGGTCGCCCGACGGAAGGAACTCATCCAACGTACGCCCATGCCGAACGGAGGCACCACGCCCATCGCCCACCAAGAGGACCAAGAGTTGAGGCATCCGGGCACATCATGCGAAGTCCCGTCCAAGAGGTAGCGGCCGAGCGGTCAAAGATGAAGGAAAAGAGGTATGGACCCCAATGTTTTGCTCTTTCCATAATATCGACTCCCATAACACCCGCGATGTCGGGGTCGCCTTCAATCACCCATCCCATACGACGGGGTGGCCCGCGTCGACCGCCGGCAGCGGCATCAAGAGTCCGATCGGCGAACATATAGGAGATCTCCCAAAGCTTCCCTCCAAGGCATGAAGATCGTTCTCGGTCCAATGAGCGACCTAGGCGATCCGCTCGGGAAGAGAACAAAAACAACACCTCCGGGGAGAAATCAATATTATTGGTGGGCCGACCGGAGGAGATTCACAGGGCAAGAAAGGCAAGCGCCCGACTCAGAATCCATGAGGTGGGTTGCAGCCAAGAAAAGGCGAGCGGGCCCGAGATCCGCCCAAGGATCTTGAGGGAGTTGAAGTGCCGCATGATGATGCCCTTATCATCAAAGCGGTGATAGCCAACTACACCATCCACCGTATCTTCATTGATACTGGCAGCTCGGTCAACATCATCTTCAGAAAAGCCTTTGATCAACTACAAATCAATCAAGCCGAGCTGCTGCCCATGACAACCCCCCTCTACGGGTTTACGGGCAACGAGGTTCTCCCGGTCGGACAGGTAAGACTGGCTATCTCCTTAGGGGAAGAACCGCTCCGGAGAACGAGGACAGCAAACTTTGTGGTGGTGGACTCCCTTTCATCCTACAACGTAATACTGGAGCGACCGGCGTTAAGCGAATTCCGAGCTGTTGTGTCGACGTTCTACCAGAAGATCAAATTCCCGGTCGAGGACAAAGTCGGTGAAGTACGAGGAGATCAGTTGGCCGCTCGGAAATGCTATGTGGAAATGGTCCGAGCCGAATCCAGCGCAGCGCGGAAGGCTCCACGGATCGAGGTACATGCCATAACCGAGAAACCTCCTGCTTTAATTTATGATGAAAAAGAGGAGGTTCAGATCCATCCGAGCCGATCGGAGGCTACAACATTTATTGCTGCCGACCTGGAGGACGAACAGAAAGAAGAAGTGGTCAAATGCCTCCGGATGAATCATGACATCTTCGCCTGGTCGACGCATGAGCTGCCCGGTGTCTCCCCCAGCATAGCCCAACATAAGCTTCACGTCCGGCCGGACGCTCGGCCGGTAAAACAAAGGAGAAGAGATTTCAGCGCCGAGCAGAATATTATCATTCGAGCGGAGGTAGAAAGACTCTTAGAGGTCGGCCACATACGGGAGGTTCAATTCCCGAGCTGCTTAGCAAATGTGGTGCTCGTCTCCAAGCCGGACAACAAATGGAGGGTGTGTATCGACTTCAGAGATCTGAACAAAGCTTGCCCGAAGGATTTCTACCCTCTACCCCGAATCGACCAGCTCGTAGATTCTACAGTCGGATGCGAGCTTATATGTATGCTGGACGCCTACCAAGGCTATCATCAAGTGCCGCTCGCCCCGGAGGATCAGGAAAAAGTTAGCTTCGTTACGCCGGACGGGACGTATTGCTATACGGTGATGCCATTCGGGCTGAAGAATGCCGGAGCAACATATCAAAGATTGATGAATAAAGTCTTCCGCGAGCAAATCGGACACAACCTGGAGGTCTATGTAGATGACATCCTCATCAAATCCTTCCGAGCGGCCACTTTATGCAAAGATATGGAAGAAACCTTCCGTACACTTAGAAAATATGGGGTCAAGCTAAATCCTCATAAGTGTTTGTTCGGCGCCAAAGGAGGACGTTTTTTGGGCTATATTGTAACCGAACGGGGTATTGAAGCTAATCCTAGCAAGGTGAAGGCTCTTCAGGACATGCTACCACCCAGAAACATAAGGGAAGTACAGAGGCTGACCGGTCGGATTACAGCGTTATCACGCTTCATCTCCAAGACTACCGACCGGAGCCTTCCGTTCTTCAAAATCCTCCGCAAAGCTACAAAGTTCCAATGGAATGAAGACTGCGATCGAGCTTTTGAAGAATTGAAGATGTACTTAAACTCCCTACCTGTGCTGGCCAAGCCAGCTGTTGGCGAACCGTTGTACATTTATTTATCCTCAACCGAGCAGGCAGTGGGATCGGCGTTAGTCTGGTCGGGAAGTGAGGAGCAACCTGTATATTTCCTTAGTCATATCTTGAAAGATGTTGAAACCCGCTACACCGGACTCGAGAAGTTGGCCTTTGCTCTGATCCTAGTCGCTCGGAGACTTCATCCTTATTTTCTGGCGCACACGATTATCGTCAAGACCAATAGCCCGTTGGGACGAGTGCTTTTAAATCCAGAAGCTTCCGGACGGCTCATCAAATGGACGACCGAGCTAAGCGAATTTGATATCCAATATCAGCCCCGCTCGGCTATCAAGGCACAAGCCTTAGCCGATTTTGTGACGGAGGTGCAAGACCCGGAACCCGAAGCTGTGTGGAAGGTGTTCGTGGATGGATCGTCCACTAGACACGGGAGCGGAATTGGCATAGTTTTGCTGTCCCAACAAGGAGAGCGGATGCAGCTCTCCGTCCGGCTAGATTATCGAGCGACCAACAACGAAGCAGAATATGAAGCCCTTATTGCTGGATTGCAGGCCGCTCGGCACGTTGGAGCCGTCCGGGTCATCCTCTATTCAGATTCCCAGTTGGCTGCTCAGCAAATCTCGGAGATTTTCGAGATAAATAGTACAAGGCTCAAGCTCTACGTGGAGGCTATCGAAAAACTTAAGCTCAACTTTAGGGAAGTGATTATTCAGAAGATCCCCCGGGCGGAGAATCAAGTGGCGGATGAATTGGCTAAGCTGGCAAGCGCGTTATCCCTGGTCGGCTATCAGAAGCCGATCGAGCAAGTATCTTTAGTAGCACATGTCGATCGGATGGAGGACATCACATACCCGAGCGACTGGAGGACAACTATTGTGGAGTTTTTGCGCTCGGGAGCTACCCCCTCCGACCGGGAAGAAGCTCATTTGCTGAAGAGAAGGGCTAGTCGGTTCACCCTCGTGGGAGATCAACTCTACAAGAAGGCCTTCTCCCGTCCGCTCCTAAAATGCGTCAGCTGGGAAGATGTCGAGTACATCCTTCGAGAAGTGCACCAAGGTTCGTGCGGTGGGCATCCAGGCGGACGGTCGTTAACCAGGAAGATTTTGCTAGCCGGGTATTTTTGGCCAACCCTTCAAAAGGATGCTGCCCGGACCGTTGCAAATTGTCTATCCTGTCAGAAGTATCACAGCATGTCCCACCGACCGGCAGATGAGATGAAAGCATCAACTGTGGCCTGCCCGTTCGACCAATGGGGGATGGACATCGTGGGACCCTTCCCCATGGCTACCGGGCAGCGGAAGTTCTTATTGGTGGCGGTCGACTACTTCTCAAAATGGGTAGAAGCTGAGCCACTTGCAAAAATATCCGAGCAGATGGTTAAAAAGTTCATATGGCAAAATATCATCTGCCGCTTTGGCATCCCAAGACGACTCGTCTCCGACAACGGACGTCAATTCACTGGGAAGCTGCTCGGGAAGTGGTGCGAAAGTTATGGCATCGAGCAACACTTCACATCGGTGGCATACCCTCAAAGTAACGGTCAAGCCGAAGTAACCAACCGAGAGATTCTCAGAATTTTACGGGCTCGGCTCGACCATGAAGGAGGCAACTGGGTAGAGCCCGGGCGTCCTATGGGCTCTCCGCACGACACCAAAGGAGGGAGTATGGAGGCGAAGCAGTCATCCCGATTGAAGTTGGGGTGGAGTCCGTTCGGGTACAAAATTATGATGAAAATAACGCCGAACGGAGGAACATGGAGCTAGACTTCGTCGAAGAGGAAAGAGCTAAAGCGTCCGTCCGGCTGATGGCGTACCGGCAACGTATGAAATAGAACTACAACCGGCGCGTGATCCCCAGAGCCTTTCAAGTAGGCGACCTAGTTTGGAAGAAAGTCAAGCCAGTTGGAGATGTCGGCAAGTTGGAAGCTCCCTGGGCAGGACCCTTTGAAGTGGTCGAGAAGCTCCGTTCGGGCGCTTATTACCTCAAGGATGCAGAAGGTCGGATGCTGGATCGGCCATGGAGTGCAAATCACCTTCAGCCATATAGAGCTGGGTGAGAGGTGCACTTTTGCTCTATTTTGTGTAAATTCAAAATAGCTGTACTCCTTTTATCGCAGGAAACAAATTATTCCCAAGGCATTCTGTGTTCATAGCCGAACGGTTAGTTATCCGAAGGCCCCGAGCTGCTCAGCCGGAGGTATATTGTACGAGCCAAAGGCTCAAGACCGAAGGCCCCGAGCTGCTCAGCCGGAGGTATATTGTACGAGCCAAAGGCTCAAGAGCGAAGGCCCCCGAGCCAATCGGCCGGGAGGTTTATATCCGAGCTGGGAGCTCAAGAGTGAAGGCCCCCGAGCCGATCGGCCGGGAGGTTTATATCTAAGCTGGGAGCTCGAGAGCGAAGGCCCCCGAGCCAAGCGGCCGGGAGGTTTATATCCGAGCCAAAAGCTCAATTCCGAAGACCCTGTGCCGTTCGGCCAGGTAAACATTGTCCAAATTAGGCTTAAAAGCCCGACGAGCTCCGTCGTTAAAGATCGAGAGCCGCGCCGACCGGCTATAAATATCCACGCCGACGAGCCTCGTCGTTAAAGATCGAGAGCCGCGCCGACCGGCTATAAATATCCGCGCCGACGAGCTCCGTCGTTAAAGATCGAGAGCCGCGCCGACCGGCTATAAATAATCGCGCCGACGAGCTCCGTCGTTAAAGATCGAGAGCCGCGCCGACCGGCTATAAATATCCACGCCGACGAGCTCCGTCGTTAAAGATCGAGAGACGGTCCGGCGTCTATAAACCCTCCGGAAACCGGAGACGAGCCGCCTATAAATCCTCAAGGTAAGACCGACGAGCTCCGTTAAAGATCGAGAGTCACGCCGACCGGCTATAAATATCCGCTACCGGCGAGCTCCGTCGTTAAAGATCGAGAGCCGCCGACCGCTATAAATATCCGCACCGACGAGCCCGTCGTTAAAGATCGAGAGCCGCCCCAAATAATCGCACCGACGAGCTCCGTCGTTAAAGATCGAGAGCCGCGCCGACCGGCTATAAATAACCGCGCCGACGAGCTCCGCGTTAAAGATCGAGTCGCGACCGACCGCTATAAATAACGCGCCAACGAGCTCCGCGTTAAAGATCGAGACGGTCCGGCCTATAAACCCTCCGCCGAAACCGGAGACGAGCCGCCTATAAATCCCTCGAGCGGAAGACCGACGAGCTCCGTCGTTAAAGATCGAGAGCCGCCCGACCGGCTATAAATAACCGCGCCGACGAGCTCCGTCGTTAAAGATCGAGAGCCGCGCCGACCGGCTATAAATATCCGCGCCGACGAGGTTCGTCATTAAAGATCGAGAGCCGCGCCGACCGGCTATAAATAACCGTGCCGACGAGCTCCGTCGTTAAAGATCGAGAGCCGCGCCGACCGGACTACCGACGAGCTCCGTCGTTAAAGATCGAGAGCCGCCGACCGGCTATAAATAACCTCACCGACGAGCTCCGTCGTTAAAGATCGAGAGCGCGCCGAGCTATAAATACCGTCGAGCTCCGACGTTAAAGATCGAGAGACGGTCCGCGTCTATAAACACTCAAGGGGGAAATCGAATAACAGGCGAAGTTAGAAATAAACTCTATGAGCCGGCGCCTATAAATATCCGAGCGGAATACCGACGAGCTCCGTCGTTAAAGATCGAGAGCCGCGCCGATCGGCTATAAATATCCGCGCCGACGAGCTCCGTCGTTAAAGATCGAGAGTCGCACCCGCGACTGTGAGCTTACTGGACGAAACTAAGGACGCCAAATAACGAGCGTTCGCAAGTACTAAATTGATTAAGTCCGATCGGCCATCAGTTTGCCAATACTTCGCATTCACTGAATGCAAACAGCATAGCCAAGCGCTAAACGACTTCGAGGAAAACAAGTCAACTGGTTAACCTGATCGGTCGTCTAGTGGGGAACACGTGGAGCTTAACTGACTCTACGGATAAGCACCAAACAGACAAAAAAAAGGGCACTGAAGGGCAAACAAAAATACAAGCAAAGGAACACAACTATGCCGAACGAAAATTTTACATCCGCGAAGCGGATGAAATACAGAAAGTACTTGGAAGAACTCGCCTCACTCCGGGTCCTCAAAATTAAAAAAGGCGTCCGGGATATCGTCAATCATAGCCGCCAGATCTGAAGAGGGAATGCTCAGGTCAGCAGGAAGGTGCCCTCCCTTCTTCCAGTACGCCGTGGTGACCTTGACCGCCTTGGCGAAAGTTGAGGAGACGTTGCCACCAAATTTTGCGCCGAACCGCTCCGAGTGGAGGTATTCTTGGCGCGCTGCTGCTAGGCGACTCGGCTCTCCCTTCTTGTACTTTCTGAGCGCCGCTCGGGAGGCAGTTAGTGAATCCTGGAGAACTTTTTGGTCCACCTCCGCTTTAGTGCGTTCAGCTGAGCGCCCATCCCGTTCGGCGGTTAATTGGGCTTCCAGGTTCTTAGATTGCTGATCTACGGCTCGGACTTTGACTTTCATCTTGTCCAGATCAGCGATCACCCGCTTCTTCCGGCTACTGGCGCGCTTCACGTCTGCGTCGCGTTTCTTCACCAGGCCTTCAAGTCGAGCCACCTCTGTAGCCAGATCGGCGGCCTTCTTCTGTTCGGCCTCACGGGCTTGTTTCTCCCGCTCGGCCGATGGACCCCCCGAGACTTGGAGTTTTTCCATGAGATCCTCCAGCTCGGCCAGCCGATGGCTAGTGGCGATTTGTTCCGCCCAATGCTGTAAGGGAAATAACAAAATCAAGAACTGAACAGTAGTATGGCACAAGAAGATAAACGAACCTACCTGAGTGGCTTGCTGCATATGGTTATCGCCGAGCTGCTTGGGCGTCATGAGGGCCACCCGAATCTGGGCGTCCTCGAAAAGTTTGGCGAGCGGACCCGTCAAGGTTATTTCATGAACGGGGCTTGATGGCCGATCGGCAGACAATAAATATTCCTCCGATGGGAATCGAAGGGTAGTCTTGATGGTCGGGTGGCCGGCCGGCACTTCCTCAGCCGCAGTCGCCTGGCCCGAGGACTCCCCTATGGTTGAAGTCTCGCCCAACCGTCGTAAGCGACGACGAGTCCGTGGAGGAGAGCCAGAGGGTTGTGCGGTGGGCGAGGCCACGGGGGTCCTGATCTGCGACGGCGTGCGATCTGGCGAAGCGATCTCGATCGGCGCCTGTGGTTCGCCCTCTGGGGTCGGCGGAAGGCTGGAGTCCCTTCGACGTTTCCGCCGAACTTCCAGTGGTGAATCCCCGGCCTGGGGGACTCCCAGCTCTGCTGGAGCAGAGGAAACTCTGTTTCAGGGGCGGACTGCGTCCCCCCCTCTCCTGTAGCTGCCGGGCGGCTGGGGATTAGACCCCGCTCGGCGAGTTCTTTTTTGGTAGCCGCCTCAATTTCCACGGCTTTCAATTTCAGATGATCAGTAGCCTTGGAGCGCCACATGACTTCAGCTGCAGTAGAAAAAATTAAAATCAGTTAGACAAAAAAGGCGAAGTGAGTAAAGAGTCCTTACCCATGCGGTAGGGAAGATTGGCCCGAACGGGAGATAATCCAAAAATGTACAACACCCCCTTGAGAAGCAACTGGTCGATTTTGTACCGCTGACCGGACAACCAGTTTGCCGCATGAAGGTAGGCTGGATTGCTTCTGAATTTGCCGAGCTCCGGCTGGGTCGGCACAGCGGTCTGCCATTTGGTTCTGAATGCTGGCCGCTCGGGAAGTCGTATATAGAAGAAGAACTCCTTCCAGTGCTTGTTGGAGGTCGGCATATTCTCAAAAAATTTGAAGCCTATTCTACTTTGGAAAATAAAAGTACCCAACTCGGATTGTTTGGGGTAGAAGAAGTAGTGGAATATTTTGGGGTCGAGTGGGATACTGTGCAGCTTAAAGAGGATGACCACCCCGCTCAGCAGCCTAAAGGAATTCGGCACAAGTTGGCCGAGCGGGATGCGGAAATAATTACAAACTTCCAAAATAAATGGATGGGTAGGAAATCTAAGGCCGCCCTGAAATTGGTCTAGAAAAAAATAAATAGTACCGATCGGCGGGTTATGGGGCCGGTCGGTCGGGTCGGCTACAACTATTTCATGGTCATCCGGGATCCCGTACGTCCGAACAAGACGCTGAGCACCCTCCTCGTCAAATTTACTCTCCATGGTCATATACCAGGGACCATGAACATCAACAGCGGGTACGGAAGTGCTCGCCATGACTAAAGTACCAAGAAAAAGAAAGAAGGAAGCCGAAAGAAACTCGGAAACGGAGGACAGATAAAAGTTCGCAAGCAAGGGGACGAAAGGAGTTCCCCGCGAAAGGGAAAGGCCGAACGAAAGGAAGGAAGAAGCTTACTGAGGGAAGATGGACGGAGAGGATCACCAGAAAGCCGAAAACCACCGAGAGGCAAGAACTAGGACAGCCGGAACGATGTAGCCGCGGGCACCTTCGACGGAGGACGCGCAATGAGACAGAATGCGGCGGAAGGGCGAAGACGAAGGCTTTATGCGAACGAGGCTGGTCGGCCTCGTCCGTTGGATGCAGGTCATGAGAGACGAGGTCATCATCTGACCGTCCATTTCAAAACAATCGGCGTCCCATCGTACGGATCATCACCGCCACGCGCGAAGAGCCACGTGGCTCTCTGTCACCAGGCGCAATTAATGCGCCCATACCGCGCATGCTTCGACTTAATGAAAAGGATTTGCGTGATTTTCGAGAAGATTTACACAAGCAAACATCCACGTTGAGCGCCAAGACATCCAAAACGAAGAGCCGAGTGGCTGAATTCGGCATAAGGGCCGAACGGCTCAAGGGATATTATAAGCGACGGTAAGGCGACGACCGCCCGCTCGGACACATAGTCCAGTCAGTCGGACTCACTGCCTCCTTCGACTAGACTTGAAGGAGAGGCAAGTGATCCGGCGGTAAGAATAGGGGACCCACTTCCTGAAGGGTCCCAGCCTGAGGACGGATGGAGGACTGACTAAGCGGGTGAGCGGTCCGAGCGGAGCCAGAGATAACCCAGCAAGGCTTGGGTTTCACGCCAAGGCAGGAGGACCGAATGGCCGAGCGGGTGTCTGCCCGGCTGGAACCGAAGGGCCGAGCGGGTGGTCCGTTCGGCCAGGATAAGGGCGAGGATACAAAGGTTAGCCGAGCGGCCTATTCGTTCGGCTCGGGATATGGGATGTCAGCAAAGGCATGTCTGATGATTATGCCGTACACAAGATTTCACGATAGAGGGTCTTGCCGTCACATCATGGAGAGGTTGATACAGTAGCGGTATGGCCTTATGGATGTCCTTCTGACAGACCCATACCTGGGCATGGTTGAAAGCAGGTGATTGCTTTGATTGGCGCGCCCAGGCTCCTTCGAGAGGTCTATATAAGGTCTCCATTTCTTCACCGGAGGTACACAAGTCTGGATCTTTGAAGCCACCTCTTTGTTATTCCTCGCCTGACTTGAGCATCGGAGGACCGTCGCCGGGACACCCCTCCCGGCTCGGTTTTGTTGCAGGTTCGCCGGAGCACTCGAGGATCCAGCAGGGAGCGCCACATCCCCAGCGTCTGTTGACTCCTGGTTCGGACAGGATCACAAGCCAAGCAAAACAAAGGTCTATATAAGACCTGAGAAGGGGAATGAAGAAAGACACAGAAACGAGAAAAGCTTCAGTGAGTTTTGTGAGAAAAGCTCCAGTGAGTTGTGTGAGAAAAGCACAAGTGTGCTTCCATTCCTCCTTGAATCCCCATGTTTCTTTTCCTTCTGTTGTACACTTATTTTGCTCAACAGAAATAGTGATAGTTTTCGGATCTAGTTCAAATCGTCACGACAACCAGTGCTCGGTTGTGCTCGTGATCCTGCCGTTTTATCCTGGGAAACAGACGTCCACCTGATCCTCTGAGCACCGCAGAGGGGTCGAATCTGTTTTAAGGAGACAGCGCTCTGCTGGACTCGGCATCCACTCTGAAGTCGTGTTGTAGCTCCCAACATCCTGTCAGCAACTCTCAGCGGCAACTTGGCGCCGCTCAACAACTCATGGTGTCCGCAACTCACCTACTCGGCGCGTGGCTCGGCTCGTTAGAGTCGACAGTTTGAGATTATCTGCTCAAACCTACTTAATTGTAAGTCCTTGTGCATCTGGCATCTGGTACGCACTCAGAAGCGTGAAACAGAGGTTCTGAGACGATCACATAAATTGTAACGGGTTTACACCCAACAAAACTTAAAACAGATTCGTTCTGTTACTATGGCGGCAGAAAATGTTGAGATGCAACAGGCTCAACATGTGCCGGCCTCCTCCGCCCCGATTGAGAATGTGCCAATCAATCATGGGGAAAAGCCAGAAAAATTCACAGGAGTGAATTTCAAGCGGTGGCAGCAGAAGATGTTCTTATACTTAACCACGCTAGGTCTGGCACGTATCTTAACCGAGGAAACTCCCAAGGCTGTTAAGGGTGTAGATGAGGTGAACACTCTCCTTCTGATCGACAAATGGAATAATTCTGAGTTCCTCTGTCGAAAATACATCCTTAACAATCTTGCCGACTCACTCTATCTTGTGTATTGTGAGATGAAAACAACAAAAGAACTGTGGGAATCTCTGGACAAGAAATATAAATCAGAGGATGCTGGGGCCAAAAAGTTTATTGTTGGTCGTTTCCTGGACTATAAGATGAGTGACTCGAAGTCTGTAATCAGTCAAGTCCAGGAGCTTCAAGTACTCTTACAAGAAATTCACTCAGAAGGTATGACTCTGAGCGAAACCTTCCAAGTGGCAGCTATCATCGAAAAGCTACCAACTGGCTGGAAGGACTTTAAGAATTATCTGAAGCACAAACGGAAGGAAATGAACCTGGAGGAACTTGTTGTTCACCTTCGTATAGAAGAAGACAACAAGAATTCAGAGAAAAAATTGCTCTCTCAAGCTACTATAAAAGCCAATGTTGTTGAGCACGGACAAAGCTCAAAATGAAAGCATCCAAAATCTTCCAAGACGCAACCCAAAGGACAAAACATGAAAAAGAAGTTCTTAGGGAAATGTTACAATTGTGATCGTATGGGTCACAAAGCTTCAGACTGTAAAAGGCCAAAGAAGAAAAAGCCTGAGGCCAACCTGGCAGGAGAATAGGATATGGATCTCTGCGCCGTGATCTCTGAGGTGAACCTAATAGGTTCCAATACTCGACAATGGTGGATTGATACTGGAGCCACCAGACATGTGTGCTGCAACAAAGAGCTGCTCCACAACTTCGAAGAAGTCACTGGAGATAAACTGTTCATGGGAAACTCAGCAACCTCGGACGTCATGGGCCAAGGAAAGGTGGTGCTGAAGATGACCTCGGGCAAAGACCTCACTCTGAACAATGTGCTGTATGTTTCGAAGATTCGGAAGAATCTAGTGTCCGGATCACTTCTGAGCAAGCATGGCTTTCGCATTGTTTTTGAATCGGACAGAGTTATATTGTCCAAGAACGGAGTGTTTATAGGAAGGGCTATGTATCTGATGGGTTGTTTAAGTTCAATGTAAGGACTATTAGGCCCAAGATAAATAAAAATGAAAGCTCTTCCACTTATATGCTTGAGTCTTCGTGTTTGTGGCATGGTAGACTAGGACATGTTAACTACGATGTATTGTGTAGATTAATAAACATGCAAAGCATACCTACATTCCACCTTGACCCAAAACACTAGTGTGAGATTTGTATTGAAGCGAAAATGACAAGGTCATCCTTTCAACATATTGAAAGAAGTAATGAACCACTTGACCTAATCCACACTGATGTGTGCGACCTAAAAAGTACGCCTACATGTGGTGGTAATAAATATTTTATCACTTTTGTAGATGATAACACAAAATACTGTTATGTGTATCTTCTCAAAAGTAAGGATGAAGCTATAGAGAAATTCGCTCTCTATAAAAATGAGGTTGAAAACCAGCGTAATAGAAAGATTAAGGTGGTTCGAAGTGACCGAGGCGGTGAATATGTATCACAATTCGCTGAGTTGTGTGTTGAACATGGGATCATACACGAAACAACAGCTCCTTATACTCCTCAGCAAAATGGAGTTGCTGAGCGAAAGAATCGAACTCTAAAGGAGATGATGAATGCTCTTCTATTAAGCTCTGGACTGCCAGAGTTCATGTGGGGAGAAGCTGTGTTAACAGCTAATTACCTTTTAAATAAGGTACCCCAGAAGAAAATAGATAAGAGTCCTTATGAGTTGTGGAATGGAAGACAACCGTCCTACAAATATTTACGAATGTGGGAGTGTCTTGCCAAAGTGTTGGTACCTGATCCGAAAAGGATTAAGATAGGACCAAAGACTGTTGATTGCATATTTATTGGATATGCACAAAACAGCGCTGCGTATAGATTTTGTGTGTCTGAGTCACACATACCGGAGATACACAAGAATTCGATAATCAAATCGAGAAATGCCTCGTTCTTTGAGCATGTATTTCCTTTTAAGACCCGAGAGGATGCTAGCTCCTCAAAACGGGCATATGAAACACAAGACGAAGAAAAAGATGATGAACCAATTGAGGTTGAGCTTAGACGAAGTAAACGAGCTCGAGTAGAAAAATCCTACGGATCGGATTTTATCACTTTCATGCTGAAAAGTGAGCCCCGGAGTTACTCAGAAGCAGTAAGCTCGTCTGATGGACCTCACTGAAAAGAGGCAATTACATCTGAGATAGAATCTATCTTGCAAAATCACACTTGGGAACTCGTGGATCTTCCTCCGGGAAGTAAACCATTAGGTTACAAGTGGATCTTCAAGAAGAAAATGAAATTAGATGACACAATCGATAAATACAAGGCCAGATTGGTAATCAAAGGATACCGACAACGAGAAGGCCTTGATTACTTCGATACATACTCTCCTGTATCTAGAATAACTTCTATTAGAGTATTGTTAGCTATCGCTGCTCTATGGAATCTCGAAATATATCAAATGGATGTAAAGACAACCTTTCTAAACGAGGATTTAGAAGAGAAAATCTATATGGACCAACCTGAGGGATTTTCTGTGTCAGGACAGAAAAGCAAGGTCTGTAAATTGGTGAAGTCATTATATGGTTTGAAACAAGCACCAAAGCAGTGACATAAGACATTTGATAATGCCATGAAGGAATGTGGCTTCAAGATCAATGAATGTGATAAATGTGTCTACATGAGAACCACAGAGAGTGACTATGTCATCTTGTGCCTCTATGTAGATGACATACTTATCATTGGGAGTAATGATAAGATAATCGAATCCATTAAAGATATATTGAACTCAAAATTTGACATGAAAGACATGGGTCTGGCTGATATAATTCTAGGAATAAAAATTCTTAGAATGACAGAAAGACTTGTTCTTAGTCAGTTCCATTACGTGGACCAGATTCTTGAGAAATTCACCAAGGGTGAGACTGCGTTGGCACGAACGACAATAGCTACGAGTTAATATCTATCGAAAAATCGAGGTGAAAGTATCTTTCAGATAGAGTACTCTCGAGTGATTGGTAGTTTGATGTACTTGATGAGTTGTACACGACCAGATTTAGCCTACGCAGTAAGCAAACTAAGTAGATATACAAGTAATCCCGGTGTTGAGCATTGGAAAGGGATAACAAGAGTACTGAGGTACTTGAGGTATACTCGTGAATATGGACTGCACTACACACGATATCCTGTTGTGATCAAAGGATACAGCGATGCAAGTTGGATATCTGATATAAAAGATTCTAAGTCTACAAGTGGATATGTCTTCACTCTAGCTGGTGCAGCCATTTCCTGGAAATCTTCTAAGCAAACCGTAATAACCAGATCCACAATAGAATCTGACTTTGTAGCTCTTGACAAATGCGGTGAAGAGGCTGAATGGCTACGACAATTCTTAGAAGATATTCCACGATGGCAAAAACCTGTGCCGGCGATTTGCATACATTGCGATAGTCAATTAACAATCGGTCGGGCACAGAGCCATCTGTATAATGGTAAGTCTAGACATATACGTCGTAGACATAATACCATTAGACAACTACTCTCAACTGGAGTTATCACTGTTGACTATGTGAAGTCAAAAGATAACCTAGTGGATCCACTAACCAAGGGGTTAAATCGAGAGTTAGTTGCAAGCTCATCACAGGGAATGGGCCTGATGCTGTTGTCAGCAATCAGTACAGAGGACACCCAACCTATGCTGATTGGAGATCCCAAGAACTAGGTTCAAAGGGACAACTACTTTACACTTACTAGACACACTGTAGGGGGAGCCCAATGAAACAGTGACTAGATCAGGATAAGCCGATGGACTTTTAATGATCAAAAAGAGTAGATGGTAACTCTTGAGAGATCACCTATGTGAGAAAGAAGTGGGGCCGCTTCGAAGAGAATTGGAGGCACAATTCTGAGAGCTTCTCACAGGACCAGGCGTGTTCATGGCCAAGAACGAACACACTCATAAGACCTGAGCTATATCAGGGAGAGTCTTGGGTAAGATCTGTCCATGCTTACACCAACGACCGAACAGTTCAAAGACATCATGTCTACTATTCAGCCAGTGAGCAAATAGAGTTTACAAAGGAAGGTTCAAAGGGTAACACCTACCTATCCTATACTCGACTCAACTGTCGAAGACTATCACAAATCCTTGTTTTCATTCATGTGGGGGATTGTTGGAAAAAGTTGAATGGAAATGCGACTTGTGGGTTATAGTCCCACAACGAAAGAAAGCGAGGCTTTCGGGCTGATTTGGAACAAAAGGGGGGGGGGGGGGAGACTCCAGGGCCCGAAGGACATCAACCCATTGCTCGTAAAATCCGGTCAGGACACGATATGTCTGCGTAATGCAACTTGTTGGCCAGTATGCAAGCCAAAGCCAAAGTCGCCTGCTTACTTGCACGCCACGTGACAGGCCACGTGGCAAGTTTGCAAGCAAGCCACAACACGTGGCAAGCTTGCAAGCCACTTGACAAGCATGCAAGCCACAACGTGGCTTGCTTGCCGCCAACAGCAAGCCACGTTGTGGCTTGCTGGTAAGTGGAAGCCAATAGCAAGCATGCAAGCCACAACGTGGCTTGCTGTGCTTGCAAGCCAAGCAAAACAAAGGTCTATATAAGACCTGAGAAGGGGAATGAAGAAAGACACAGAAACGAGAAAAGCTTCAGTGAGTTTTGTGAGAAAAGCTCCAGTGAGTTGTGTGAGAAAAGCACAAGTGTGCTTCCATTCCTCCTTGAATCCCCTTGTTTCTTTCCCTTCTGTTGTGCACTTCTTTTGCTCAACAAAAATAGTGATAGTTTTCGGATCTAGTTCAGATCGTTATGACAACCAGTGCTCGGTTGTGCTCGTGATCCTGCCGTTTTATCCTGGGAAACAGACGCCCACATGATCCTCTGAGCACCGCGGAGGGGTCGAATCTGTTTTAAGGAGACAGTGCTCTGCTGGACTCGGCATCAACTCTGAAGTCGTGTTGTAGCTCCCGACATCCTGTCAGCAACTCTCAGCGGCAACTTGGCGCCACTCAACAACTCATGGTGTCCGCAACTCACCTACTCGGCGCGTGGCTCGGCTCGTTAGAGTCGACAGTTTGAGATTATCTGCTCAAACCTACTTAATTGTAAGTCCTTGTGCATCTGGCATCTGGTACGCACTCAGAAGCGTGAAACAGAGCTTCTGAGACGATCACACATATTGTAACGGGTTTACACCCAACAACTATTTACTATATAGTCTATCATCAGAATCCATCCCCGTGAGGTCTCTCCTATAGGATGTGCTTAGCGCAAGCTCTAATATTTGACTTCTTAAATTATTGTGGAAGTCAATAATGGAAATCTATCACAACCATTTGAGACTATCTATTAAGGATGAGGGATTGAGAGAATGTTGGATATAGGTGAATGGAGAAAAGGTGGAAGAGAAAAGAAGTTCTATTGTGAATGAGATTTTAATCTCACATTGAGAGTTTTAAGACATTAATTCACATGCATTAATGATGTGAACAAATGAATGGGGAGAGACTCTTGTTGGAATCCCAAGGTTGTTTTAATGTGATCAACAAGTTAAATTAGGTCTTGTCGTGTTTTAACATTGTGTCTATGTGTGCAGGAGTTTAGGAGCACAAGGAGTCGAGCAAAAGACGCAGCTAACGAGAAGGACGACACGGAAGAGAGCCGACGGGCTCGGTGTGTCTGAGGTATGAGGTGCTGCGGAAGAGTACACGGGCGGACGAGAAGGAGGCGAGCGGCGTTTCCGAGGGACGAGAAGTCGAAGCGAAAGGTTGCTCGAGAAGGCCGAAATTGGGTTCGGGTGAGCTTTATTTCAGTTGGCTGAAATCACCCAAACGAGCGGAGCCGGAGCGGAAGACTCGGACCGAGGCGAGTAACACTGGAGCAGAGGGCCAGGACCAAAAGTCAACAAAGTTAACCTTAGTGATCTGGGCGCCCAGAACCATTCCGGGTGCCCGGACCAGTCCGAGCGCCCGGAGCGATTCTGGGTGCTCGGAGTTGGATTTTGACCGGATCACGATCAAACATGATCCGTTGCGAATGGGATAAAATTTTATCCCCTCCCAAACACTTGGAACCCTTCCAGGCGGCCCTACCAAGGCTATAAATACAGTCTTGGTCCAGAAGCTCTATATCATCTGAAGAATTAGCAATCCAACACTTGTGTGCTTTCATTTCTATTTTAGCTTCTGTTTTTTGTACTTTCACTGCTGTAAGAGGCTTCTCCACTTGAAGGAGATATTCTAGTACGCGTTTCATTCCTTGGATTAACAACCTCCTTGATCGTAACCAAGTCAAGTATGTGAGCCTCTTTCTATTTATTACTTTCTGTTTATTTAATTTATGCAAGTGTTTATTTGAAAGTTCGTGAAGGGTTGTTCTTTTTGTTAGGCTATTCAACCCCCCTTCTAGCCGATCCAACGGTCCCAACAATTCTCTCTCAGACAGGGGTGCAAATCCAAGACTTGGATTTTGCCACATGGATTCTTTTTATTGAGCATGGTCTTGAGCGCCTCTTCGACCGCTTGGCCACTACCCACTCGAGCTACTCTGCCTCTAGGCTCCCCAGCCTTCTACTGTTAGGATGATCTATCTAGTTTGCCCACTTAGCTGCACTACCACTCGATTGCTTGATCAGTTGTTCTGCTATGCTCGCTCGGTTGCTTTGCTTTCTCGGCTGCTCTATCACTCAGGCCACCTTACCTTCTACTGTAAGGCTGCTCAGCCTGGTTATCTCCTTCTGCAACTCGGTCAGTCGGTCGATCGGTCGCTTGTCTTGATTAGCTACTCTATCGCTCGGGTTACTCTGTCTTTAAGAAGCCCTACCTTTCCCTGCTCGGTTACTCTGCCCGATCAATCTCAGACTGATCTACTGCTAGACCGCACTACTTACAGCTACCCTATTCTGCTCAGTCAAGTACTCGCCTACTCGGCATGATTTACCGTTCTACCCGTTTGGACGATTTTCCCGCTCGGCTGATCTGCTAGCTCTTGGCTATTTTGCTCACTCAGCCACTCTGCAATCAACACTTGTTAGAATTCGACAGATAAGTTGAATTTATTTCAGTATAATTTAAATTCGTCTAATTTTCTAAAATCTCCAACAGAGAATTAGCTAAAAATAAATAAATGCACTTCGATAATGATCTTTAGGGAGAGTTTAAGAGGCTTGTTACTAGAGTCATAGTCTCAACTGTGGTTTGTCCCACAATTTTTACTATTTATTATCTAACATTAACCATATGAGATGGTGAACAATGTGCCAATGACCTTTAGTTCGACTATCAAGAATCATTGGGCTAGGCAAAGTACACAATAAGCTTGTAATTTCTTCAGATGTACTAGTGACAAGAAGCCATATGGGCGAAGACCATATGGAAGCAGTACCTGCAAACGAATTATGCCTCCAACCTACGGATGTTGACACGCTAGAGGCTGCCTACACGAGATAGGCAATACTATTTGGAGGATAGGAGATGCACATTCTATTCTGTGGACTAGAGGAGGAGACGAAAGAGCATGTGTTCTTTAGAGGTTGACGAGGATCAGGTGGTGGCTACACATACGGCATGAGATGAACACATATAAGAGGATGCTAAGAGTCTTCAGACTAAGCTACCGAGGGAGTAGCAGCTTGGTGAATGCTCGGCACCTTGCCATATCATTCACAATTCACCTTCTAAAGCAGACAAAGAATATGAACATGTTTAGGTAGGGAACATGTTTGAATAATTCACCTTGTAAATGATAGATGAATTGTGATGATGTGTAAATATTTAATTTAAATTATATATTCTAAATAAATATTAATGATAATTTTAAATATATTCATAAATTATTATAATGATATTTATTAATATCATTATAAAATAGTTAAAGTGATATTTATTAATGTCCTTAAAATATGATTTTTCTTGACATTTTAGATTGTCATTATATTTTTATATTGTGATAGTTTTAAAATATTGTATAATGACATCATAAAATATAAGGAATGGGAGAAGGATCTGGGAGAAGGATCTAAGTAGATATTATTTTATAGGATGTTTTCGATGATGTCATTAAAATTTTTAATGTAAGGACATTTATTATAGATCTTTTTTCTTATAGTAGATCCCTGGACATTTACTAGGATCTAATACTTCGTCAAATAGCTGTCCTAAGATATCATTGTCATATCACTACAAGTGGACTGTGGATATGAATGTTCATGTTGGATGAAGTAAAACGTCAAAGGAACCATCTGAACACTTGTTGATTACCCCATATACTACTGGTCATCATTAACTCAAACCTCATTTGTGTTTTTATGGACTCAAAAAGAACATACGACTTTCCTAATGAACCATTATATCCATAAACTTAAACTACAAATTCTAAAAAGATGAGTAAGTTTCTCAATGTTGATGATTCTAAGCCACCCGAGTCTTCTCAGGAAACTACTGCGATACTGAAGGAATGACACTGAGGAGAAGCAATACCTCATAGTTGATCGCACTAATTCGGTGGGCAAAAAATGCTGCAAGTCCTTAAAAGGGTTGGTCATCCAAGAAGACTTGATCAGAGCAGTTAGAACTCATAGACACAACAAATAAATCACCTGAAGAAGTCAAAGAAAGGCTAAGGAATTAAAGGCAACCAATAAATCACCCAAGCGAAGTTGGAGAATGGCCAGCAATTAAATTTTTATCTACAGAACTAAACATGTTGCAGCAGGTATCTGCTGAACTTTAGTGCATTTTTGGAATGACTTGTTTTTCAGTGAGCAAATATTTCTTTTAAAGGTTATATCTTTTCCAGAAATTATGCACCTGTAAAAGTACAATATTGAAATAAAAAAAAAAACAGAGAGTGAAGTTAAAATAATTGTAATCTATGTGTCAGTTTGAATTTTAGACTAAAAACACTATAAAAAAATAATGGAAGATAAAGAGAGAAAAATGTCTACTTAAAATCCTCTTAATGTTCCTTGCGTACGTAGCGATTTTATTTTCTAGTCTTCTAATTCTGCGAAAACATTGATTTTAAATTGTCAACCATTTGACTTCTCATTAGCTGCAGAACAGAGGGAATAAATAAACAACTCATTGACTCTGGAAAAATTACCAAGTCACCTGCTCCTGAGAACCAGTTACTTCCTTCTACTCAATATCTCCTGAACCAGTTACTTAAGAATTGTTTTCATCTACATAGGAACTGATCAATCCATTGGCTGCAATTCCAATACCCCAAGCTGCTAAAATAATATTCCCTGAAATGGAAGAAGCCGTCAAAGTATCCACAAGGCAGCTGGTATATTCTCTGCACCAACGTGCCACATTGTTTATTGGCAAACTTTCTTGGCCTTTGCATAATCCATCTTGCCTCTTCGTGGTGCTCAACGGCCAGCCACAAGCTTGAACCGTCCGTAATGAAAGATTTGGCCAAATCTATTCCTGTCTCAGTTTCTTCACCAGATTTGCAGGCTGTAGGCGTGTCAAACGGAGCTCCTCTTCATGGTAGATTCCGTGCAGATTCCGCACCATCCACCAAACCCGCCCAGACCGTCGGATGGGCACGTGTCGGGGATCTGACCACTTCTGGGTCTGTAGCTCTCGTCCGGTTCCTTCGACCTTATCCCGTCTGACGTCAGCGCGAGCCCACCGTTTAATTGTGGCGGAATCGCACTGGGAATATTCAAAGCACCAGCCGCCCTCCCGTTCTTTCTCAATGTGACGCCCGCTATTTACGAAACGCTACCACTCGGAACAGTGGCGCGAGTCCGACTTACTTAATGTCCCTCCTATTCGAGAGCGTCAAGCAGGGAAACAGTCCGTTACACTCGATCGTAACCGCTTTGTTAGTATCGTAACGGATTGGGGCGTTTTAACTTGTACGCGACGCCTCGGCTTTGATTCCTTTCCCTCTTCCGGAGTCCCATCTCTCGTTTCTTCTTTTCCTCTTCCATCCTTCTCTCTCCCAAAGCGTTTCTTGTCTTCTTATGTGATACAGCCTCTTCTCGGTTTCTCCTCATCAATTTGATGAACAAAGCGAAGTCCGATACTTCTTCCATTGATTCCTCTTGTATCTTTGTGTTTGCCGTATGATCACGAGGTGTTTGACCTCGGCTCCCGACCAAGCCATGGATTTTTCTTGCAGTGACTACGTCCGCGCGCTTGAGGAGGAGCGCAAGAAGATACAAGTGTTCCGTAGAGAGTTGCCTCTTTGTATGCAACTCGTCACTCAAGGTGATTTAGTTACGTGCGATCGGGAGTTCGACAGGTCGACGTATATACTGTCGCATCAATTTCTTAAATAATGTAGTGCTTATTTTGTTTACAGCCATCGAAAGCTTCAGGCAAAGGATGGATGATAGGCCTGTGCTGGAGGAGTTCATTCCGTTGAAGCCGAGCTCGTCATCGTCCTCGAAAGAGAGATTTACAGATGCTCAGAAGAGCATGCCACCGCCGGCGACCGGATCGTCTGAGAAGCTGGATTGGCTTAAGTCGGTCCAGCTGTGGAATCAGAGTGCAGAAACAGAGGCCGTGAGAATATATCTCGCCTGCTTGATTAATTTTGTGCTCGTTGTGGTATGATTGTGACTAATTGTCGATCGATGTGTATTATTCGTGATTAGGAGCCTCCTCCTCCTCCTCCTATGAAGCCGATAGCAGTCGGTGCTAACGGAGGAGCATTTCATCCTTTTGTAAGAGAAAATAAAGTTGCTGCAGCGGCAAGCTCAAATGCTAGCAAAGGAGACGTTTGTGGTGGAGGAGGTGATGGTGGCAGCGATGACAAGAAGGAAGGTCAGTCTCAGTCTCAGTCTCATAAGAAGACAAGACGGTGTTGGTCGCCGGAGCTCCACCGCCGGTTTCTCCATGCCCTCGAGCAGCTCGGTGGCGCTCAAGGTACGTAGTGTTCATAAAAATCAAACCTTTGATAGTTATCTTTCACATTTATCCATAACTATAGTAGAAAAAAATCACCATCGATTAAGTTTACAGTTGCAACGCCAAAGCAAATCAAGGAGCTAATGAAGGTGGATGGCCTGACCAACGACGAAGTTAAGAGCCATTTACAGGTATCTTTAATCAAAGTTTAATATTTCTCCCAGTCGAGCTCGAGCAGAGACAAAACTGTGATCTAGCTTCGGAATATTCCGATGAATCTTATCGCGATTCTTTACATTGCAAATCTTTGCACTTTTATCAATTGGATCGACTATAACATGATTGAATAATATAAAAACCCTTAATTTTGTTCGTACTCGTCTGCATCGGCCACAATATTATTGATGGACACAATTCTTTTTCATCAGAAAAGTCATTGGAGATGTCTGACACTGATTCCGGTAGTGTCAGTTTTCCCAGTTTTACTGCTACGCTAGATATGTTATCTCTTCCCCCAAATTGTCTCTTCATCTGATTTAACTAGCTTCCTCAGCTAAATAGTTGAGAGTTAGGGGCGGATATAACGCGATGATCTACTTACCAAGTGGAAGAAACTCAAAAACTGCTTTATCTTTTATTAAAATATTCGCTCCACAAACTGCTTCACTTTTGTCAATGTATTGCACTGCTCTCCCTCTTGGACAGAGACCCAACTGCAGTTAGATTTCCCAATGCTTTTTTGCAGAAATATCGACTATACCACCAGAGGCAGAGCCCTGAAGCTAAAGGCACCGATAGCATCCATCATGTTCCACAGTTTGTGTTAATGAGAGGCGTATGGGTTCCACCTCAGGACTCCCCAGCAGCAGTAGAAATTCCTGGTTCTGGTTCACCTACTCCTCGTGTTTACACCCCTGTGGCTGCACTGGCATCAGACTTAAGATTCAAGCAGCAGAAGCCTAGCATGGCACAAACAAGAGGAAAAAATAATGACGACGACGACGATGATGGTGCATCCAACTCTTCCTCTTCACAGACGACAACAGCCTCACCTCAGCGTAACTGAGACCTTACTCTATTATTTTGAATTTTTTTTTCTCTGCCATAACACTCACTCTCCTTCCTATGGAATAAAATCGACAGGATAAATGTATGTGAAACAGTTTGATTTGAGATTGATTACTTAGGGTTTTTGCTGACACACTTCAGGTTATACTTATAGCTTTACACTTTTTACATTGTTTTTAGACGATAAGATTTAGAATTGCCGTTGTAAGATTGTTGAGTAGCTGTTTAATTATTTATTTATTTTATTCCTTCGTATGAGGTTAATTTTAACTTGGAGACTTTAGGGAGATATCCCTTCACATGGTATGAAATGGAATGGACTGCTTGGAGAAGGATGGAAGCCAATGACAGTATCTTATCTTATCATATCATGACAAAGATATCCAATAATTGGCTGCTTTTTAGGATAATTTTCGGATTATGTTGTCTCTTATCCTTTGTGTACGCCTCTTGCTGGAATAATGTTGTAGCAAATGCTTGCCGACAAACATTACTTAATCTAGGCATCTAATTCTTTAAATTTAATAATTTTGAAAGTGATTGGTTTGGCTTACGAAACTTTTGATTTGTCATTAAGATAAATTCAGAAAGTATAGATGGATCTCTATAGATGATGTAAAATATCACGAGCAGTTCAAATATTATGGGCCGATCTATTATGTCCTGTATGAATTTTGAACCTTGTTGTATGAGAACTCATGCTATCTTTTATCATCGCACTATGTCGCTGGGGCACCCCATCATTATATTATTACAATGATAAATGGATCTTTGAATGATTAATATAAGCTAGTGGCCAATATAATTTATAATAATTATTACTAACAAGAAGAATAAACAAGAAGCTGGTTTGCAAGTATGAAGGTCTTTCGTTGGGGGGATAAGAGGGAAGAGGAAGAGACTATTATAATCGTACAATCTTTTATTCAATAATGATGCAACTAATCCCATAGATAGATTCAATGCTCATTCTTATTCTTTTAGACGACTTTTATATAAAATTGTTTTGGAATGAACGCAATAAATTATTGAATTTTGTATACCTATTAATTTATATAGTAAAATAATTCACTATTAACATTTGATATGGTGATAAAGGGGATCCACCAAATTTGAGTCAAGGACCAAGACAGCAGTCGACATGGATGTTAAAATTAGAGAAGTCAACTTCAGAGGACCAATGGACCCACCAAAAGTGGGTCGAGCGGTATTCGACGTCAACTGTCGATCGGGTTTGAAGTGTCCGGTCGGTTAACAGGTCCATTGGGGCAGATTGCTCGTTCGAACGAGATCAGTACATGACAAAGACATCCAATAATTGACTACTTTTTAGGATAATTTTCGGATTATGTTGTCTCTTATCCTTTGTGTACGCCTCTTGTGTACAAGGTTAATTTTCGAAATATTAGGTTTTGATTGTTAGATGTAGATCTTGTATGTGTACAGTTCTGCATACCACACTTTATAAGCACATTTTCAATATATGTATGTTGTGAAAGTCCAATAATGCCTCTTGAACGATCATAATAGATCTATATGTCTAAAATAAAGAATGCTTCACCAAGATCTTTCATTTTAAAATTATCAGGTAAAAATGACTTGGTTTGATGCAGCATATCCTTATTATTGCTCGTAAGCAATATATCATCCACATACAAAATAAGTATAACAAACTTGCTCTCATTGAACTTGAAATATATGCGCTAATCGACGGGGTTCTCTTTAAATCCAAATGAGATAACCACTTGATCAACCACTGACAGGATGCCTATTTTAAACCATAAATGGACTTCTTTAATCTACATACTAGGTGTTTTGAATCTTTAGACTAAAAGTTCTCTGGTTGCATCATATATATAGACTCCTCCATATCTCCATTGAGGAATACAGTCTTTATGTCCATTTAATATAGCTCCAAATTATAATAAGCTACAGTGTCATAATTATCCTAAAGGAGTCTTTCATCGACATGGGTGAGAAAGTCTCCTATGCACAACTTACAATTTAGCCTACTAATTAGAGATAATAACCAACAATCTCCCACTTGGGCTATTTGTAAGTTGTATATGAAATACAAGTAAAACTTTAGTTGATATCAAATTTTATAGATATAGAATACCCCTGTAAACAATCTGGTCCATTAACTTCATTGGTATAGGATTAAAGAGGTCATAGCTAATATATATGATCGTAACAAGTCCCAACAGTAATCACAATACCAATGTCATTAATGACATAGATCAAGATGTAGATGTGTAGAGTGGAAATTATATGAAATGTGATAAGTGCATGTCAATTTTCAACTAGTCCTAAGATGACCTCAAATGAGGTCATATCATATTTGCGAAATATTTTATGCTAAACTGTAATAGCAAATCATGATCAACTTTATGATTCCAAAAAGAATATGTATCATATTTACAAATACCAAATGCTAAACAGCAGTAGTAAATAATGATATCACAGTCAGAGTGTTAAACAAACATATAAATTCCCATTAATGTTTTGAACTTTAAACACGTATAATAATCAAAACAAAATGTTTATCTTTATTATCAAATATAGAATAATAAAATAAATACAGACTCCCGCTAGATGAGTTCTTCTTCTATAAGAAGGACTCTTATATCCACAGCATGTGCATGAAACATCTTAGGCACCAAGCCTTTAGTGAGAGGATCAGCCAACATGGAATTTGTGCTAATGTGCTCTACCATAATCTGACTACTTTGAACTCTTTTTTTAACCGCTAGAAACTTGATGTCGATGTGCTTGGACTTCAACGAACTAATGTTGTTTTCGGCATAAAGTTCTGCGACTTTATTATCACAGTAAATCCTCAATGGCCTGTTAATGTCATCAACAATCTGTAATGCTGTTGATCCGGCGGTAAGAACAGGGACCCCCCCCCTCTGAGGACCTTTGGATGCGGCTAGAGAGGGGGGGTGTGAATAGCCGACCCCAAATTCTCGTTTCTTCCTACAATTTGAGTTAGCGCAGCGGAAATACAAGATAGAAACGAAACAGGAGAAGATCAAACCTCAAACGCGACGATATAACGAGGTTCGGAGATGATACTCCTACTCCTCGGCTTGTCCGTAAGGTGGACGAATCCTATCAATCCGTCGGTGGATGAGACCCCGGAAAATCGGCTAATGAAAACTCCTTCTGGGTGGAGAAACCTCGCCACAATTTCTCTTGCAACAGCAAGATCAGAGTACAAGAAATACAACAAGAAGCCAATAACAATATGAATGTAAAAACACTCTACCAAGTTTTGCTTGCCTTCTCGTCGACTGTTGATGAAGCAGCAACTTCACAGATGCCAACCACAGCAGCAACTGATGTTGGAAACCCAGCCGAGGGAAGCTCACACGAAGCTTCAGCAGGGAGAGCTCAACAAAGCTCAGATCGCATGAGCAAGAAGAACAAGAAGAACCAGAGAGAATTCTTCAAAAGCAGCAGCCTCTTCACTGTAGTTGCCCTCTTATACGAATGAACCTGTGAAAAAGAAGACAGAAGAAATCTAGCCGTTGTGTCTCAACGGCTAGACCTGGACCGATCAGGCTCCATGCTGATCGGTCCAGGGCTGATCTGATAGGTCGGGGGACCGATCAGGCCCTACGCTGATCGGTCCCCAGACCGATCCCAACTCTCTCACAGAGAGTTGGTAGCGATCCTGATCGATCTGTGGACCGATCAGGCCCTAGGCTGATCGGTCCCTAGACCGATCCCAACTCTCACAGAGAGTTGGTTGACAAAGCCCTGATCGGTCTGTGGACCGATCAGGCCATTCCTTCTCCCAATCTGTTTGGTTACTGATCGGTCACCAGATCGATCAGATGACCCAGTGTATCACTGGATCGGTCAGCAGACCGATCCAATTTCCCAGCCTTAAACCCTAAAGCCTTCCTGATCTAGAGAACGAGCTACCGAGCCCTCTCTGACCTAGTCCGGAGAACGAGCTACCGAGCCCTCTCCGACTTCCACGTCCGGTCCAGAGAACGAGCTACCGAGCCCTCTCTGACCTAGTCCGGAGAACGAGCTACCGAGCCCTCTCCGACTTCCACGTCCGGTCCAGAGAACGAGCTACCGAGCCCTCTCTGACCTAGTCCAGAGAACGAGCTACCGAGCCCTCTCCAACTTCGTCCGGTCCAGAGAACGAGCTACCGAGCCCTCTCTGACCTAGTCCGGAGAACGAGCTACCGAGCCCTCTCCAACTTCGTCTGGTCCAAAGAACGAGCTACCGAGCCCTCTCTGACCTAGTCCGGAGAATGAGCTACCGAGCCCTCTCCAACTTCGTCCGGTCCAGAGAACGAGCTACCGAGCCCTCTCTGACCTCCCATGCCAAGCTTCCATACTTGGACTTTCCCCGTGCCAAGCTCCCTGCTTGGACTTTTCCCATGCCAAGCTCCTTGCTTGGACTTTTCCGTGCCAAGTCTCCATACTTGGACTTTTCCCGTGCCAAGCTCCCTGCTTGGACTTTTCCGTGCCAAGTGTCCATACTTGGACTTTTCCCGTGCCAAGCTCCCTGCTTGGATCTTTCCGTGCCAAGTCTCCATACTTGGACTTTTCCTGAATCAGGTCAACACAAGTCGGGTCAACCAGGTCAACCTTGACCAAAGGTTGCATCTACAATCCCCCAAGTTCCTATTCTTGTCAAACATCAAAATATAACTTCTCTATTCTTGTCAAACATCAAAATATACCTCGAGTCAGGTCAACTCGAGTCGGGTCACCCAGGTCAACCATGACCTAAGGTTGCACCAACAAACGCCACGTGGAGGTCAATGTGACCGACGTCCGATCGGAGAAGGGGAGACCGGTCGGCCGAACGGGGTCCCAGCTGAACCAAAGACGACCCGGCGGAACTGAGGATTCCGACGCTCAGATTGAACAGAGTCATATGGCCGAGCGGATAGCCCGTTAAGCCGAAGGCATAAAGTAGCATACTGCAAGCAGTCCCCACAGAGCACATTACCGGAAATCTCCTAAGTGGACCAGTACATATGACTGGTCGGACGTGAGGTGAATGCCGACCGGCCGGAAACCCGGCATGGAGTAAGGAGAAAAGGACAAGGAACATCTTCTGACAGCGGGCATGCTCTATGACCAGGCCATACTCCAAACCTTACGGCAGAGGGTTCCGCTGTCCCATCAAAGACGTGCTTGGACTGTAGCAATAGGGTGTCAGGTAAGCTTTCTGACAAGCCCTTACTGAGGTATTGGCTGAGGACACATATTTGCCTCGGTATGGGTGCATGAGCTCCTTCCCAGCTCTATATAAGGAGCCTCGCACTTCACCGTAGGTACGCATTCTAGGATTTTTGGAGCCACTTCTTTGTTGTCTGCTTGCCTGACTTGACCGTCGGAGGGTCGTCACCGGGAACCCCTTCCCGGCCCGACTTCCCTGCAGGTTCGCCGGAGGACCGTACGATCAGCTGGGGATCTACGTCAACAACGCGGAGAGCGCCACGTGCCCAGCGTCCGTTGATTTAGCGTTCGGACAGGATCAATTTGGCGCCGTATGTGGGAACGCTCCTGTATCCGATCGGAAGCAATGGACGAAGCTGGACGACCGCACTCGGTGATGCTCTCCACAGAAGAACTCGACGCTCTGATCAAAACACAAGCAGCAAAGCTTGTGGAACAACAAAGGCAGAAGTCGCAGGCCGAGCGGATTGAGCAGCAAGCAACATCGGCATCGGGAGGCCGAGCGGAAGCACCGCAGGCCACAGTTCCATTTCATCGGGCCCTATTCCGCACTCCTCCTGAAGCCACAACAGTTAATCGTGATCGAGGATCTTCATCGGATGAAGTACCGAGACGAGACAGCAGAAAAGGCAAGGCTCCCCGAGCGGATGCCTCGCCCGAATGGATCAACCGTCAATTCTCAGAGTCCATCCTGCGGGACCCTCTGCCAAAGCACTATGTACCTCCGGCGATCGGTGAATACAACGGAACTACCGACCCGGACGATCATTTGGGTAAGTTCGATAACACCGCTACTCTTCATCAATACACAGATGGAGTGAAGTGTCGGATTTTCCTTACCACCCTCTCGGGATCGGCTCAACGGTGGTTTCGGAGGCTTCCGAATGGATCCATCATAAGTTTCAAAGACTTCCGAACGGCCTTCCTCCACCATTTTGCAAGCAGTCGGCGCTACCAGAAGACTAGCGTCAGCTTATTCGCCATCAAGCAAGAACCCAGAGAGTCGCTCAGAGCTTACATCCAGCGATTCAACCAGGTGGCCATGGACATTCCGACGGCCACCTCCGAGACAATGATGAACACATTCATGCAAGGCCTCGTGGACGGGGACTTTTTCCGCTCACTCATTCGGAAGTCGCCCCGGGACTACGACCATATGCTGCACCTGGCCAACGAATACATCAATGTGGAGGAAGCCCAAGTGTCCCGAAGGAAGGAAATTCCAACCGAGCGGGCTCCCATTGCCGAGCGGAAGCAGCACATTGCTCATCAGCCGCCCAGAGGACCGTAAGTTGAAGCAGCTCGCCCCCTGCAACATGTAAGATCCCACGCCATTCAAGAAGTGTCTGCCGAGCGGCCCAAGCCTAAAAAGAAATGGACGCCTATGTTCTGCTCATTCCACCGGACGGACACGCACAATACAAGAGATTATCGAAGCCTTCCCCTGATCGCTCACCCCGTTCCCCAGAGTGGCGGTCGTCGATCGCCATCATCAGACAGGCGACAGAGACCTCGGGAAGCCGATCGGATGATGTCCGACAGGCGACAAAGACAGACTCCCGAGCGGCACCATACTCCGAGGCGTGAGGACAACCCCCGGAGGCCTAGGGAGCAGCCTAGGCCGTCGGCTCGGGAAGAAGAAAATAGAAACAACACCTCCCGAGGCGAAATCAACATTATTGCTGGCAGGCCGACCGGAGGCGACTCCAACAGGGCAAGGAAGGCGAGCGTCAGACAGCTGTAGATCCATGCGGACGGCTGTAGCCAGGAAAAGGCAAGCGGACCCGAAATCAGCTTCGGGCCCCAGGATTTGGAAGGAGTCGAAGTGCCGCATGACGACACTCTCCTCATCAAAGCGGTAATAGCCAACTACACTATTCACCACATTTTTATTGATACAGGAAGCTCGGTCAATATCATATTTAAAAAGGCCTTCGACCAATTACAAATTGATCGAGCCGAGCTGCTGCCCATGACAACCCCCCTCTATGGGTTTACGGGCAATGAAGTTCTGCCGGTCGGACAGATCCAGCTGGCGATTTCGTTGGGAGTGGAGCCGCTCAGAAGGACGCGGACTGTAAACTTCGTCATTGTCGACTCTCCGTCGGCATACAACGTAATATTGGGAAGACCGGCGCTCAGTGAATTCCGAGCGGTTGTCTCCACTTTCCACCAGAAGATCAAGTTCCCGGTCGAAGACAAAGTGAGAAATATGAGGAGATCAGCTAGCAGCTCGGCGATGCTATGTCGAGATTATTTGTGGAAATTATTTGTCGAAGACAAAGGCCAGAGCCCGAAGCTATGTGGAAATTATTTGTGGACGAATCGTCCACTCGTCTCAGGAGCGGAATTGGCGTGTTATTAATTTCTCCTCAAGAAGAAAAGATGCACTTATCCGCCCGGCTGGATTATAGAGCTACAAATAACGAAGCGGAGTATGAAGCCCTTATAGCAGGCTTGCAGGCCGCCCGGCATGTGGGGGCCTGTCGGGTGACGCTGCATTCAGATTCACAGCTTGCCGCGCAGCAGCTCTTAGGTACTTTTGAAATTAACAACGCTCGGCTCAAACTCTACGCAGAAGCCTTCGAAAAGCTCAAGGCCAATTTCAGAGAGGTCATTATCCAGAAGATACCCCGAGCGAAAAACTAGGCGGCAGATGAGTTGGCCAAAATAGCAAGTTCAATAACGTCGGTCGTCATCCAACAGCCAATTGAACAAGTATCTTTGGTGGCACATGTCGACCGGATAGAGGGCCTCGCGTTTTTGAGCGACTGGAGGACAACCATCATAGAATTTCTGCGCTCGGGTGCGACACCGTCCGATCGGGATCCTACCCAACTATTAAGAAGGAGAGCCGGTCGGTTCCCACTCATTGGAGACCAACTCTACAAGAAGGCTTTCTCTCGCCCGCTATTAAAATGCGTGAGCTCGGAAGACGCGGCGTACATCCTCCAAGAAGTGCACCAAGGATCGTGCGGAGGGCATCCGGGCGGACGATCACTGGCTAAGAAGATCCTGCTGGCCGGATACTTTTGGCCAACCCTGCAAGCGAATGCCGCTCGGACCTTCGCGACGCGCCTTTCTTGCCAGAAATATCACAACTTCTCCCACCGACCGGCGGAGGAAATGAAAGCAGCTACCGTCTCATGTCCATTCGACCAGTGGGGGATGGATATTGTGGGCCCATTTCCTATGGCCACCGGTCAGCGAAAGTTTCTGTTGGAGCAATCTAGGTGCCCTAAGTTTTGATGTTTGGGCAAAGGTTTAAGTTAGGTTTATTGTTGTATTTGATATGCATTGTGAGTGTGCAGGATACAGGTACAACAAGGAAAGTCCAAGGGTGAGTCTTGGCGGTGAAAGTCCAAGCACGTAGTCTTGGCAACGTAAGTCCAAGTGTGATCTTGGCAAAGGAGGAAAGTCCAAGGATGAGTCTTGGCGGTGTAAGTCCAAGCATGTAGTCTTGGCAACGTAAGTCCAAGTGTGACTTGGCAATGGATGAAGTCCCGGAGGCGCGACCTCTTGGCAAAGGAAGACCCGACAACAATGACAAGGCCGATGGAAGCTCCAGAAGGCAAGACGTGAAGGATGGGGAGGCATCCGAGGGACGCAAGGCTGATGGAGGAGGCTAGGTCTAGGTTGGTCGGGCGAGAACGAGTGCTGAGTGAATGTACTCGAGGTAAAATCCTAGAATTAGGGTTTACTGTAGCAGTACTGTAGCGTTACTGTAGCAGTCGACTGGTGACTGTAGCAGTCGACTGATGTACTGTAGCAGAGCCGTTGAGATAGCCGTTGGGCTGGCACCAGTCGACTGGTGCAAGGACCAGTCGACTGGTAACGGGCAAATCAGGTTCTGATTTGTTCCAAGCTCTATAAGAAGGAGCTTGGTATGACCGGCCAAGGTGACGAAATTAGACTTGGTTAAGGTCTAATTAGTAGTCTACAAGTGCTCAAGAGTTTTCCTTGTGTCCAAGAGGTCTTGGTGAGTTTGTGGTGAGGTTTCTCCACCCACAAGGAGTTTGAGCTAGCCGGAGGTCTTCCGGGGAGTAATCCACCGACGGATAGGGATCGTCCACCTTACGGACACGCCGTGGAGTAGGAGCTTTATCTCCGAACCACGTAAATGATCGTGTAGCTTGGTTTGCATTCTTTCTTGTCTTGTATTTTGTTTAGCTTGTTTATTTTTGTATTATTCCGCTGCGCAAGCTAACAACGTAGGAAGAGAACGATTTGGGTGAGCCGCTATTCACCCCCTCTAGCGGACGTCAAGGTCCCAACAATTGGTATCAGAGCGAGGGCGCTCTTCTACGGACTAACCGCCAAGAGAGCAAGAAGCTAGAGGAAGAAGAAGATGGAGTCCGAAGGACCACTCGGATGGGATATCCGAATTCCACCTCCGTACGACAAAGAAGACTTCAATTATTGGAGGAAGCGGTTAGAGACATGGTTCCAAATGGATTGGAACCAATGGGTTGTCTTGAGTGACCCATTTGAAGCTCCTACGGACAAGAAGGGTAAATGCCTCCGACCTCGGCATTGGACCGAAGAGCAACGAGAGCAATCGGAGGCAGACAAGGAGGTAACGAGAATTTTGAATAATTTACTACCTTCTAATATTTTGTTGAGTGTAGGTGAAACCACAAATGCAAGTGATCTTTGGAAAAAGATCATTGCCTATCATGAAGACCCTATAAAAATCCAAGAAGTGGAAGAGCCCAAGGAAAATGGCTCATTGGTCCAAGAAGAGAAGGACCAATCCGATGTTGACAAGAGGTCAACATTCGAGGAGGAAAAGGAAGAGGAGGAAGAGAAAGAGAAGGAAGAGGTGGAAGAGGAGAGATCTTCCACATCCTCAAGAGATGAAGAAGTGGAAGAGTCCACATCTTCAAGTGAAGAGGAAGAAGAGAAATCCGAGGAAGAGGAGATCTTGGAAGTTCAACCCTCTAGTTCAACTACCAAGAAGAGCACAAAGGACCACATCAAATGTTTTGAGTGTGGTAAGATGGGGCACTACAAGAGTAGGTGTCCTTCACTCAAGAAGGTAAACCCTAAACTCACTAAAGTTAATTTAGAAACTAATGTGAGTTGTAGGAAGAAGAAGAAGGAGAAGAAGCACATTAGGTGCTTTACATGTGGTGAGTGGGGTCACTACCACACAAAGTGCCCAAGGAGAGGAGAGCTCAAGAAATTGACGCACTTGAAGAAGTGGGAGAAGAAGGGAGCTTCCAAGGTAAAAACCAAGGTATCATTTAATGAATCCATTCCGTTGACATATGATAAAAAGCATGCTAGAAATAACTCTTATCATCTTAATGCTATTTATCATGAGAATAGGAGGCATGATAACCTTAAGGATAAATATATTCCTCCTTATGCTAGATTTACCACACCTAAGGTTAGGAAGGTAAATAACAACTTAGGCAATAACACCAAGGATTTTAGATATATGCCTAAAAATAGAAATGCTCAAGGATTCAATGAAAAACCAAAATCTAGAGATTTATGGGGAGAAAATCAAGTCTTGAGGACAAGACTTGATAATTTAGAAATGACCTTAACAAGAATGGAAAATATTCTTAGGGGTCAAAATGAGCATAACCTAAGAAAAGCTAGACAAGAGCCATCCAATGACTATAGAGGTTTGGGATACAAACCTAAAACCAAGAAGGATGTGACTTCTTTTCATAGGATTCCATATAGTTATGGGACCAACCCTAGGTTTAGAGGTCAAGTTAAAGATACTAGGGAAGGAATCCCTAAGAGTATTTTTGGCAAGACCAATGTGACTAAGGCTCCAAAAAGGCCTAATAAAGTCACAAATAAGGTTACAAAGGGAGTTAACCCTAGAAGTGACCTAGTGGAAGTGACCAAGGCTTCTAAGAAGCCAAGAAAGGTCGTTAGGAAGGTATCTAGGGAAGTCATCCCTAGTGAGTACCTAGAGCATCCAAGGAGCACCAATAGGTATTGGGTTCCTAGGAACATATTCTCTACACCCTAGATGGGTTTAGAGAGTGTCAACTCCAATTGGAAAGGTAGTTAACCCAACATTGGGAAAGTTGACACTTGAGAGCATTTTCAAAGTGATTGTTAACCTTTGAAAATGAAAAGGATGATAAGTGTTACCCTTTGAAAGAGTAAAATGTGTCAAAATTTGAGGAGTTAAATCTAATTTAAATTGACACACTAGAGAGAAGCAAAAGTGATGCCAAATTTAGAATTCGACATTTTCTTATGGAATTAAGGGAAATGTAAACCTTAATCCAAATTGTCACTCTTGGAAAAGAGTAACATGTGGCAAATCTTAAGGAATTATGTTTGAATTAAATTGGCGCAATGTGGAAAAACATAAGAAATACCAAATTGGGATTTTGGTATCTTCTTAGAGTAATTAAAGAAAAATCTAGGTCATAATGTAAGATGTTCACTCTTTGGAAGAGTGAAATGTGTCAAACTTTGAGGTTTTGAACTTAATTTAAATTGACACATTTAGAAAAGGATAAGAAATGCCAAGTTGGAGTTTTGATATTTTCTTAAAAGGTAAAAGGCAAATCTAAGTTTTAATTTGATTTCATTTACTCTTGGAAAGAGTAAAATGTACCATACTTTGAGAAATTTGTTTAAGTTAAAATGGCACAAATTTAGAAAGGAAAAATAAATGTCAAAATTGGGTTTTGGCATTTTCATGGAAAATCATGGGCAATTTAGGGTTAAATTTTGAGTTAGCTAGGGTTAAGAATACTTAGATAGGTAATCTAGGTAAATTTTATTTATGCTAACTTGCCATATTTTGTTTGCCTATCATATGTCATGACATCATATTTATATTTAGCATTCATATTTTATTATGAAAAATATAAAAATACCATGTCATGTCATGTCATACATACATCATGTAGCTATAGCTTGCTTTTCATTTTGAAAATTGCTTATTTTGATGTATGCCATGTAACATCATGCATTACTTTAATTCCCTTGTTATTTAAGGACAAATGGCATCTATTATAAATGGTAAATATCCCAACAAGAGGGATTATATCAAGTGGCATCCTAGATGGATGATCATGATTTTTACAATGCCTAGATAGAGATGCATGATCCCTTAGTTTAGGGCAAGACCAAATATACATCTCACAAAGAACTATAAGGTGACTTGTATGTGTTTTAATACACGTTAGATACAAGTGAGATGTTAAGATGGTGAACTAAACTCAAGATGTTGATCTAGTGCATCTTGTTGAGTTTTAGGTTCATCAAAACACATAGTTATGTGTCTTCCAATCATTGGGAAAGCTAATGTACAAGTCATGTGCATTGAGCTCAAAGAACGTGGTTGGATATTGGTTTTAAAAATGATTTCAAAATACTTTTGAAAAACCTTGGTGAAGACTATCTTTTGATAGTAATCATCATTGGAAAGTTAGACACAAACTAAGAGAAAACATTGAAATTTTCAAGAGTTTTCAAATTTGTGTCAATCTTTGAAAATAGGAAGTATTTTCATAGAAAACTATTTTTCCTTGATAAAGTATACTCTAAATAATGTCTACATGAGTTTTCATGATGAAAACAAGTATGGTTTGGTTAAGAAAAACCAAAGTGAAGTTTCGGTTGAGGTTAGTTTCATTATTGAATTTTTAACCTCAAAACTTCAAGTTTTGATTTTCCTAATTATTTAGGAACCCCAAGTCATTGTTGGTGCAATGATAGAAGTTTAACCATGTTTTTAGGAGGAGTTACTCTTTTAAAACATAAAAATCTTTTCCAAGACCAAAAGGACGTCAAATGTTAAGGTATCACATGACATTGGTATGGGAGGTGTTACCAAGGACAAGGGAGAGTCATCCAAGGCCAATAAGAAGGAATATGCTAGGGTAGTATATAATTATAGCAAGGATGAGGTGTCCAAGATTAAGGACAAGAAGAAATTAATCAAAGACAAGGTGTCTAAGGTTAAGAAGGAGAGTTTAGTAGGCCAAGTGTCACCCGAGGTGCATCGAAGTGACCTAGCTATAGTGAATGAGTCACCAAGGGAGGTGACTAAGGTTAAGATTCCTAAGGTTAGGAAGAGCCTTTGGGACCCATGGTAGATGGGTTATCAAATGTGCCAAGTGGTTAGGAGACGAACTTAAGTCTCTAACATAGTGGGTTGACACAATTGAGTTGAGTTTCATGCATAGAAATATGAATTGGGTTCATATTGCATGAAAATTAGTTTTTGATGTATAGATGCCATATAAACTAATGCTAGTGGTGCATTATGGTTTAGTATGGGCAGTTACATCAAGAGGAAGCCAAAACTAGGACTTTAAGTCAAGGTTCAATTGAACTTTTTAGCTAGTTTTGTGTTTTGTGTCAATCTTAGGATCTGTGATAAATATATTTTTATATATATTTTTCCCAAGTAGACAAGGTTAAAATAGACCTCTCCACAAAATTTGAGATTTTTTGGAGGTCTGTAGAATTTCTGGTGCATTTCTGAAGTTGGTCAGAAAAGGCTGATTTTTTCAGAAATAGGGTGCCAGTCGACTAGTGCAGATACCAATCGACTGGTAACAGTGTTTTTGAGCACAGAATGTCTCTGTAAGCTCATTTTTATGAGGGCAGTCGACTGGTGCCAAGACCAGTCGACTGGTAACAGTAGATTTCGACCACAGAATGCTTCTGTAAGGTTCTGTCGAAGGGGGCAGTCGACTGGTACCTAGTTCAGTCGACTGATACCAGCCTAAAAGTGTTTTTCAACGTTGTTCTTGACCGTGTCAACTCGTTTAAATGTATGAGATCCATGGGGGATAAATACATGAGTTTAGGGTCAATTTGGATGACATGTTTTCAACAATTGGGATATTGTTGGAGCTCTTTTTGATGTATGGCAAAGGGGGAGAAGTCTAGGTTTAAGTGGGAAACCTATACACCTTTGTAAGAAATCCTAACTCGAGGGAGAGCTTAGGTGAAGGGGGAGCGATTGTTTAGGCAAAGGGGGAGAAGTTTACCTTTGCGAGAAATCCTAACTCAAGGGAGAGCTTAGGTGAAGGGGGAGCCTAGGGATTTAGGTTTCATTATTTATGCATGAGTTGATTTGCATATTTATTTGCATATGTATTGCATTTATGTTTCCCTAACTTAAACAGGTTGCCAAACATCAAAAAGGGGGAGATTGTTGGAGCAATCTAGGTGCCCTAAGTTTTGATGTTTGGGCAAAGGTTTAAGTTAGGTTTATTGTTGTATTTGATATGCATTGTGAGTGTGCAGGATACAGGTACAACAAGGAAAGTCCAAGGGTGAGTCTTGGCGGTGAAAGTCCAAGCACGTAGTCTTGGCAACGTAAGTCCAAGTGTGATCTTGGCAAAGGAGGAAAGTCCAAGGATGAGTCTTGGCGGTGTAAGTCCAAGCATGTAGTCTTGGCAACGTAAGTCCAAGTGTGACTTGGCAATGGATAAAGTCCCGGAGGCGCGACCTCTTGGCAAAGGAAGACCCGACAACAATGACAATGCTGATGGAAGCTCCAAAAGGCAAGACGTGAAGGATGGGGAGGCATCCGAGGGACGCAAGGCTGATGGAGGAGGCTAGAAGGCTAGGTCTAGGTTGGTCGGGGCGAGAACGAGTGCTGAGTGAATGTACTCGAGGCAAAATCCTAGAATTAGGGTTTACTGTAGCGTTACTGTAGCAGTACTGTAGCGTTACTGTAGCAGTACTGTAGCAGTCGACTGATGACTGTAGCAGTCGACTGATGTACTGTAGCAGAGCCGTTGAGATAGCCGTTGGGCTGGCACCAGTCGACTGGTGCAAGGACCAGTCGACTGGTAACGGGCAAATCAGGTTCTGATTTGTTCCAAACTCTATAAGAAGGAGCTTGGTATGGTCGGCCAATGTGACGAAATTAGACTTGGTTAAGGTCTAATTAGTAGTGTACAAGTGCTCAAGAGTTTTCCTTGTGTCCAAGAGGTCTTGGTGAGTTTGTGGTGAGGTTTCTCCACCCACAAGGAGTTTGAGCTAGCCGGAGGTCTTCCGGGGAGTAATCCACCGACGGATAGGGATCGTCCACCTTACGGACACGCCGTGGAGTAGGAGCTTTATCTCCGAACCACGTAAATGATCGTGTAGCTTGGTTTGCATTCTTTCTTGTCTTGTATTTTGTTTAGCTTGTTTATTTTTGTATTATTCCGCTGCGCAAGCTAACAACGTAGGAAGCGAACGATTTGGGTGAGCCGCTATTCACCCCCCTCTAGCGGACGTCAAGGTCCCAACAGTTTCTGCTGGTGGCTGTCGACTATTTTTTCAAATGGGTGGAGGCCGAGCCACTGGTCAGGATCACCGAGCAGATGGTCAAAAAGTTTATATGGCAACACATCATCTGCCGGTTCAGCATCCCCCATCGACTTGTTTCCGATAACAGGCGGCAGTTCGCAGGAAAGTTGCTCGAAGATTGGTGCAAAAGCTACGGCATCGAGCAACACTTCACGTCCGTGGCATATCCCCAAAGCAATGGTCAAGCCGAAGTAGCCAACCGGGAAATTCTTCGCATTCTGTGAGCTCGACTCGACCATTTGGGAGGAAGCTGGGTGGATGAAGTGTCAGGCGTCTTATGGGCCATCCGAACGATCCCAAAGGAGGGAACGGGCGTCACGCCTTTCCACTTGGTGTATGGCGGCGAAGCGGTTATTCCTGTCGAAGTCGGTGTCGAGTCCATCCGGATCCAGAATTATGATGATGATAATAATGCCGAGCGGAGGAACATGGAGCTTGATCTGGTCGACGAAGAGCGAGCCAAGGCATCCGTCCTGCTGATGGCGTACCGACAACGAATGAAGCAAAACTACAACCGACGCGTAATCCCCAAAGCATTCCAGATTGGCGACCTTGTCTGGAAGAAAGTAAAGTCGGTCGGCGACGTTGGCAAGCTGGAGGCTCCTTGGGCGGGCCCCTTCAAAGTCATCGAGAAGCTCCGCTCGGGTGCTTACTATTTGGAGGATGAAGACGGACGGCGGCTGGACCGACCATGGAGCACGAATCATCTCCAGCCGTACCGAGCTGGATAAGAGGTGCGCTAAATTTAATTTTATATATGTTGTGGGTCGTCCATGTCCTTGTAATGCAGGAAGCAAAATGATAAAACGATGGCAAATAGCTTCGTCGAACGACAGTGTCAAAATTAGCCTTGAAGACCGTCGAGCTCCGACGTTAAAAATTGAGAGACGAGCCGGCGTCTGTAAACCCCCCGAGCGGAAGACCGTCGAGCTCCGACGTTAAAAATCGAGAGACGAGCCGGCGTCTATAAATCCCCCGAGCGGAAGACCGTCGAGCTCCGACGTTAAAAATCGAGAGACGAGCCGGCGTCTATAAATCATCCGAGCGGAAGGCCGTCGAGCTCCGACGTTAAAAATCGAGAGACGAGCCGGCGTCTATAAATCATCCAAGCGGAAGACCGTCGAGCTCCGACATTAAAAATCGAGAGACGAGCCGGCGTCTATAAATCGTCCGAGCGGAAGAAGGCAATAAAAAAGACTTTGCGAACAAGTATCCAAGGGTATTCACCATTGATAACCGTTTGACCGCCTCTACGTTCCGCTCAGCCCAGTACACGAAGGTACTTCAATATCCTCGAACATCTTCTATCTAAGCAGAACATATTCAGCCGAGCGAACATGTTCAGCCGAGCGAATAAATCCCTTTCGAACATGAGAGGTATGATAAGAGGCGAGCGAACAGCACACATATTGACTAGCAAAAGGACAAAGCAAGCAAAAGGAAATTATATTAAAGAAACTAAGGCCGAGCGACCAAATTACAAAAAGGGTAGTCTTCGCCCGAGCAGCCGAATTACATCTAAATTTCTTATTCAAGATAATCGTACAGATCCTTCGGGATATTGTCAAGAAGAGCCACTTGATCTGCGGCCGGGATGACGGCGGACTCGGGAAGTTGCCCCTTGGACTTCAAATATGTCATCGTGGCTGTCATAGCAAGGTCGAACGCAGTATACATCCGCTCGCAAACCTTCTCTGAAAATTCAGGCGAGCGGATGTACTTCTGTCTCAGGGCGGTGACCCGATTTGGCTCGGCCTCCTGATATTCTTTGAAGGCCGCTTGGGAGGCGGCAAGGGATTCCTACAGTGTTTTCAGCTCGTCCTTATGCTTGATGGCGTCGGCCGAGCGGCCCGCCTTCTCTCCATCGAGCTGCTCCATCAACTCCTTTACTTTCTGCTCCAATCCCCGAGCCTCGACATTCTTTTTCTCGAGATCGGAGATGACCGTGTTTTTCTGAGTGGTGGCCAGGGTTATCTTTTGGTCGAGCGACTTGACTTGCCGCTCGAGCTTGGCCAAAGTGTAGGCCTGATCGGCCGTCTTCTTCTGCTCGGCCGCCCACAAATCTTGAGTCTTTTTTAGCTCTTTCTGCAACTCAGCATACGAGGGGCCTTGTGAGCCGGATGGACCGCCTGCAGCCTTCAGTTGTCTCAATTCCTCGTCCACCATCGCCAGGCGGTTGGAGACAGCTATCTCCTCCACCCATCTCCGACGAAAAAGAAAGAAAATAGAAGTTGTTAGTGGCCGGTCGGAAAGAACGCATACAAAACTACGAAGAAAACGAACTTACCCCCATGGCCTCTTGCATGTGGCTGTTGGCCAAATTGCGGAGGGGGATCATCGCGACGCGCGCCCGAGCGTCGGCCCACATCTCGGCTAGGGGCCCTTTCAGGGTGATCGTGTGCTCGGGCGCGGTTGGGCGATCGGCCTCGGGTAGCAATTCTTCGGTCGGAAGGTGAAGTGTAACCCGGATAGTGCGGCCTTGACCGGGAGTCGTCCGAACGGATGATGGTAGAGGATCGGAGGCAGGTGCCGAAAATTGGGATAAAATGGCTGAGCGTTGGACTTGACGGGGAGCAAGCGGAAGGACGCTGATTGGAACGGCCTCAAGAGGGTCCGCTGACGCGTCCAACTGAGAAGGGGTATGGTCGGAGGAAATAGCCTCGACCTCTGGAGCCTTGCCGCGAGCGGTTGCAGTAACCCGCTCGGATGGTTGGACCACGGACGCAGCCGATCGGAGTGGAGTCTCCACTCGGCGCCTCTTTTGTCCAGGTTGTTCCTCTTCCCGAGCAGAACCTTCCTCTTGGACAGTTGGTCCTCCGCTGGGGGTGGCTCTGCTTGCCACGTTCTGCTGAGAGGCCTGAGCGGCAGACTCTTCATGAGTCCCACTCTCCCCCTCATGCGAGCCGACCGGTTGGATGTCGAGCGTCTCCATTTCTTTGGCTGCCGCGGCTTTGAGCGCCGCCGCCCTTCTCTTCCACCCTTCTCTTCAGAATACCAGCCATGACCGACTCCATGACAATATTCGCTGCAACGGAAAAAGAAGAAAATCAGTTAGCAATCAAGGCAAATGTTCCAAGTAAAATTCTTACCGAAGCCGCTTGGGAGGGGGGTTCTGGTCGGACTCAGGCCGAATATGTACATAACCCCTTCCGGAAGGAACTTGTTGATGTCAAACCGCAGGCCGGCGAGCATGTTGGCGACGTGGAGATAATCCGGCCGGGTCTTGAATCTTTTGAGCTCTGGGGAGGTTGGTGGTCCGATCTGCCACTTCGTCAAGAAGGGGGCCCGCTCGGGAAGGCGAATGTAGAAATAGAACTCCTTCCAATGCTTATTGGAAGAAGGTAGTTTATTGAAGAAGACCAAGCCGGGCCGAGCCTGGAACTTGTAAGTGCCCGGCTCGGGTTGTTTAGGATAATAGAAGTAATAGAAGACCTCCGGGCAGAGGGGAATGTTATGGATTTTAAAGAGGACGACAACACCGCATAGAAGGCGGAAGGTGTTGGGAACTAGGCTTCCGAGCGGAATGCCGAAAAAGTTACAGACGTCAATGATAAACGGATGAATCGAAAATCGCAGACCGGCCGTGAACTGGTCGTGGAAAACACAAAAAGCTCCGCGTGGCAGTTTGTGTGGTCGAGTGGAGTCTGTGGGTAGGATGATTTCAAGGTTGGAAGGAATGTCAAAACTATTAATCAGGGCATCGGCGTCGCGCCGATCGAAGCGCGACTCCATGGTATAGTACCATGGGCCGAGGGGTTGGTCTTCGGGTTGAGAGGAATGAGCCATTGTCCGAACGGACGAAATTGAAAGAAAATGAAAGGATAAAAGGAAGAAGATGGCAACGAAACAGTGCCCCGAGGAAGAAAACTTGGGAAAGAAGTGCAAAGAAAATGCTAGAACCAAAGAGAGAAAGGAGAAGAACCTTACAATGAAGAAGAAGATCGAGGGAAGAGCGCCGGAGATCGCCGGAAACAGAAGCGTGAGATCGCCGGGAGTCTGGAACGCCAGAGGAAGCAGTGAACTCGCGCAGACGCAGATGCGGTGAAGGGGAGAAAGCGAAGATTTTATAGGGCGAGCCCGAGCGGCCTCCGCCGTTGGATCCAGGTCACGAGAATCGGAGCACGAATCGCGCCGTTCATTTCGAACCGCCTCGATCCCGTCAGAACACCACGTCGCCGCCGTACGATGACGGCAGCACTGCCACGCGACATTCAACCACTGGAGCGCATTTAATGAGCGCGTGCTAAGCCTTAATGATGGAGATTGGCGGAAAAGTCGAAGAGATGCTGAATAATATTAGCGTTGACTGACGTTTTGGCTGCCCCTTGTTTTCGAGCGGATAGTAGTTTCAGTACACCGCTCGGCCCAACTAATGGTCCAGTCAGTCGGACTAATCGCCTCCTTCGACTAGACTTGAAGGGGAGGCAAGTGATCCGGCAGTAAGAACAGGGACCCCCCCCTCTAAGGGAAGTCAACGCCACGTGGAGGTCAATGTGCCCGACGTCCGATCGGAGAAGGGGAGACCGGTCGGTCGAACGGGGTCCCAGCTGAACCAAAGACGACCCGACGGAACTGAGGATTCCGACGCTCAGATTGAACAGAGTCATATGGCCGAGCGGATAGCCCGTTAGGCCGAAGGCATAAAGTAGCATACTGCAAGCAGTCCCCGCAGAGCACATTACCGGAAATCTCCTAAGTGGACCAGTACATATGATCGGTCGGACGTGAGGTGAATGCCGACCGGCCGGAAACCCGGCATGGAGTAAGGAGAAAAGGACAAGGAACATCTTCTGACAGCGGGCATTCTCTATGACCAGGCCATACTTCAAACCTTACGGCAGAGGGTTCCGCTGTCCCATCAAAGACATGCTTGGACTGTAGCAGTAGGGTGTCAGGTAAGCTTTCTGACAAGCCCTTACTGAGGTATGGGATGAGGACACGTATTTGCCTCGGTATGGGTGCATGAGCTCCTTCCCAGCTCTATATAATGAGCCTCGCACTTCACCGTAGGTACGCATTCTAGGATTTTTGGAGCCACTTCTTTGTTGTCTGCTTTCCTGACTTGACCGTCGGAGGGTCGTCGCCGGGAACCCCTTCCCGGCCCGACTTCCTTGCAGGTTCGCCGGAGGACCGTACGATCAGCCGGGGATCTACGTCAGCAACGCGGAGAGCGTCATGTGCCCAGCGTCCGTTGATTCAGCGTTCAGACAGGATCAGCTGTGATGAAGTTCCGTAGCTAAATCCTGTGATTGGATGCTTCATAGCATGCTACCAACTCTGTCTCAATAGTAGAAGTGGCTATTAGTGTCTGCTTGATGCTCTTCCAAGATATAACCCCTCCAGCAATCATGAAGATATAGCCCAAAGTAAACCTCCTATTATCCAAGCATCCAGCAAAATCGGAGTCTGAATATCCAATCACCTCCAGGTGATCCGATCTCCGATACATGAGCATATGTCTTTTAGTTCTTTACAAATACTGTATCACTCTCTTTATCACTTCCCAGTGTGATGGTTCTAGGTTACTTACATATCTGCCTAACATCCCCATTATAAATGTTATATCTGGTCGAGTACAAACTTGTGCATATATGAGACTTCCCATTGCTGATGTATATGGGAATTGTTCCATCTTTTTTATTTCAAGTTCAAGTCGTGGACACTACTGCAAGCTGAACTTGTCACCTCTTGACACAGGTGTATCACCAGGCGTACAGTTCTACATACCATACTTTATAAGCACATTTTTAATATATGCCTATTGTGAAAGTCCAATAATGCCTCTTGAACGATCACGATAGATCTGTATGCCTAAAACAAAGGATGCTTCACCAAGATCTTTTATTTTAAAATTACCAGATAGAAATGACTTAGTTTGATGCAGCATACCCTTATTATTGCTCGTAAGCAATATATCGTCTACATACAAAATAAGTATAATAAACTTGCTCCCACTGAACTTGACATATATGCACTGATCGATGGGATTCTCTTTAAATCCAAATGAGGTAACCACTTGATCAAATTTTCGGTACCACTGATAGGATGCCTATTTTAAACCATAAATGGACTTCTTTAATCTACATACTAAGTGTTTTGAATCTTCAGACTAAAAGTTCTCTGGTTACACCATATATATAGACCCCTCTATATCTCCATTGAGGAATGCAGTCTTTATGTCTATTTAATGTAGCTCCAAATTATAATGAGCTACAAATGTCATGATTACTCTAAGAGAGTCTTTCGTCGACATGGGTGAGAAAGTCTCCATGTAATCAATGTCTTCTTTCTGAGTTAAATCCCTTGACAACAAGATTAGCCTTATACTATCCGATATTGCCCCTTGAATCCCGCTTGGTTTTAAATATCCATTTACAACCAACGGGCTTCTTTTCTTCAGGCAATTTGACAAGTTCTTAAACGTCATTGTCTGCTATAGACTTCAACTCTTCTTACATGACGTTAATCCACCTTCAGTGTTAGAGCATTGTTTGACTTTTGGAAAGATGTAGGATCATCTTCTAACTCTATGTCAAAGTCATGCTCTTGGAGATAAACATAATCATGAGAATTCGTGGATCTCCATTCCCTTGTGGATCATCTTAAAGGCACTTGTGTTTAAGGTGGTTGAGGTACTTGCTTATTAATATGAGGCAATACTTCAATTTCAGTGGCAGACTCCTCCAATTGCATTAGAGATGTCATGGAAATATCTTGGTTCACTACGTTCATTGATGTGTAATGCCCATAATGTGTGGTATGATAACCACGCCACTATTGATCGCACTAGTAGTAACCACAGGAGGATTATCAATGCATTCCTCAAAAGATATTTCCCTTACATTATCACTTCTACTGTCCTCAATGAACTTGACATTTCTCATTTTAAAGAAAGATCTATTAGAGGGATCATAAAATTTATACCCACTTGACTTCTCAGAATAACTTATAAAATTGCAGCTGACTGTTCTTGAGTCAAGTTTCCTTTCATTAGGCCTATAAGGCCTAGCTTCAGCTAGATAACCCCAAACGTGCAAATGCCTAATGCTAGACTTTCTACCTGTCCACATCTCGAATGAGGTTTTAGGTACTGCATTACTAGGTACTCCATTGAGTAGGTAAACTGTAGTCTTGAGAGTTTCACCCCACAGAGACTCTGGTAGAGAAGTGAAAGTCATCATACTTCTTACCATGTATTTTAGAGTTTGATTGTGACGCTCAGCTATACCATTCTGACTTGGTGTACTAAACATGGTATATTGAGGCACAATCCTACATTCAGTAAGGTAGATCACAAAAGGTCTTGGGTGTTGTTCAACTGATCCAACATATCGACCGTAATATTCACCTCCACGGTTAGATCGAGCGGCTTTAATTTTCTTACCTAGTTGAAGTTCAACTTCGACTTTGAAAATTTTGAATATGTCCAAAGATTGTGATTTCTAATAAATAAGGTACAAATAGTCAAATCTGGAATAGTCATTTATGAAACTAATAAAATATGTGTGTCCATTCCAAGATGCCTTAGGGAATTGTCCATAAATATCCGCATGTATTAGCTCCAAAATGTCACTACAATGACTAGCCCCCTTATTCCTTTTGTTAGTGGTCTTCCCCTTAACACACTTTATGCAGATATCAAAGTATGGCATGTCAAGGGAATCGAGAATTCTATGTGACATTAACCTTTCTAGACGTTGTTTGGATATATGTCCTGAACGCCTATGCCACAACATGGAAGAATTTTCGTCGATCAATTTGTGTTTCGTATCTATACTATACATTATTACATTGTCAACCGTAGGAGTAAAGATGTTCAATTTATAAAGCTTATCGACCAAGGAACCATTGCCAACTAACACTGAATTAAAGAAAACACTAAAAATTTTCATTTCTAAATAAACAAGAATAGCCTGATTTGTCCAAATAAGAAATTGAAATTAAATTCCGTCGAAAAGATGGTACAATAAATGTATTTTCTAAATCTAGAAAATTATTAGTTCCTAGACAAAGTCTAGTCTTCTTTCCATTTCTGGTATAGATGTATCTTTCACCATCAAGTGAAAGTCGGCTCCTAAGACAACCCTGCATAGTGACACTTATGTGAGTAGTAGCACCGGTATCTATCCATCAAGTGTCAGTGGGTACGATAGTTAGATTGACTTCCAAATTAACAAAGTTGAGAAGTTTACCTTTCTTTACACGTTAGTTGGTGTACTTGAGGCAGTCTTTCTTCGTATGACATTTCTTCTTGTAAAAGAAACAAGTGGATTCCTTATCTTGCTTCTTGTGCTCCTTATGACTATTGTCTTCAGAATCTGCAGTTTGTTTTCCTTTTCCTTTGTTATTGATCCTCTTTCATTTTTTTGCTCGCACTTTGAGAACCAAATGCTAAGTGAGCACTCTCAGATGTCTCAATATTTAGTCTCCCTCTTGCATGCATTGAGCAATGAGATCATTCAATGCCCACTTTTCCTTTTAAGTATTATACGATATCTTAAAAGGAGTGAACCATGCAGGCAGAGATATCAAGAAGAAATGCATTAACATACCCTTAGACATATCGAGTTTTAGTGATTTCAAACTTGTCACTATATTAGACATCTCCATAATGTACTCCCTTATGTTTCCTTTACCATTATACCACATGATTACCAACTTCGTAAGAAGTGTAGTAGTCTCGACCTTTTCATTTGAGGTGAATCGATTTGCCAATTGGTATAGGAAACTCCTAGCATCTCCTCCCTCTGTTATTGAATTCTTTATTGGTGTCGGTATGGACAACTTCATGATCCTCAGACACCTGCGATTTGATTTTTCCCAGAACTGAAATTCAACTCTCTGCTCTATAGTGCTAGCACTAGTCAGAGGTGCAGGATGATCATTCCTTAATGCATAGTCTAAGTTCATGTAACCTAAGACTACGGTCACGTATTCTTTCCATTCAGCAAAATTCGAACCAGTTAGTGTTGGGATGTTATTAATGTTGATAGTTACAGATTGTACTGAAATTAAAGAGAGAAATTTATTTAAGCTCATGATTTAATTAAAGCTAAGAATATATAAGTAATATATAAAATTATGCAAATAAAATAAAATTTTGAATGCATATAGATGAGCTCTTTATGAGATACCAAGTACAACATAATATGTCTTCCTTCACATTATTTGTTAGCTATACTTTCTAATATAACTCAAATTTTAATTGACCACACAATGTGCCTTCCTTTGGGCCGACCCATTGTGCGCATAATATAATACTTTATATTAGTTATATTTTTGTCCATAACTCACAACAACCTTAATCGGTCACATAATATGTCTTCCTTTGGGTCGACATATTTTGTGCATGATCTCAACAAAATAATATTTGTTTCATAGTTGTAAGCTACCTTATGCATATAACTGACATAAAAGTAACCTTGCTTTGGGTCGATTACTTTTAGCATAGATATACATCTACCAACACAAAATGTACTAAACATACCTAACGTGTCTTCCTTTGGATCGACATTGATCCGGCGGTACGGACGCGGGACCCCCTTTGAGGGGAGTCAACGTCACGTGGAGGTCAAAGGTCAACGGCCGACCGGAGAGCGGGGGACCGACCGGTCGAAGGGGGTATAGGCGGAATCAAAGACAACCCGACGCAGACTCGGGTTTCCGACGCTCATGGGAACAAGGTCGTCGAGCCGAACGGGTAGCCCGCTCGGCAGAGGCATAAAATAGCAGGGCGGTGAAGAAGCAGTCTCAACCGAACACGCGACTGGGAATGTGCCCGGTCGGACGATTGGAGATTGTCGGACGGTCGGACGCTCGGTGCAGGGGCAGAAGAGACAAGGGGACATTGGGAAACATCATCCTCTGACATCAGGTATATGTGACGACTAGGCCCTACGCAGAATCGTTCGACAGAAGGTTCTGTTGTCACATCAGAGAGATGCTCAAACTGTAGCAGTATGGTGTCAGACATGCTCCTCTGGCAAGCCCATACTAAGGTATGGTACAGGACACGTGTACACCTCGGTAGGTGTGCACAAGCCTCCCCAGAGCTCTATATAAGAGCCCTCATACTTCACCGGAGGTACGCATTACAGGTGCATTCTACGCATTCTCTGATATTCGTAGTCACTTCATAGTTTCCTCTTCCCTGACTTGAGCGTCGGAGGGTCGTCGCCGGGAACCCCTTCCCGGCCCGACTTCCTTGCAGGTTCACCGGAGATCCGTACGGTCGACCGGAGATCCACGTCATCAGTTCGGAGAGCGCCACGTGCCCAGCGTCCATTGATTCAGCGTTCAGACAGGATCAAATTGGTGTCGTCTGTGGGAACGCACCTGTATCCGAGCGGAAGAGATGGACGAAGCTGGACGACCGCACACCGTGATGCTCTCCACGGAAGAGCTTGATGCTCTAATCGAGGCGAGAGCAGTTAATCTTGTGGAGCAACAGAAACAGAAGGTGCAAGCAGAGCGGCTGGAGCAACAAGCGATGTCAGCGTCGGGAGGCCGAGCGGAAGCACCGGCTGCCACGGTTCCATTTCATCGGGCCCTATTCCGTACGCCTCCTGAAGTCACAACAGTTAACCGTGATCGAGGATCTTCGTCTGACGAAGCGCCCAAGCGAGACAACAGAAAAGGCAAGGCTCCCCGAACGAACGCCTCCCCCGAGCGGATCAACCGACAATTCTCAGAAGCTATCCTGCGGGACCCTCTGCCAAAACATTATGTGCCCTCGGCGATCGGGGAATATAACGGAACCACCGATCCGGACGACCATCTTGGTAAGTTCGACAACACAGCTACACTACATCAATACACAGATGGAGTGAAATGTCGGGTGTTCCTTACCACCCTCTCGGGATCGGCACAACGGTGGTTCCGGAGGCTGTCGGACGGATCCATCACCAGCTTTAAAGAGTTCCGCGTCGCCTTTCTTCATCATTTTGTGAGCAGTCGGCGTTACCAGAAGACCAGTGTCAGCCTATTTGCCATCAAGCAAGAGCCCAGGGAGCCGCTAAGAGCATACATCCAACGATTCAACCGAGTGGCCATGGATATTCCAACGGCCACCTCAGAAACGATGATGAATGCTTTCACACAAGGCCTCGTGGACGGTGACTTCTTCCGTTCACTTATTCGGAAGCCGCCCCGAGACTACGATCATATGTTACACCGGGCCAATGAGTACATTAATGTGGAGGAAGCCGAGGCGGCCCGAAGAAAAGAAGTTCCAACTGAGCGGCTAGCCCCTGCCGAGCGGAAGGCTGTCACTCGACAGGAGCCGCCCAGAGGACCGCGGGCCGAAGCAGTCCGCTCTCACCATGCGAAGTCCCATGTCGTCCAAGAGGTAGCTGCCGAGCGGCCCAAACCAAAGAAGAAGGTATGGACCCCCATGTTTTGCTCGTTCCACCGGACCGACACGTATAACACACGAGATTGCCGAAGCCTTCCCCTGATCGCCCATCCCGCTCCTTGGAGTAGCCGTCGTCGATCGCCATCATCCGACAGGCGACAGCGACACCATGAAGCCAATCGGCGGGTATCCGACAGGCGACAGCAACTGTCTCCCGAGCGGCATCACCCTCAGAGGCACGAGGACAATCCCCGAATGTCCAAGGAACGGTTTAGGCCGTCCGCACGGGAGGAAGAAAATTGAAGCAACACGTCCCGAGGCGAAATCAACATCATCGCTGGCGGACCGACCGGAGGTGACTCCAACAGAGCAAGGAAGGCGAGTGTTAGGCAGCTCCAAATCCATGCGGTCGGCTGCAGTCAAGAACGGGAGAGCGGACCCGAAATCAGTTTCGGGCCCAGGGACCTTGAGGGAGTCGAAGTGCCACATGACGACGCCCTCCTCATCAAAGCGGTAATAGCTAATTATACTATTCACCGCATTTTCATCGATACAGGAAGCTCGGTCAACATTATATTCAAAAAGTCCTTTGACCAACTGCAAATTGATCGAACCGAGTTGCTGCCCATGACAACCCCCCTCTACGGGTTTAAGGGTAATGAAGTCCTGCCGGTCGGACAGGTCCGACTGGCTATTTCGCTGGGAGAAGAGCCGCTCAGAAGGACGCAGACCACAAACTTCGTCGTGGTCGACTCTCCCTCAGCATACAATGTTATCTTGGGACGACCGGCACTCAGTGAGTTCCGAGCGGCCGTCTCCACCTTCTACCAAAAAATTAAGTTCCCAATTGAAGATAAAGTTGGAGAAGTGTGAGGAGACCAGCTGGCGGCTCGGCGATGCTACGTCGAGATGGTCCGAGCTGAAGCTAACTCCGAGCGAAAGACGCCACGGATCGAGGTGAACGCCATAACTGAAAAACCACCCTCTCTGGTTTATGAAGAAAAAGAGGAGGTGCAGATCCACCCGACCCGATCAGAGGCCACCACATTTATTGCGGCCGATCTGAAGGCAAGCTAAAAAAAGGAGGTGATCAAATGTCTCCAGAGAAACTGTGATGTCTTCGTTTGGTCGACGCATGAGCTACCGGGAATTTTGCCAAGTATCGCACGGCATGAGCTTCATGTTCGACAGGACGCTCGGCCAGTGAAGCAAAGGAAGAGGGACTTCAGCGCCAAACAAAATGCCATCATCCGAGCGGAGATCGAGAAGCTCCTGGAAGTCGGCCATATAAGGGAGGTCCAGTTCCCGAGCTGGCTCGTAAATGTCGTGCTAGTCTCCAAGCCGGGCAACAAGTGGAGGGTTTGCATCGATTTCCGGGATCTCAACAAAGCATGCACAAAGGATTTCTACCCTCTGCCCCAGATTGATCAGCTGGTGGACTCCACAACCGGGTGCGAGCTGATATGCATGTTAGACGCCTATCAGGGCTACCATCAAGTGTCGCTTGCCCGAGAAGATCAAGAGAAGGTCAGCTTCGTCACAGTCGACGACACTTACTGTTACAATGTAATGTCGTTCGGACTGAAGAACGCGGGCACAACCTACCAGCGCTTGATGAACAAGGTATTCAAAGAGCAGATCGGACGCAAATTAGAAGTATACGTGGATGATATTCTCATCAAGTCCGTCTGAGCGGTTGATCTTTCTAAAGACATGGAGGAGACCTTCCGAACGCTGAGGAAGTATGGAGTCAAGCTGAACCCTCAGAAATGTTTGTTCGGAGCAAAAGACGGGCGTTTCTTGGGCTATATAGTGACCGAGCGGGGCATCGAGGCAAATCCCAACAAGGTAAAAGTGTTGCAAGATATGTCGCCACCAAGAAATCTGAGGGAAGTACAGCGCCTGACCGGGCGGATAACTGCTTTATCCAGATTCATCTCTAAGATTGCCGACCGGAGTCTCCCTTTTTTCAAGATCCTACGCAAAGCTACTAAGTTCCATTGGGACGAGGAATGCGATCGGGCATTTGAAGAGATGAAGACATACTTGAACTCTTTGCCCGTGTTAGCCAAGCCAGCTGTAGGTGAGCCGCTCTGTATTTATTTATCTTCAACCGAGCAGGCAGTAGGCTCGGCATTAGTGAGGACGAGCGGAGAAGAACAACCCGTGTACTTCTTGAGCCATATTCTAAAAGATGCTGAATCTCGCTACACTGGGCTCAAGAAGCTAGCTTTTGCATTGGTCCTCGCCGCTCGGAGACTTCGTCCTTATTTCTTGGCACATACAATCATTGTTCGGACAAATAGCCCATTGGGAAGAGTGTTGTTGAATCCAGAAGCGTCTGGATGACTTATCAAATGGACCACGGAGTTGAGTGAATTTGACATTTAGTATCAACCTCGTTCGGCGATAAAGGCGCAGTCCTTAACAGATTTTGTTACCGAAGTGCAAAAGCCCGAGCCCGAAGCTATGTGAAAAATATTTGTGGATGGATCGTCCACTCGGCTCGGGAGTAGGATTGGTGTGCTATTACTCTCTCCCCAAGAGGAACGGATGCACCTATCCGTCCGGCTGGACTACAAAGCCACAAATAATGAAGCAGAGTATGAGGCCCTCATAGCCGGTTTGCAGGCAGCTCGGCATGTAGGAGCATGTCGGGTGACACTCTATTCAGACTCCCAGTTAGCCGCTCAGCAGTTGTCGGGCACTTTTGAGATAAACAACGCTCGGCTCAAGCTCTACGCTGAGGCCTTCGAAAAGCTCAAGGCCCACTTCAGAGAAGTCATTATCCAGAAGATACCCCGAGCGGAGAACCAGGCGGCAGATGAGTTAGCCAAGCTCGCAAGTTCAATATCACCGGTCATCATCCAACAACCAATTGAGCAAGTATCCTTGGTGGCGCACATCGATCGGGTGGAGGGTCTCGCATTCCCGAGCGATTGGAGGACAGCCATCATGGAGTTTCTGCGCTCGGGTGCGACACCGTCCGATCGGGAGGAAGCCCAGCTATTGAGGAGGAGAGCCAGTCGGTTCACACTCGTCGGAGATCAACTCTACAAGAAGGCTTTCTCCCGTCCACTTTTGAAGTGTGTGAGCTCGGAAGACGCGGCATACATCCTTCACGAAGTCCACCAAGGATCGTGCGGAGGACATCCGGGCAGACGATCGCTGGCTAGGAAAATCCTGCTGGCCGGATACTTCTGGCCAACCCTGCAAGCAGACACCGCTCGGACCGTCGCGACGTGCCTCTCCTGCCAGAAGTACCACAACGTCTCCCACCGACCGGTGGAAGAGATGAAAGCATCTACAGTATCATGTCCGTTCGATCAGTGAGGAATTGATATCATAGGTCCGTTCCCTATGGCGACCGGTCAGCGGAAGTTTATACTAGTGGCGGTCGACTACTTTTCCAAATGGGTGGGGACAGAGCCACTGGCCAAGATCACCGAGCAGATGGTCAAAAAGTTTATTTGGCAGCATATAATCTGTTGGTTCGGCATTCCTCGCCGGCTCATATCAGATAACGGGCGACAGTTCGCCGGGAAGCAACTCGAAGAATGGTGCGAAAGCTATGGCATCGAACAACACTTTACTTCCGTGGCGTATCCCCAGAGCAATGGTCAAGCCGAAGTAGCCAATCGAGAGATTCTTCGCATTCTTCGGGCTCGGCTCGACCATATGGGAGGAAGCTGGGTGGACGAGCTGCCGAGCGTCCTATGGGCTATCCGCACGACCCCAAAGGAGGGAACGGGCGTCACGCCATTCCATTTAGTGTACGGCGGCGAAGCGGTTATCCCAGTTGGAGTTGGCGTAGAGTCCGTCCGGATCTAGAACTATGACGATGACAATGCCGAGCAGAGGAACATGGAGTTGGACTTGATCGACGAAGAGCGAGCCAAGGTGTCCGTCCGGCTGATGGCATACCGGCAGAGAATGAAGCAGAATTACAACCGACGCGTGATCCCTAGAGCATTCCAGGTCGGTGACCTAGTGTGGAAGAAAGTAAAGTAGGTCGAGGACGTTGGCAAGCTGGAGGCTCCTTGGGCTGACCCCTTCAAAGTCATCGAAAAGCTCCGCTCGGGCGCCTATTATCTGGAGGATGAAGACGGACGACAATTGGATCGACCATGGAGCACGAACCACCTCCAGCCTTACCGGGTGGGGTGAAAGGTGCGCCAATGCAATGTATGCTGTATATTTTCCGTTCGGCTGTATATTTGAAATGCAGGAGTAAAAAATCAGAAAATTATCACAAGTATGGGGCAGCGTCAGCCGAGTCGGAAGACCGTCGAGCTCTGACGTTAAAAATTGATAGTCGCATCGGCGACTATAAACCCTCCGGCCGGAAGACCGTCGAGCTCCGACGTTAAAAATCGAGAGTCGCGTCGGCGACTATAAACCCTCCGGCCGGAAGACCGTCGAGCTCCAACGTTAAATATCGAGAGTCACGCCGGCGACTATAAACCCTCCGAGCGGAAGACCGTCGAGCTCCGACGTTAAAAATCGAGAGTCGCGCCGGCGATTATAAACCCTCCGGCCGGAAGACCGTCGAGCTCCGACGTTAAATATCGAGAGTCGTGCCGACGACTATAAACCCTCCGGCCGGAAGACCGTCGAGCGCCGACGTTAAATATCGAGAGTCGCGCCGGCGACTATAAACCCTCCAGCCGGAAGACCGTCGAGCGCCGACGTTAAATATCGAGAGTCGCACTGGCGACTATAAACCCTTCGGCCGAAAGACCGTCGAGCGCCGACGTTAAATATCGAGAGTCGCGCCGGCGACTATGAACCCTCCGGTCGGAAGACCGTCGAGCTCCGACGTTAAATATCGAGAGTCACGCCGGCGACTATGAACCCTCCGGCCGGAAGACCGTCGAGCTCCGACGTTAAATATCGAGAGTCGCGTCGGCGACTATAAACCCTCCGGCCGGAAGACTGTCGAGCGTCGACGTTAAATATCGAGAGTCGCACCGGCGACTATAAACCCTCCGGCCGGAAGACCATCGAGCGCCGACGTTAAATATCGAGAGTCACGCTGGCGACTATAAACCCTCCGGCCGGAAGACCGTCGAGCGCCGACGTTAAATATCGAGAGTCAGGTCGGTGACTATAAACCCTCCGGCCGGAAGACTGTCGAGCGCCGACGTTAAAAATTGAGTCGCGCCGGCGACTATAAACCCTCCGGCCGGAAGACCATCAAGCTACAACGTAAACCCTCCGGCCGGAAGACCGTCGAGCTCCGACGTTAAATATCGAGAGTCGCGCCGGCGACTATAAACCCTCCGGCCGGAAGACCGTCGAGCTCCGACGTTAAATATCGAGAGTCGCGCCGGCGACTATAAACCCTCCGGCCGGAAGACTGTCGAACTCCGACGTTAAAAATTGAGTCGCGCCGGCGACTATAAACCCTCCGGCCGGAAGACCGTCGAGCTCCGACGTAAACCCTCCAGCCGGAAGACCGTCGAGCTCCGACGTTAAAAATCGAGAGTCGCGCCGGTGACTATAAACCCTCCGGCCGTACGAAGACAATAAAGAGGTCGACTTTTAAGTCGTTTGGCCGATCGGTCAAGTAACCAAAAGTACTTCGTGAACATCTAGCGAAAATCCCATTTGCTAAATAGGATATATTAAGCCGAGCGGACTAGCTACGCAAATTACTTAGTAAAAAAAAGAAAAAAAAATCCCTTTCGAACACAAGAAAGGTGGGATGAGAGGCGAATAACGAGAAGTGAAGGAACAGGAACGGTAGTTGGTGAGCCGAGCGGATAGCACGCGTATTGATTAGCAAAAGAAAAAAAAAAGCAGAAGGATAGCATTAGAGAAATTAAGGCCAAGCGGTCGAACTGCATAAAAGGATAGTTTTTGGCCGAGCGGCCTAATTACATAAAAGTTTCTACTCAAGAAAATCATAAATGTCCTGGGGGATGGTGCCGAGGAGCGCCGCTTGGTCTTGGGCCGGGATGAGGACAGAGTCGGCGAGATGACCCTTGGACTTCAAATAAGTTGTGGTGGCAGTCATAGCGAGCTCGAAGGCAGTGTACATCCGTTCGCAGATTTTCTCCGAGAATTCGTCCGAACGGATGTAATTCAGCCTCAGGGATGCGACTCGGCCAGGCTCAGCCTCTTGATATTCCTTGATGGCCGCTTGGGAGGCTGCGAGGGACTCCTGCAGAGTTTTCAGTTCATCCTTATGCTTAATTGCCTCGGCCGAGCGGCTCGCCTTCTCGCCATCCAGCTGATCCATCAGCTCCTTAACTCGTTGCTCCAGGCCCCGAGCCTCGACATTCTTCTTCTCCAGATCGGAGATAGCCATTTTCTTCCGCTCGGTGGCCAGGCTTATTTTGCGATCCGGTGATTTGTTCTAGCGATCAAGTTCGGCCAGAGTGTAAGCCTGGTCGGTCGTCTTATTCCGTTCGACCTCCAACAGATTTTGGGTCTTCTTGAGTTCCCTCTGCAGCTCGGCGTATGATGGACCCTGGGAAGGCGCGCCGCCCGAACTCCTTAGCCTTTTTAATTCTTCATCCACCATCGCCAGACGATTGGAGACGGCGATCTCCTCCACCCATCTCTGACATAAGCAAAATTGTTAATAGCCGACCGGAAAGAATGCATAAGGGACTTCAGAAAATACACTTACCCCAGTAGTCTACTGCATATGGTTGTTGGCCAGATTGTTGAGTGGAATCATAGCGACGCGTGCTCGAGCATCGGCCCACATTTCAGCCAGAGGCCCCTTCATTGTGATCAAGTGCTCGGGCGCGGTTGGCCGATCGGATTCAGGCATCAGCTCTTCGGTGGGGAGATGCAATGAGACCCGGATGGTACGGTGCCGACCGGGGGTCGTCTGGGCGGAAGCCGGGGAAGGATCGGAGGCCGGCGCAGAAAATTAGGATACAATGACCGAGCGTTGGACTTGGCGGGGAGCGGGCGGAAGGGCGCTGATGGGCACGGCCTCGAGAGGGTCCGCGGACGCATCCAACTGAGATGGGGTCCGATCGGACGAAATCGCCTCCACCGCTGGGGCTTTGCCGCGGGAATCGGCGGTGGCTCGCTCAGACGGCTGGACAGCGGAAGTCGCCGATCGAAGGGGTGTCTCCACTCGACGCCTCTTTTGTCGAAGAGGGCGCTCCTCCTCCTGAGCGAAGCCTTCGTCCCGGCCAGAAGGCCCTTGGTTGGAAGTTATGCCAACCGCCGGCTCCGGGAGAGAAGCCTGAGTGGTCGACTCCCCCGCATTCGTGTCGCTCTCTTCTTCGTGTGAGCCGACCGACTCAATGCCAAGCGCCTCCATCTCCTTGGCAGCTACGGCCTCGAGCGCCGCCGCTTTCCTCTTCAAAATGTCGGCCATCACGGACTCCATCACAATGTCCGCTGCAAAGAAAAAAGGAGAAAATCAGTTAGCAATCAAAGCGAATGCATAAGTAAAATTCTTACCGAAGCCGCTCGGAAGGGGGGTCCTGATCGGATTCAGGCCAAATATGTACATCACCCCTTCAGGCAAAAACTTGTTGATGTTGAACTTCAAATCGGCTAGCATGTTGGCAGCGTGAAGATATTCCGGTCGGGTCTTGAACCTCTTCAACTCGGGGGAGATTGGCGGTCCGACCTGCCACTAGGTTCGGAAAGTAGCCCGCTCGGGAAGACGGAGGTAGAAATAATATTCTTTCCAATGCTTATTGGAAGAGGGAAGTTTATTGAAGAAAACTAAACCGGGCCGAGCCTGGAACATGTAAGTGCCCAGCTCGGACTGTTTAGGATAATAAAAAAAGTAGAAGACCTTCGGTCGGAGGGGGATGTTGTGGATTTTGAACAAGACGATGACGCCGCAAAGAAGGCGGAAAGTGTTGGGGACTAGGCTTCCGAGCGGAATGCCGAAAAAATTACAAACTTCAGCAATGAAGGGATGGATTGGAAAGTGCAGACTGACTATGAACTGGTTGCGGAAAACACAGAAAGCTCCGCACGGTGGTTTGTGTGGCCGAGCGGAGGGGGAAGGTAAGATAATTTCAAAATCAGAGGGGATGTCAAATTTGTCCATCAGAATATCGACGTCGCCCCGATCGAAGCGCGACTCCATGGTAGTATACCACGGGCCGAGGGCTTGGTCTTGAGGCTGAGAGGAACTAGCCATTGTCCGAGCGGATGAAATCACAAAAGGCGAAGAAAAGTAGATGATAGAAGGAAGAAGATGACAGACGGAACAGTGCTCAAAGGACTGAAACTCGGGAAAGAAATGCAAAGAAAACCAAATATAGAAAAGAAAAAGGGCCTTACAGAGAAGAATAGAGATCGACGAGGAACACGGAGTCGCCGGAAGAAGTAGCAACGAGATCACCGGAGCACTGAAACGCCGAAGGAGGCTACGGGACACGTGAAGACGCAAATGCGGCGAGAAGGCGGAGAAGGCGAAGGCTTTATAGGGTGGAGCCCGAGCGGCCTCCACCGTCGGATGCAGGTCACGGGAACTGGAGCACGCATCGGGCTGTCCATTTTAAACCGCCTCGGTCTCGTCGCCCGCGACGTCGCCGCCGTACGATGACGACAGCCATGACATGTGGCAGCCAGCCACTGGGTGCATTTAATGAGCGCGTGCTCGGCCTTAAAGATGGAGATTGGCGCAAACTTCGAAGAGATCCGAGGAATGTTGGCGTTGACTGATGTTATAGCTACCCCCGTGATGACCGAGCGGAGGGTAGTTGCATATAAACGCCGCTCGACGTGACTGATGGTCCAGTCAGTTAGACTAATCGCCTCCTTCGACTAGACTTGAAGGGGAGGCAAGTGATCCGGCGGTACGGACGCGGGACCCCCTTTGAGGGGAGTCAACGTCACGTGGAGGTCAAAGGTCAACGACCGACCGGAGAGCGGGGGACCGACCGGTCGAAGGGGGTTTAGGCGGAATCAAAGACAACCCAACGCGGACTCGGGTTTCCGACGCTCATGGGAACAAGGTCGTCGAGCCGAACGGGTAGCTCGCTCGACAGAGGCATAAAACAGCAAGGGGGTGAAGAAGCAGTCTCAGCCGAGCACGCGACTGGGAATGTGCCCGGTCGGACGATTGGAGATTACCGGACGGTCGGACGCTCAGTGCAGGGGCAGAAGAGACAAGGGGACATTGGGAAACATCATCCTCTGACATCAGGTATAAGCGACGACCAGGCCATACGCAGAATTGTACGACAGAAGGTTCTGCTGTCACATCAGAGAGGTGCTCAAACTGTAGCAGTATGGTGTCAGGCATGCTCCTCTGGCAAGCCCATACTAAGGTATGGTACAGGACACGTGTACACCTCGGTAGGTGTGCACAAGCCTCCCCAGAGCTCTATATAAGAGCCCTCATACTTCACCGGAGGTACGCATTACAGGCGCATTCTACGCATTCTCTGATATTCGTAGCCACTTCATAGTTTCCACTTGCCTGACTTGAGCGTCGGAGGGTCGTCGCCGGGAACCCCTTCCCGGCCTGACTTCCTTGCAGGTTCGCCGGAGATACGTATGGTCGGCCGGAGATCCACGTCATCAGTTCGGAGAGCGCCACGTGCCCAGCGTCCATTGATTCAGCGTTCGGACAGGATCAGACATATTAGTTCAACTTAGTAACACGTTGTGTAGATAGACTCAAGAAAATTCTAGAAACTTGATTTAAACAGAAATTACTTAATCAGCTTTAACGACATAAAATTAGACTTATTAATCGATTGATACTTTATAGTAATCGATTAGTATCATCCAATCAATTATCTCAATCGATCCGAAATCTTACTATATGTGATTACATGATTATACAGAACCCTTATTAAAAAGTTAAAATATTTTTAAGTTCTATAATTAAATAATATTATTAATATTATTTATTCGGTTAATCATTACATTAAGGCTACATTTGATAGGGTGTGATCCTGCCCGAATGCTGGATCAACGGACGCTGGGCACGTGGCGCTCTCCGAGTCGCTGACGTGGATCTCCGACCGGTCGTACGGTCCTCCGGCGAACCTGCAAGGAAGTCGGGCCGGGAAGGGGTTCCCGGCGACGATCCTCCGACGCTCAAGTCAGGCAAGTGGACAACAAAGGGGTGGCTCCGAGAATCGGAAAAAACGTACCTCAGGCGAAGTGTAAGACCCTTTATATAGGGATGTGGAGAAGCGAGTGCACACCCACCGAGGTGTACACGTGTCCTTTCCCATACCGTGGTATGGGCTTGTCAGAGGAGCTTACCTGACACCATACTGCTACAGTCTGAGCACGTCTCTGATGGGACAGCGGATCCCTCTGTCGTAAGATTTTGAGTATGGCCTGGTCGTAAAACATGCCCGCTGTCAGAAAAAGATGTTTCCCTTGTCCTTTTGTATCTTCTGTTTCTATGCCGAGCGTCCGGCCGGTCGGGCGTCTCCTTACATCCGACCGGTCTACAATACAGGTCCGCTCGTCAGTTTTTTCCCTCCGATCCGGTCCCCTTCCCTCTCTCTCCCCGATCGCCGCCGACTCGCTGCCGGCCGTCCCCTCGAGACCAGATCTCGACCCCGTTCGGCCGACCGGTCTCCCCTTCTCCGGTCGGCCATTCGACCCTTTGACTTCCATGTGGCGTTGACTTTCCCCAGAGGTGGGTCCCTGTTCTTACCGCCGGATCACTTGTCTCCCCTTCAAGTCTAGTCGAAGGAGGCGATTAGTCCGACTGACTGGACCATCAGTTGGGCCGAGCGGCGTGCTACAACTACCATCCGCTCGGAAATCAGGGGCAGCCAAAATGCCAGTCAACGCCACCATTACTCAGCATCTCTTCGAAGTTTCCGCCAATCTCCATCATTAAGGTCGAGCACGCGTTCATTAAATGCGTTCCAGTGGCTGGATGCCACGTGGCTGTGCTGCCGTCATTGTATGGCAACGACGTTACCTCCGATGGGACAGCTGATGTTTGAATTCGACGGTTAGATGCGGCATTGATTCGCGTGACCTGCATCCAACATCTTAAGCTGCTCGGGCTCTTCCTTATAAAATCCCCTTCTCCTCTCGCCGCATTTCTTCCTTCGCGTGTTTCACAGCTCTTCTTCCTCCGGCGACCTTGTCTTTCTGCCTCCTCACGATCTCCAGCGCCTTAGCAGCCCACTTTTCCGGTCTTTATCTCCCCTGTAAGCTTTGCTTTCCTGTTATTCGGCATTCCTTCGCATCGTTCCTTGGCTATTTCTCCTTCTTTATTTCAAGTATCCGTCGTCGCTTTCTTCGCTTCTTTCAACTTTTTATTTCTATCACTCTTCCATCCATGGCGAGCACTTCACAACCGGCTACCTCCGCCCCTGGTCTTTGGTATATGGCTATGGAGAGCCGGTTTGATGAGGAAGATGCTCTTCGCCTCGTTCGTACTTATGAGTTCCCCACTAACCTTGAAATAATATTAGCCACTCCTTCCGACCGGCCCAATAACCCGCCGTCCGGCACTGTTTGCTTTTTTGGGGATCAATTTTTGGCCAGCCTGCGGTTTCCTATACTTCACTTCATCTTGGAAGTATGTAATTACTTCCGCCTCCCGCTCGGCCAACTTGTTCCGAACTCCATTAGGCTGCTGTGCGGGGTGGTAATTCTTTTCAAGCTGAACGACATCCCTCTGGACCCCAAAACCTTCCATTACTTCTACTATCTGAAACAATCTGAGTGGGGCACCTTCATTTTCCAAACTAGGATTGGTTTTGTTCTTTTTAGCAATATGCCGAGCTCCAACAAGCACTGGAAGGAATACTTTTTCTATGTGTGTTTCCCCCGAGCCACCGCTTTTCCCAACCAAGTGGCAGACCACGGTGCCGGCCCAACCAAAGCTCGGCAAATACAAGAGCGACCCAGCCTACCTCCATGCAGCTAACCGTCTGGTCGGCCAACGATATAACATTGATAAGCTACTCCTTAAGGGAGTAATGTACTTGTTCGGCCTATCTCCCGTTCGGGCTGGCATTCCCTGCATCATGGGTAAAGATTAATCTTTATCTTTCTCCTTTGCTCTAACTGATTTATTTTTCTTTTCTGCAGTTGAGATCATGTGGCGCGCCGAACGCCAGAAGCTGAGAGTCGCAGAGATTGAGGCGGCTACTGAAAAGGAAGTCGCTGCGCGGGGGCTTGTCCCAGCCAGCTCGGGGGTTGAAGGGACACAGTCCGCCCCCGAGGTATCAGCCGCTCGAGCACTCATACATGAAGCCGCGGGTGACGCTACTTCATCCGCCCCAGCCGGGGAGGAGACTCTTCCTATTGATGACGCCCCACTAAGGACCCGGAAGAGACGCCGGGCGGACCCCACGCCACCATTGGTCCCCTCTGGTGAGCTGCTTTCTGAACGGGGTGGTATTCCTCTCGATCGAGAAGAAGGAGCTCCGGCGACCGTCGAGGAGCTCTCTTCGAATCGAACGACCTCCCAACTTGGCTTGCCTGAGGCGCTCCGCTCCCCGAAGGGGAGCCGACTGATTCTCACCCCCGCACTCGCCGTCGCCTCAGGCGCTTAGGCGACCTTTCTACTATTGGGGGACCTTCTGATCAGGCAGCTGAGACCCAGGATGATCCGAGCGGCCCTCGGGTGATCAAGACCATTCTGCGCTTTTCGTCCGAGGAACAACTTTTGGAGGCCGATCGGCCCACGAGCCCCGAGCAGCAAATTACCCTAACAGGGCCTTTTGCCAAAGTTTGGGAGGATGCCCGAATTCGTGTCGCGCTCATGACTCCCAGTCAGTTGGGGGACAGCAATCTGCAGCAGGCCACCGGGGTATGTTCTTTCTCTCCTGGTGTTCCTTTTTAATTATCCCTTGACATCTCTCCTTCTGTGTAGACCTGGGTGGAACAGATTGCAATTAGCAATCGCCTGGTTGAACTGGAAAATGAACTGAAAAAGCTCAAACTGTCAGGGGAACGTCAGGGGTATTCATCCGCCGAGCTGGAGAAAAGTAAAAAACTTTTGGAATCCGAACGGCGAAAGTCCTCCGAGCTGACGGCTGAGGTGACTCGTCTTGAAGCTGTGGTCAAGAAGCGCGACCACGATATAAAGCTTGCGACTAATTGGAAGCTTCAGGCCATCTCAGACCTGGATATTATGAAAGTGGAGAATCGGGGACTAGATCAACGCGTCAAAGAGTTGGGCAACCTCTTGTCCACCGAACGGGAGGGCCGCTCGGCCGATCGGGCTAAATTTGAAGGGGATTTGAAAGATCTCCAGGCTGCCCTTGACGCTTCCCGAGCCACGCTCAAAGAATATCAGGACGGGGAGCGTGGCCGATCGACTGAAGTGCGGAAAGCTTTCCTCCGCTCGGACAAGTTCGGTGAAAAGTTCAACAACAAGCTGTCTTTAACTTTTGAAGAGGCTATCAAGGTGGCGATTGGTTATTTGAAGACTAAGGGTCATCTACCCGCCGAGTTGTCTGTCCCCCCAGAAGATCTGGCTGTCATGATGGACTTTATCCCCGACACCCTTTTCAATTTCGATGAATGAAGAGTATTTGATCCGTTTTTTGTATGCCCGTCGTTCGGTGCAAATACTCTTGTTATTACTTCTTTTGTCCGTCCGCCGTTCGGCGTAAATGAACTCTGTTTTTTGTTTGTTATTTGATTGCTCGACCAGTATTCATCCTTAACCTTTGTTTCGGCCAAAATTTTCTCACGCTAAGTATTCTTTATAAGGGAGCAGTTCGGTCGTAATATTCTCGCCTTAATAGCAGGACCTGTTACTGGTCGGCGTTTACAACCGGGTCGTACCACGCGAAAAGCTATCGACGGTCTTCCGCTCGGGGGGTTTATAGATGTCGGCTCGTCTCTCGATTTTTAACGTCGGAGCTCGACGGTCTTCCGCTTGGATGATTTATAGATGTCGGTTCGTCTCTCGATTTTTAACGTCGGAGCTCGACGGTCTTCCGCTCGGATGATTTATAGACGCCGGCTCGTCTCTCGATTTTTAACGTCGGAGCTCGACGGTCTTCCGCTCGGATGATTTATAGACGCCGACTCGTCTCTCGATTTTTAACGTCGGAGCTCGACGGTCTTCCGCTCGGATTATAGACGCTCTGCTCTCGATTTTTAACGTCGAGCTCGACGGTCTTCCGCCGGATGATTTATAGACGCCGGCTCTCTCGATTTTTAACGTCGGCTCGACGGTCTTCCGCTCAGGGGTTTATAGATGTCGGCTCGTCTCGATTTTTAACGCTCGGAGTTCGACGGTCTTCCTTCGGGGTTTATAGGCGGCCGCTCTCTATTTTAACGTCGACTCGGCGGTCTTCCGCTGGGGTTTATAGATGCCGTCTCTCTATTTTAACATCGGAGCTCGACGGTCTTCCGCTCGGGGTTTATAGACGCCCGCTCGTCTCTCGATTTTTAACGCCGGAGCTCGGCGGTCTTCCGCCCGGTGGGACGCCGGCTCGTCTCTCGATTTTTAACGTCGGAGCTCGAAGGTCTTTCGCTCGGGGGGTTTATAGACGTCGGCTCGTCTCTCGATTTTTAACGTCGGAGCTCGACGGTCTTCCGCTCGGGGGATTTATAGACGCCGGCTCGTCTCTCGATTTTTAACGTTGGAGCTCGACGGTCTTCCGCTCAGGGGGTTTATAGACGTCGGCTCGTCTCTCGATTTTTAACGTCGGAGCTCGACGGTCTTCCGCTCGGAGGGTTTATAGACGCCGGCTCGTCTCTCAATTTTTAACGTCGGAGTTCGACGACCTCTAAGGCTAATTTTAACACTTCCGTTCGGCGAAGATATTGGTTATCTTAACATTTTGCTTCCTGCATTACAAGGACATGGATGACCAAAACATATATAAAATTACATTTAGCGCACCTCTCACCCAGCTCGGTACGCCTGGAGATGATTCGCGCTCCATGGTCGATCCAGCCGCCGTCCGTCTTCATCCTCCAAATAATAAGCGCCCGAGCGGAGCTTTTCGATGACTTTGAAGGGGCCCGCCCAAGGAGTCTCCAGCTTGTCGACGTCGCCGACCGGCTTTACTTTCTTCTAGACAAGATTGGCGACCTGAAATGCTCTGGGGATTACGCGTCGGTTGTAGTTTTGCTTCATCCGCTGCCGGTACGCCATCAGCCGGACAGCTGCCTTGTCTCGGTCTTCATCGATCAAGTCTAGCTCCATGTTCCTCCGCTCGATGTTGTCCTCGTCATAGTTCTGAATCCGGACGGACTCGACGCCGACTTCAATTGGGATCACTGCTTCGCCGCCATACACCAAATGGAATGGTGTGACGCCCGTTCCTTCCTTTGGGGTCGTGTGAATGGCCCATAAAGCGCCTGGCAGCTCATCCACCCAGCTTCCTCCCAAGTTGATGTATTCGTTGGCCCGGTGTAGCATATGATCGTAGTCCCGGGGCAGCTTCCGAATGAGCGAGCGGAAGAAGTCCCCGTCCACGAGGCCTTGCGTAAATGCGTTCATCATTGTCTCGGAGGTGGCCGTTGGAATGTCCATGGCCACCTGGTTGAATCGCTGGATATAAGCTCTGAGCGACTCTCTAGGCTCTTGCTTGATGGCGAATAAGCTGACGCTAGTCTTCTGGTAGCACCGACTGCTTGCAAAATGGTGGAGGAAGGCCGTTCGGAAGTCTTTGAAACTTGTGATGGATCCGTCTAGAAGCCTCCGAAACCACCGTTGAGCCGATCCTGAGAGGGTGGTAAAGAAAACTCAACACTTCACTCCATCTGTGTACTGATGAAGGGTAGCGGTGTTGTCGAACTTACCCAAATGATCGTCTGGGTCGGTGATTCCGTTGTATTCACCGATCGCCGGTGGCACATAGTGCTTTGGCAGAGGGTCCCGCAGGATGGCCTCTGAGAATTGACGGTTGATCCGTTCGGGCGAGGCATACGCTCGGGGGGCCTTGCCTTTTCTGCTGTCTCGTCTTGGTACTTCATCCGATGAAGATCCTCGATCACGATTAACTGCTGCGGCTTCAGGAGGAGTGCGAAATAGGGCCCGATGAAATGGAACCGTGGCCTGCGGTGCTTCCGCTCGGCCTCCTGATGCTGATGTTGCTTGCTGCTCAATCCGCTCGGCCTGCGACTTCTGTCTTTGTTCCACAAGCTTAGCTGCTCATGTTTCGATCAGAAGCGTCTAGTTCTTCTGTCGAGAGCATCACCGAGTGCGGTCGTCCAGCTTCGTCCATTGATCCCGATCGGATGCAGGAGTGTTCCCACAGACGGCGCCAAATTGATCCTGTTCGAACGCTGGATCAACGGACGCTGGGCATGTGGCGCTCTCCGAATCGCTGACGTGGATCTCCGACCGGTTATACGGTCCTTCGGCGAACCTGCAAGGAAGTCGGGCCGGGAAGGGGTTCCCGGCGACGATCCTCCGACGCTCAAGTCAGGCAAGTGGACAACAAAGGGGTGGCTCCGAGAATCGGAAAAAACGTACCTCAGGCGAAGTGTGAGACCCTTTATATAGGGTTGTGGAGAAGCGAGTGCACACCCACCGAGGTGTACACGTGTCCTTTCCCATACCGTGGTATGGGCTTGTCAGAGGAGCTTACCTGACGTCATACCACTACAGTCTGAGCACGTCTCTGATGGGACATCGGATCCCTCTGTCGTAAGATTTTGAGTATGGTCTGGTCGTAAAACATGCCCGCTATCAGAAAAAGATGTTTCTCTTGTACTTTTGTATCTTCTGTTTCTATGCCGAGCGTCCGGTCGGTCGGGCGTTTCCTTACGTCCGACCGGTCTATGATACAGGTCCGCTCGGGAGTTTCCTGATCGTGTGCTCTACTGACTGTTCACAGTATTGCTGTTTTTTGCCTGGCCAAGCGGGCTCCCCGATCGGCCAGTCGACCCTGTTCCATGAGCGTCGGAACCCTGCCTCCTCGCCGGGTGCCTTTGACTCTGATGAGACCCCGTTCGGCCGACCGGTCTCCCCTTCTCCGGTCGGCCATTCGACCCTTTGACTTCCATGTGGCGTTGACTTTCCCCAGAGGTGGGTCCATGTTCTTACTGCCGGATCAAGGTGTAATTTGTCTTGTAATGTAATCAAGATTATATTATAAGGTTGATTATTTTGTTTGGTTTAACTTTAAACTTATAATGTAATGTAATCTCGATTACAAAAGGTAATGAAGTTTTGTAATCTGGATTACAAAGTAAATACTATGTAATCCGATTACATTACGAGGTCACTGCTTAACTAAAATTTGAATGTCGAATATTCCCCTAGTCAGCCACCCGCTGCCCGTCGGCCGCACGCCGCCTTTCACCGGTCGCCCGCCGCCAGCCCGTCATCTGCCGCTCACCGTCGGCCGCCCGCCGCCAACCGCTGGCAACGACCAGCGGTGACGATTGTTAGTTATCGGTGGTTGTCGTAAGCTTCGACAGAGATGCGGCGATCTGTTGGTAGAAGTCGTAGGATATTTTTATCATTTAATAATAATATGAATTACATTCCTTATAAAAAATAATGGATATCAAACAAAAGAATATAATCACCCTTGTAATCAAAAATTACATATATTATATTACCAAACATAATAATATAATCAACATTATATTATATTACATTATAAATTTAATTTTATTACTAACTTCATTACATTACATTACACATAACCAAATGTAACATGAATATTCACGCACGGTTACATGCATGCTTGCATGCATGCAATCGATTCATTGTAAATATTAATCGATTAAAATAAACTTTAATCTATTAAGATTGATGATGAATCAATTAATTTAATTATTCATACATAATTAATAAAAAAAACTTTTCTGTACACTGTTTCACGTTGAAACAATATATTGTAATTTTTTTTAATGCATTCACATGAAATAGTATTACATGCATGAAACCGTTATTTACTGTTTCACGAAATCATTCGATTAAAAAAAACTTTATCGATTAAAACCAGAACTTAATCGATGAAAAAGCCAACATTCAATTGATTAAGGAAAAATTTTAATCGATTAAAAACTTAATCGATTACCCATTCATGTGAGTTTAAGATAAACTTATAGATTAAAATTTTCTATCATTTATGTTTAAAATTTTTAGACTTAGAAATTGATTGCTTACTAAAATAATCGAATTATTATAATTTTATCTAAAATTAAATTAAATAGTGACATTTTTCGACATTCTTCATATTCTTATAAGAAACACGAAAAATTCGGAAAATAAGTCTATCCTAATTTTCTATTATATAATTTTTGATAATAAAAAATTTATATTAACTAAGAAAACTTATCTAGTATACAAATAATAAATCGACGGAAAATTTAAATTTTACTTCCAATAAAAATGAAAACTTGGTTCATGATACCAATTGATAGTTCTTGTAAAACATATACCACATAAATTCTAAAAACATAAAAAAGGTAGATCCGCTACCTTAGCGGCCCCCTAGTATCGGCCCCACGGATATGGAGGGAGGGGAGGGAGGTTCATGCAGGTACACGGGCCATAGACGCATGACGAGGTAAACCTCAGGTCGTCAGTTCATGAGAATCGACAATTCTAAAAACATAAAGAACTCACATATAGGAAATATAAGAACAAGAAAATCTAAATAATCCCTGTGGAAAAAGATGCAGCAGAAAGAAAAGAAAGGTTTTCCAAGGAACTTAGGGTCGGGATTTTTTTTTTCCCCTAAACCTTTGGAAACAAACCTTATGTATAGTAGATATCTATTATCTGCATATAGATAATAATAAATGTGAGACTATAAGTTTTTATATATATTGAACATCTATTATCATCATATAGATAATAGATACAGGACTATAGATTTTATATATATAAGGTCTGCATCCAACAATCGAAACTCAATAAGTCTAAATTAGATTATTTTAATGGGTTTAATTTGTACTTATATATACAACTTATAATTAAACCTACTAATTAGAGATAATAACCAATAGAAAAAATTATTATAATAGTACACTCTTTTATTCAATAATTATGCAACTAGATACAATGTCCATTCTACTTTTATATAAAATTGTTTTGGAATGAACACAATAAATTATTGAATTTTGTATACCTATTAGTTTATATAGTAAAATTTAACATCTTATTAAATTTTAAGGATCCCGTTTAAATTCGAATTTTTATCTTGTCTTTCAAGGATAGTCATTATTTTTACTGTGCCTTTAACTCCTTCGACTACCGTGATTAATCTCCTCTTGATAATCTTGGACAAGGTCCACAAGGACACTGGGATGAACGTTATCACTTTTTGCCCAAAGATAATCATCATTTTAATGAGTGGAAAGAAATGTACCGATTCAAAAAGGATTTAAAGGTGTATTAATAATTGAGGCAGGACAGACTAAGGGTGACGTAATCTGACCGACAACCTGGTCTAAGCTTTATTGTGTGATTTTACCAGCGCACGTTAAAAAAAACAATATGATAAATCTAATCAACTTTATTGATTAATTTATACATAATTGATTTAATTTTATAAAAAAAAAATTTATAGATGATCAAAATAAATCGAAAAGTACTGTGATAAATAATTTAAAAGTTCAATATCTTTTGATTATATACTTTATTTTAAAAAAAAATTCTACAAATATACTATAATTAAAAATCGAATTACAAATACCTAGATAATAATCTAAATATTCTATCACGATATCATAGCCCAGGGATATGCACACATTAAATAAAGCAAATGTTAGAGGATGTTGGAGAACTTTAACAAAACTCCTCTTATGCTTAAGTTACTAAAGTAAGCAAAGAGTATAGAGCTTAGAAAATTAGGGAACCCCTCATGAGTAACATATCTTAATATTTATATGCATAATATTGGTAAATACTTGTGACAATCATGACCAGGATATATAAAAAATCGTTCAACTATTTTCGCTAGTAGTCCTGGTTTGTTGACCATTGATTCTAGTCGTCTTCATTAATATCAATTGTTACTAGCCATTAATTTAGAAAATAATAATTTTGAGGACAGCGTAGAGATCATGGATCATGCCTATTTGTGGCCAATGACCGCATATATAGGTAGTAGTGGTTGTTTTGAGAGGCCCTATTGAGTTTAGAAGGGAGAGCTTCAAGAGGAGGGCTCAGGGAGCTCAAAGTAGGGAGCTTGGAGACGAGCTTTGGAGAACTAAGGCCAGATAATTGAATTCGTTCTTTGTGTCACTGATGACATATACTCACAGAACTCCAGAGAGGTTTCGACGTATCATTCTGGTCATAGCCTTCAGAGGTGTCTATTAGGATGTATATTAAAAATTTAATCTTTTGTATGAATATTTATTTTGAAATGAAAATTACATTGGTCAAATGTTTGCATTTAGTAAAATACAATTGTCTATTTAATTTATATTGTAGATAACATGGTGTGTGGTGTCACACAGAAGATCATGTTATCAGTTCTTTATAAATTATAAATAGTATCTCATAACCAAGATGGATTGGGATAAGCTATTGGAATGATTGTAGTGTAATTTGATATTAGTTTATCTTGATTATAAAATTACACTAGTACACTATATGTGTATTGAGCAGGACCATTTGAGATTGTTTTTTTTTATATTGACTGCATAAAAGAACATAACCTCTGTTATTATGGATGCGCGTACTGTTGGATCGTAGACGTTCGATAGAGGGGGGAGGTGAATATCGATTACGAAAAATTCGTCGAGTAAACGCAGCGAAAAAGTAAAACAATGCAATGCTAACACAAGAACCAATTTTACTTAGTTCGGAGCCTTTGGCGACTCCTACTCCAAGACACGCACACAATGGTGCTTTCGTTGGGCAATTCACTAGCAATTCGAAGAATGTTACAATAAAGAATTACAGGAATGCTAATAAAAAATTAATACCGACAAACTAAAAAGAAGTAAACTGAAGACAGCGCTTTGTCGGAGTAGCCTTGAGGCATCGCAGGAGCACAGTAGAGCAGTCTGAGAGTTCTGAGTTGTTGTTGAAGCTTTGCCTCTGCCCCTTCTTTTATATGAGGCTTGGGGCGCCCCGGATCCCTTCCGAGCGCCCCTGGTGAGACGTGGCAGGTTCAACCAGCGAGCTCCACGTGGCGACGACGCGTTCAGGATAAAAGTTGCCTCCCGGGCGCCCGGACCTCCGGGCGCCTGGATCCCCTCCGAGCGTCCGGACCACATTTTTCCAGGGAACACCTTTCCTGCAAAACAAGGTTAGTCCGAGGCAAATAGATAATGTATATCCTACAAAACAAAGTGTTAGCACAGTTCATAAGTTTAACATAAAAGAGTATGACTTAGATTCCGTATTTCCGAGACCGAAATCTAATCACGATCTCGACTTAGATATCCAAAATGGATCTAAGCCGGATTGACGCCTAATGTTCCCTTCCCGGGAACACGTCCTCACAGTCACTCCCTTCCAGTGACTTACCTTTACTCACCTGCCAGACGTCCGGTCAGCCCTTCGACCCATCTGGACTTCTCGCCAGCTATCCGGTCAGCCCGTCGACCTAGCTGGACTTCTCGCCAAGCATCCGGTCAGCCCGTTGACCTAACTGGACTTCTCGCCAAGCGTCCGGTCAGCCCGTCGACCCGCTTGGACTTCGTGTCAGACATCCGGTCAGCCCGTCGACCTGTCTGGACTTAGCCTGCACACTCGATCAGAGTGTTAGATCACGACAAACCTAACTTAACCTGATTTGTCATTCATCAAAACCTGAGTTAGACTGTTAGTGCTAATCGCACCAACAATCTCCCCCTTTTTGATGGAATGACAACCTGGTTAAGTTAGTGAAAAATATGCTAGTAAAAAAACCAGCATGATTTTTAAGGTTTAAGTTAGTTTTTAAATTTTGACATTTTATTTCTCTAACTTAACCATCTATCCCTCCCCCTTTGACATTCATCAAATAAGGACATAAGTCAAACACTCAAAAATACAGAATACAGTCAAAGTTAAAATGTAAGAAATGATGTCAAGTTAACTTGGGGGGGTTTAAATTTTTGAAGACTTGTTTAAAACATTAGCTTTAGCTTTTAGAAAATAGCTATGTTTTGAAAGAGTAGCTAATTTTTTAAAGATCATTTTTGTAAAATTAATTAAATTTTCAAAAATGACTTTGTAAACTCAAAGAGAATTTTCTAATCAGAAATTTGAAAAGCTAATTTTCTAATATAAGTGTATAAGTTTCAATTTTAGGATCAGGTTTTAAATTTTCAAAATACGTTTCAATATTGAGGTATCTTTCAAACATAAGTTTTCAAAATCGAAATTTTAAGGCTAAGTTTTCAAAATTAGATTTATCAAGAAAATTTCCAAACATAAGTTTTAATTTTGAAACACTTTTCAAACCTAAAAAATCAAAGATTTCAAAGCTGAGTTTTAAAAGATATTTACTTTTCAAAACTGATTAAAACTAAGTTTGCAATAGATTCAAGATAAAATCTAATTGAAGAATTTAGTTTTATAAAAGTTAGTTAAAAAAAAAATTAAAACATAAGTTTTCAAGATTAAGGATTTCAAAGCTAAGTTTGAAAAAAAAAATCTTCTTTTTAATACCGATTAAGTTTGTAAAAATTTAAAATTTGAAAACCGAAGTTCAATCTGAAAAAAAATTTTAGAAAAGATATTATATTTAAGGTGGAGAAAATAATTTGGGTGTTAAGTGTTGATTTAATCCTCCCTCTAAACCTGACATCTAAAATAACTGTCTAACCAATTAGGTACTTACTGACTATCAGAAGATAGCAACTTTCACTTGGTTAGTCAAGTTAAGTTCATTGTAATCAGTTAGCGGTTGACTAAACTGAATCACTTGACTTGATTAATATATGTTTGGTATTTAACGCCTAGACTTATATTGATGCACTGACATAAGCATCTTAAGTCACAAGCAATTGGCCTATACATCTCACCCCTTTCTATGTATGTCAATCACAAGCAAGGTAAACCTAGAGTGTTGGTGAGATGCTCAAATACTAGTCCTGGGGGAACATGATTTCTAAAGAGATTTTTCTAGTCTAAGGCTAAAATTGTTTTGAAATTCTAAAAGTAGGAAGGTTTTTTTTAAAAAAAAAATAAAACAATTTTAACCTAGAATTTAAAACAATTATTTTTTGAAAATAGTTTTTGAATTTTAAAAATCCTAGTTTATTAAACACATCCCTAATTTTCTACGCAGATTACTGAATTCACTTTGATCAGGAAGTGGTTTTGTGAATATGTTAGCTAAGTTAGACTTGGACTCAATGTATTTGAGTTCAATGTCCCCTTTAGTGACATGATCCCTGATAAATGGATGCCTAATTTCAATGTGTTTAGTTCTGGAATGGTACACTGGATTTTTTGTTAGGTTAATTGAGCTAATGTTATCAATTAAGACTTTGACATTTGTAAGGTTCAAGTTAAAATCTTTTAGGGTGTGCATCATCCATAATAATTGTGCAACACACTCTCCTATTGCTATATATTCTGGCTCAGTTGTGGATAAGGCAACACAATGTTGCTTTCTACTAAACCAGCTGCCAAGTGATGGACCCAGTAATTGACATACGCCACTTGTGCTTTTGCGGTCTAATTTGCATCCAGCGTAATCTGAGTCAGAGTACCCTATTAATTCAAAATTATTAGTCGTAGGATACCAAATACCTACATTTGTTGTTCCTTTAAGGTATCTAAAGATTCTGTTGACTTGAGTCAAATGAGATTCTTTAGCACAAGTTTGGTATCTAGCACACATACTAACTGCAAATAAGAAATCTAGTCGAATTGCAGTTAAGTATAGTAGGCTACCTATGACACTCCTATAGTGTTTTAGATCAACTGATTTTCCATTGGGATTATCATCAGGATTGTGTTTATTGCCATAGGTGTTTTTATCTCTTTGGTGTTTTCCATTCCAAATTTTTTAAGTAATTCCTTAGTATATTTTTGTTGATAAATGTAGTTACCTTCATTTGTCTGTTTGATTTGTAATCCTAAAAAGTAGGTTAATTTGCCTACCGGACTCATTTCAAACTCATGTTCCATTAAACTTGTAAATTGATCTAAAAATTCTGAATTTGTTGAACCAAAGATTATATCATCTACGTAAATTTGTGCTATAAAAATATCTTCTTTTATTAATTTGACAAATAAGGTTGGGTCAATTTGACCTTGGTTAAACCCTTTAGAGATTAGGTAAGAAGTTAGTCTTTCATACCAAGCCCTAGGTGCTTGCTTAAGTTCATATAAGGGTGTTCTAGACTTTCAAACCCAGGTGGTTGTCCTACGTAGACTTCTTCTTTTATTAGTCCATTTAGGAATGTTGACTTAACATCCATTTGGTATAGTCTAAACTCTTTGTGTGCTGCATAACTTAGTAACATCCTAATGGACTCTAGTCTAGCCACTGGGGCATATGTTTCATCATAGTCAAATCCTTCTACTTGACTGAACCCCTTAGCAACTAGCCTGGCTTTTGTAGGTGTGTTAAGTGAATTTTGTGTGATCTCCAGTCATATGTTTGGAGCAACCACTATCTAAAATCCACTTAGTTTCCTACAATAGGTAGGAATTGGGGTTAGTCTAACTATTGGGCTTATAGTCATTTTTGATAAAAGTAAGTTGAATAATTTGTAAAAAAAAGTAAATTTTTTAAAAATAAATTTTTAAGTTAAAAAAGAATTTAAGTTAAAAAAAATTAAGTTTTAATTTTTAAAATAAATTTTAAAGTTTTAAAAAAAAATAAGTTTTTTAAAAAATTAAGTTTTAATTTTTAAAATAAAATTTTAAGTTTTTTAAAAAATTTAATTTTAAAATTAATTTTTAAGTTAAAATAGAATTAAGTTTTTAAAATAAATTTTTAAGTTTTTTTTAAAAAAATTAAGTTTTAATTTTTAAAATAAATTTTTAAGTTTTAAAAAAAAATTAAAATAAATTTTTAAGTTAAAAAAGATTTTAAGTTAAAGAGATTTTTAAACAAAAAAAATTACGATTAATTTTAATTTTAATTTATTTTAATTTAAATTTAAATTTAAATTTAATTTAAAGTCCTTAGTCATCTCACCCGATCTATGTTTTCAATCAGGGAATCCTATAATTTTGTGAGATGAATTAGATTCAATTTTAGGGTTTGTTTTTAACTTGTGTTAGATTCAGGTTTAGTTTTGGATTCAACAAATAGACGTTCTCTGGATAAACTTCTGGGCTATGGTGAGTCACTTGGACATCATTAAAGTAACCATGCCTTCGAGGTTTTCCAAATAGTCCTATCCACTGGACTTAGTACAAAACCTTGGTATAACTGGTTAGGATCCATAAAGGATAGCTTCGGTCAGTTTCACTTAGCCAAATGCACCAGGTCGAAGCCATATCTTCCTAGACATGCATAGACTAAGCTTCCCTAACGTACTATCATCCAAAATTTCACCAGTAACATTTTTCAATTTAAACTTGAACCTTTTTAACTAATCATAATTACCCTGTCGGGTAGGTTGGTTAGGGTTTCCCTGCCGGGTAGGTTAGTTTTGGAGGTGCCAGCTATTCTGGAGCCTCCCCCTGAATTAATGACCATTAATTTAATTTTTAATTTTCAGTTTATGTCTATTTCTTTTATAATTATATTTTACTTGGTGATAGTTTAAATTTTGTTGAGTTCTAATATGTTTAGATTTTAAAATTTTTGGTTTGGGTTTGTGCTCTGGTTTTTTATTTGACTTTACGTAATATATTTTATCTTTAGGAATATAATATTGGTTAGGTCCTATTTGCGTGATTAAACACGCTTTCGGAACCCAGGCTTTATTTGTTGGTTTGTATTGGATTATTAATGATTTAAAAGTTTTATTTGAGTTCGACTTATATCCGAGTCCGATTTTATTATAACATGTTTTTTGATTATTTAGAATTAAGTCTAAATTTTTTGATCTGGTAGTAAATTTTTTTAACATATTTTTAAAATTATTAATTTCTAATTTTAATGATGAATTTTCCTCCTCAAGTGTTAGATCTTGAGTTGGTTTATTATTTACAACTTGTTCCTTGAGGATTTGATTTTCCTCGAGGAGCAATTTGTTTTCATTTTCTAATTTAACTAATTTATTATTTAAACATGAAATAATTTTTAAAAAAAATCGGTTTAAGGTTAGGAATACCTCTTCGGAACCTCCAGAAACGAGTACGGACTCGTGGCTCGATTCGGGTTCGGACCCGTCTTCCGATTCTTCTTCCGATTCTGCTTCATGGGCCATCAGCGCAAGGTGGCTCTGGTGCTTCTAATCTTCTGCTTCCGATTCTTCCGAGGAGGAGTCGTCCCACGTCGCCTTGAGGGCCTTCTTTTTGGTCGGCTTCGGTTTGTCGATCTTCAATCTCGGGCACTCATTCTTATAGTGGCCCTTCTTGTTGCATCCGAAGCACGTCACACTCCTTGATTCGGTTGAAGAATTGATCTTTTGAAGGTCCTTCTTGCTGAAGCTTCTTTTCCTCCTGGTGAACATCTTCCTTACCAGGTTCACCAGGTGTTCTTCATCTTCAGAGTTCTGGTCAGAATCTTCTTCAGGTTCAGACTTGTTCTTCTTTTCTTTTGAGGGACCTGCAAATAACGCTACACCTTTCTCGACCCCGGCGTTAGTTTGCTCATGTAGTTCTAATTCACAGAAAATCTCATCTAGTTTTAATTTTGATAAATTTTTAGAGATCTTGTAGGCATCTACGATAGATGCCCACAAGTTGTTGCGTGGAAAAGCGTTTAGAGCATACCTTATTAAGTCCCGGTTCTCCATTTGGTGTCCTATTGCGTGGAGTTCGTTTAGAATATCCTTGATTCTTGCGTGAAGTTGGCTGGCTGATTCTCCTTCTTGTATTTTTATGTTAAATATTCTATTTAGAAGCAAGTCTCGCTTTGTTACCTTAGCGTCGCTCGTTCCTTCGTGCAGCTCGATCAGTTTGTCCCACAGTTCTTTGGCATTTTTATGTGGTCCAACCCGATTCAGTTCTTCTCTAGTTAATCCGCACTGTAAGGTGTTGATTGCCTTGTTCTTTGTTGATGCCTTCTTCTTTAAGTCTGTTGTCCAATCTTCTGGATCCAGCAGATTCCCGGAACTGTCTACTGGTATTTTGTAGGGTCTTGTGACGCTCAACCACTAGTCGAAGTCTGTCTTGAGATACACTTCCATTCGCTTCTTCCAGTACGGGAAATCATCCCCGTTGAAAAGGGGAGGTCGCACTGTGCTGAAGCCCTCGATCTGCGACATTTTTAATCTGCACACACAAAAAATATATAGAGAGGTTCCAAGACTTGGTCTTGGATTAGTAGTGCGGGAAGAAATAAAAATAACTAAATAGGTGTTGCACCAATTTAGTTTTAATTACGACAGAAAGAAACTTCTAAAAAGGTAATAATACCAGTTTGGATCTTTACGAAAAAACTGAAATCCAAAGAAAAAAATAAAAAGTAAATCACCCCTTGTCTGATTGGTGGTTGCACCAAATCAGAGCGGTACCTGCTCTGATACCACTTGTTGGATCGTAGACGTTCGATAGAGGGGGGTGAATATCGATTACGAAAAATTCGTTGAGTAAATGCAGCGAAAAAGTAAAACAATGCAATGATAACACAAGAACCAATTTTACTTGGTTCGGAGCCTTTGGCGACTCCTACTCCAAGGCCCGCACACAAGGGTGCTTTCGTTGGGCAATTCACTAGCAATTCAGAATGTTACAATAAAGAATTACAGGAATGCTAATAAAAAATTAATACCAACAAACTGAAAAGAAGTAAACTGAAGACAGCGCTTTGTCAGAGTAGCCTTGAGGCGTCGCAGGAGCACAGTAGAGCAGTCTGAGAGTTCTAAGTTGTTGTTGAAGCTCTGCCTCTGTCCCTTCTTTTATATGAGGCTCGGGGCGCCCCGGATCCCTTCCGGGCACCCTGATGAGATGTGACAGGTCCAACCAGCGAGCTCCACGTGGCGACGACTCGTTCAGGATAAAAGTTGTCTCCCGAGCGCCCGGATCCCTTCCGAGCGCCCGGACCTCCGGGTGGCCGGACCACGTTTTTCCAGGGAACACCTTTCCTGCAAAACAAGGTTAGTCCGAGGCAAATAGATAATGTATATCTTGCAAAATAAAGTGTTAGCACAGTTCATAAGTTTAACATAAAAGAGTATGATTTAGATTCTGTCTTTCCGAGACCGAAATCTAGTCACGATCTTGACTTAGATATCCGAAATGGATCTAAGCCGGATCGACGCCTAATGTTCCCTTCCCGGGAACGCGACCTCACAGTCACTCCCTTCCAGTGACTTACCTTTACTCACCTGTCAGACATCCGGTCAGCCTTTCGACCCGTCTGGACTTCTCGCCAGCTATCCGGTCAGCCCGTCGACCTAGCTGGACTTCTCGCCAAGCGTCCGATCAGCCCTTCGACCCGCTTGGACTTCTCGCAAGCTATCCAGTCAGTCCGTCGGCCTAACTGGACTTCTCGCTAAGCGTCCGGTCAGCCCGTCAACCCGCTTAGATTTCGTTCCGTCGATCTGTCTGGACTTAGCCTGCACACTCGAACAAAGTCTTAGATCACGACAAACCTAACTTAATCTGATTTGTCATTCATCAAATGTCACGCCCCAGAGGAGTCCCTGTCCGAAGAAATTTCGGCAGCATCTCCCCTGTACGACGGACAATCTGAAACTTTCTACATACATAAATACCTCAGCCACAGGCGGCTGGAATAAAAACAGTAAATAAAATCAATCACCACGCAGTTTATATAAGTATTCAGCCTCTGGCTGCCACGACCACGCAGTTAATAAAATAGTAAACAAAACAATAAAACTCTGACTCGAAATCCACCCTACTCCACTACACTCGTAAAGCTCAAAACCGACGAACCCACCTCTTCTGCCGTCCAGGCAGGCATATAGTAGAATAAAATCCAAATCATATCAAAGGTCCATCAAACGAAAGGATTCCATACAATATCCATATGAAAAATCCAAAACAAGACTAAAACAAAGTCTGATAGAGAATAAAAAAACTAAAATAAAATAACAACTCAACCCAGCAGAGGACTAGCACTACGTGCTGTGGGGACTAGCGACTGGAACTCCCTCCTGACAGCATCAACCTGAAAATAACAACAATGGAGGCGGGGTGAGTCCAACACTCAGCAGGTACAATTGATATGCAAAGTAAAGAAATAACACCTAGCACTAATCATGCGTACAGTCTCCTGATAAAGATAAAGGTAACTACAAACCGAAGAAGACAGGAGAGAATCTGTACTAACCAGGACCCGGTAAAAGGACAAACAGTCCGAAAGGTATAGAAGACCTGTATGCATGTCAATCAAGGTATCCAAGCAATGTGCAGCATATAAGTGCAACAAACACAAACACAAACAGTAAATGCATCATGCATATGATGCCAATGTCATGGTCACCCCTGACGCCAGTCAGCCGACTCACAACAACAGTGGGACCGAGTGGGTAGGGCTGTGACAACCGTGCACTCAGCAACACTACTCCCGATGAGTGATCGAGTGGACGGGATGCTGTCGGAGTACATACGTACTTCTACCCCAAATCTCCTGGTACGCTGTGACGGGGAGGGATCTCTAACGTGCTACACGCTGCGTCACACTACCCCTGAGCGGATCAACGGAGCACCGGAAGAGTCAAACTGACGTGCTACCACGCTATATCTCGCTACCCATGAGCGTCACAACGGAGCACCGAACAGTGATGAAACTGGCAATGTGCTCGACAATAATGGAGCAATCTATCGCACAGCATGCGATCATGCAAATGGTGCATGTCACTAAACATGGTAATATACTAATCCAACCTCTGGACATATCATAATGTGCACCAAAGCGAATGAATCATATCAAGATATACTGATCAATAAGGTATCAAACCTAGGTCCTGAACATGTGAAACGTGGTTATATCACTACCCATGAGCATGATAGATCAGGTACAAGACCAATACGAGATGCAATCAAACAATCAATCAAACAGGTAACATGTATTGGGCAGTGACTAACCGAAGTAAATAGGGAACACAATTAATGCAACATATTATTTTCATTACTAAGCATATCAAAGACAATAAGTCAAAAGTACCCGCCTCCGATAAAATGGTCCAAATCCTGACTCCGAGATACTCGTCTCGCGTCAAAGTCCTGTGTCCATATTTAATTTAGTTAATTCTATCATGCCTTCATTAACTAAACCAAATCATAATTTCATTATTCAATTAGAGTTAACTCACTAACCCTAACCCTTTCCACAACTACAATGGATTAGGTATCTCCAATTATCTACAATCAAATTGTGTCAGATTAATACATGAACTTGATACCTAACCATGTAATCTATATTTATTCTAATAACAATGCTCTTACTTCTATCCAAAACTCACCAAGAAACAGTGGGACAGTATTGATTCCAGCAACAAGCTACAGTTTTTCCTCGAATCTGGCCGGAAGTGACGATATCCCTGCACAACTCAGTTTGGTTGGCAGATTTAGCAAGGATAACACCCTACTACTAAATCCAAATATACAAGGAAAATCTACCTCCAAATCCGGCCACCGGTAATCCCAATTCAGCACTATCACAGTAAACGTACGTGACTGAATTGACAAAAGGGGAGAGATGTGCCACCGAACTCGAGCCCTAGATCAAATCTGCACTGCTCGGAATGAAAGAGGTGCCGGCGGCAGTAATCGAAGGCGCTCGGCTAGGGCAGAAGCTCTGCTCGACGATCGGAGGGAAAGCTCTAGGGCTGAGGAAGGCCGGCGGCAGCGCTGCTCCGGGCGGAGGGAGAGGCGATCGGCGCTGTGCCAAGACGCGGCAGAGAGGAAGAAGGGCACAGAGAAATCGGACTTGGGAGAAAGGAGGAAGCTGACCGGCCCTGCTCTGTGCGTCGCCGACGGCAGTGGCTCGGCGTCGGGTGGCTAGGGCACCGAGGGGTGAAGGCTTCGGCGGCGGAGAGGGCAGCGGTTAGGGCTTGGAGTAGTCGGCGGCGTCGGGGAAGAGATGAGGTGCGGGTCGGGCTTAAGGAATTCGGCGATATAAGAGAGAAAAAAGAAATAAGAAATATTTAATAAAAGAATTTATTAAAGGAACAATTCCTCACTTAAATCGGATAGCCCAAATAGACTTTTCTGGGCCCCGTTCCGGTCCCCGCTAACTCGTCCATACGAGCTCCGAAAAATTCCCGAAAAATATCCAAAAATTCTGGAAAATTCCCTTATTAATATTCGTCATTTTTCCAGTATTTTACATTCTCCCCCACTAATAAAAATTTGGTCCCCAAATTTCAATATCTACCATCAGCAAGTACAAACAACATACATAGTGTATAAATGCTGAACGGTAAATAAATCACATACCTCAAGTGAAAAGATGGGGATATCGAGCTCGGATAGTATCCTCGAGCTCCCAAGTAGCCTCCTCGTCCGAGTGATGCTGCCATCCGACTTTAACCAGCCGGATAGTCTTGTTCCGCAACTGACGCTCTTTCCGGTCGAGAATCCGTACCGGAACCTCCTCATAGGTAATGTCAGGCTGAACTGGAACTGGGATATCTGCCAGCACATGCGTCGGATCGGGTACATATCTCCTCAGCATGGATACATGAAATACATCGTGCACGCCTGACAGGGACGGTGGTAGTGCCAGTCGGTAAGCTACTGCTCCGATCCTCTCCAAGATCTCGAAGGGACCAATGTACCGCGGAGCTAGCTTACCTCTGAGGCCAAATCTCTTCACCCCTTTCGTGGGTGAAACTCGTAGAAATACATGGTCGCCAACAGAGAACTCTAGTGGTCTGCGTCTCCGATCAGCATAACTCTTCTGGCGATCCTGCGCCTCTGACATCCTCCGTCTGATAGTACGGACCAACTCTGCATCCTGTTGAACTCTATGAGGTCCCAACAACTGAGCCTCTCCAACCTCATCCCAAAGGACGGGTGTCCGACAAGGTCTACCATACAACGCCTCGAACGGTGCCATCTGGATAGCCGAATGGAAGCTGTTGTTGTAGGCAAACTCTACTAATGGCAGATGGTCCTCCCAACTGCCTCCGAAATCCATAACACATGACCTCAGCAGATCCTCTAAAGTCTGAATGGTCCGCTCTGACTGTCCATCTGTCTGTGGATGGAAAGCTGTACTGAAACGGAGCTGTGTGCCCAAGGCCTGCTGCAGACTCTGCCAGAAACGAGACGTAAACCGTGGATCTCTATCCGAAATGATACTCAACGGAACACCATGTAGTCTGATGATCTCCCGGCAATACAGATCTGCCAATCGATCCAGGGAATCAGTCCTTCGAATCGCTAAGAAGTGCGCGGATTTGGTTAATCGATCAACGATTACCCAAATCGCGTCATGGCCTCGTCGTGTCCTCGGCAACCCTACCACAAAGTCCATGGTAATGTGATCCCACTTCCACTCAGGAATAGGAATCCGCTGAAGTAATCCTGCAGGTCTCTAGTGCTCAGCCTTCACCTGCTGACAAAATCCGCAATGTCTTTCTTCATACCGTTCCACCAATAGGAACGTCTCAAATCTCGATACATACGGGTCCTGCCTGGATAGATCGCAAATCGAGAACGGTGAGCCTCCTGGAGTAGCTCCTGTAAGACCGGATGAGACTGAGGTACGCATAATCTGCCTTGGAAGTATATAACACCCTCCTCGTCTCGTGTGAACTCGGTCTGCTGCCCGGAAGCTATCTGACTGCTAATAAACTGCAAATGCTGATCACTAGCCTGTGCCTCTCGGATCCTCGTCCTGATCGACGACTGAGCAACCATGGTAACAAGAATACCCTGCTCTGTCGGTCCCTGCTCCTCAAGATCTAACTCCGAGAAACTCTGAATCAAGTCCGTGACTGAAGTCCGGTGGCAAGCCAAAGTCCCTCTGGACTTCCTGCTGAGTGCATCTGCAACCACATTAGCTTTCCCAGGGTGGTAGCTAATGGTACAATCGTAGTCCTTCAGGAACTCCATCCATCTCCTCTGTCGGAGATTAAGCTCCTTCTGAGTAAAAATGTATTTGAGACTCTTATGATCAGTGAGAATCTCAAATGTGATACCGTATAAATGATGTCGCCATAACTTCAGAGCAAAGATGATGGCAGCTAACTCCAAGTCATGAACTGGGTAGTTCTTCTCATGCTCCTTCAACTGACGAGAAGCATAAGAGACTACTCTGCCGTGCTGCATCAGAACAGCGCCCAAACCCTGTAGAGACGCGTCGGTGTAAAGTACAAATCCATCCTCTCCAGAAGGTAAAACCAAAACTGGAGCCGACACTAATCTCCGCTTCAGCTCCTGAAAGCTGGTCTCGCAATCCTCGGACCATATGAATTTCACGCCTTTCCGGGTAAGACGTGTCAGTGGCATAGCAATACGCGAGAAACCCTCAACAAAACGTCGGTAATATCCAGCCAATCCCAGAAAACTGCGGATCTCCTGAACTGACTTCGGCTGCTCCCAACCGGTGACAGCCTCGATCTTCTGAGGATCAACTGAAATACCTCTGCTAGAAACCACGTGTCCCAAAAACCCAACTGAGGATAGCCAGAATGCACACTTGCTGAACTTCGCGTACAGCTGATGTCGTCGAAGAATCTCCAAGACTGTGCGAAGATGCTGTGCATGCTCCTCCTCGGAACGAGAGTAGACCAATATGTCATCAATGAAAACGATAACAAACTGATCCAGATACTCCAGAAAGATGCGGTTCATCAAATCCATAAACACCGCTGGAGCATTGGTAAGCCCAAATGGCATTACCAAAAACTCATAATGACCGTATCTGGTACGGAAAGCTGTCTTCTGGATATCAGAATCTCTGACTCTCAGCTGATGATATCCGGATCGCAGATCAATCTTAGAATACATCGAAGTACTCTGAGTGATCAAACAAATCCTCGATCCGTGGTAATGGATATTTATTTCGATGGTCATCTGTCAGTAGTCAATACATAACCTCATGGTGCCGCCTTTCTTCTTGACAAATAATCGGAGAACCCCATGGTGAAACGCTAGGCGAATGAATCCTCTGTCTAAAAGCTCCCGGGTTGAACCTTCAGCTCGTTCAACTCTTTTGGTGCCATACGATCACGGAGCTTGATGTCGGTAGCGGTTCCGGAATCACTCAATAGCGAACTCCACCGGCCTTCGGGAGGCAAACCGCACTCCGAAATACATCCGGGTACTCCGGACTACGAACGCGTCGAGAGTCTGCGAACTACTACCGTCCTCATACCGATCAACGATAACAGAAAACCATGACAACCGTGAGAAATCGCCGAAATAATCGAGATGCTGCCGCTGATGCCAGCGAAACTCCACGAGGGTTGGTTCGGAGGCCGGAAGGTGACCACCCTCGTCTGGCAATCAACGGTAGCATGATATATTGACAGCCAATCCATGCCAAGAATGATATCAAACTCGACCATCTCCAATACTAGAAGATCTACCGTAAGTACCATGTTGCCAAAGTCTAACGGGCAACCTCTGATCTCCTGGGTGACGTCTAAAGTATCACCGGACGGTAAAGAGACAGTCAATCGCCGCAACCTAACAGTAGGTAATCTACCAATCTCCCGCATAAAGGTACGGGATATAAAAGAATGCGAACTACCAGTATCAATCAAAATATCAGCAGTAAATGCATAAATGAAAATCGTACCGCGGAAAACGGATCCGTCGGCCCGCTGAGCATCCTCTCTGGTAATAGCATGAACTCGTCCAGTCTCTGGCGGAGGAGGAGGAGGTAACGCTGCCAGCGGCTGGGCAGAAGCCTGCCACTGAGGCGGTGCTGGATAATGAGCCAGAGAAGACTGAGAGGATGGTGACTGATACTGTGCAGCTGGCTGGGACTGAGTCTGATACTGCCCCTGAGTCGGATAATAAGGTCCTGGTGCATAACTCTGGGGTGCTACAGAAGCACTGGAGTACTCCTGTCCAAGCATGCCAAATGCTGCTGCGGAGGGAGCTGCTCCCTGCTGACGCTGTGAGGGTGTGAATCTCCGCCCTCCTCGTCGAGACACTGACTGACTAGACTGTCCCCTCTGCTCTGACCCTCCGGAAGCCGTGTGCTGAGCCTTCAGCTGACAATCTCGGCTCTGGTGCCCAGGCAGTTTGCAATAAAAACAAACTGACTGTTCCAGAGTGCAGGCTGAAGTGATGTGGTCTCTGGAACCACATCGGAAACACTGAGTATCACCGGAAGGTGGTTGCCGGTTCTGCTGAGAAAACCGGGAACGTCCTGAAGAAGACCGCCCTGATTTCTGAGGCCTACGAGACGCCCCAGAAGTACCCTGACCTGACCGTCTGTGACTGCTCTGAGGCTGTCCTGTCGCCTGTGTCTGCTGGACCTGCCCTGAAGTCTGACCCGTATGCTTTCTTTTCCTGTCCGGATATGCTGTCTGCCGAGCTAACTCTATCATCAAAGCTCGATTCAATGCATCAGAGTAAGATGTAATCCCTAATCCGGCAAGCTGTACATGCAGATAACCATCCAATCCCTGAATAAACTGCATCATGCGAGTTCTGTCCTCCGCAACTAACTCTGGACAAAACTGAGCCAACCGGAGGAATTCAGTATTATACTCGGTCACAGAGCGATTATTCTGCCTCAGACTCATAAAATCCTGTCGGCGAGCCATCTGATAGGACAGTGGAAAGAAACGGCTCTCAAAAGCCTCTCTGAACCTGGTCCATGTGACGTTGCGCTCACCAATAATAGAACGCTGAGAAATCCACCAGGCATTTGCTTCATCCCGTAAATGATAGGCAGCCAGCTCTGCTTTCTCCCACTCGGAGCAAGCCATATAGAAGAAAGTCTGCTCCATAGTCTCTATCCACGACAAAGCCATACTCGGATCGAGATCTCCGCGGAAAAGAGTGAAACGAGTCTTCATCGACTCGGCCAGTGCTGGAATCCTAGCTCGTGCAGCGACAATATCAGTGAGCTGTGTCGGGACGGCTGCAGGAACTGGCGGAAACACTGGAGCTGATACTACAGGTGGTACCGCGGAATAAACCGGAGGAAGAACTCCCGGTGCTGCTGTATATACCGGAGCATAGGCCGTCGGTGGTACTGCCTGGGGAATAAAAGTGGTGGCAACTGGAGGTACGGTAGGAAAAGGTACCGCATGTGGTGCAGCAGCTGCTACTGTAGGCACTGGGGGCACAGGTGCCACTGGTATAGGATACACCGTAGATCCAAGTGGTGGTGACACTGAATACGCTGTAGGCTGCACTGGCAATGGTACCCCTGATGGTACTGTAAATAGGGTAGGCGTGGATACCGTCGGTGTGGCCAAAGTAGGTATCTCTACAGGAGCTATCGGGATTTGAGAGCCCGATGCTCCCGCTGCATCCTGAGTCTGTCCCTGACTGACAGGCTCACTAACAGTGGGCATCTCTGGCATATCCAGAGATCCCGTGGTCCTCGCACGTGGTCGACCAGCACCACGTCTCGCAGCAATACGAGTAGATCGTCTCATATCTGTTAAATTAAATTACAGATATCAATACCAATATAACCAACATAAAATAACAACATACCTATTTGCTGTCTGGAGATGTTCCGTCGCTGTCCAGTCCCCAATTTGACCTCAAAATTCCGAACGTACATATCGTCGGAAATCCAAATAAATCCGAAACAGAAATCCGAAACATAACCATATCGAAAATCCGATAATGCCAAGTTTGACTCGCAAACCTGGCTAACCCAAATATCCAGAATACCAACAACCGGTATCCGATAAATCTCCAGAAACCAAAAGCAGGTATCCATAACCTGCTCTGATACCAATAAATTGGTATCAGATAAATCCCGAAAATCCAAAATACGAAACAAAAGATCGTATAACTGTGCTCTGATACCACTAAATTGTCACGCCCCAGAGGAGTCGGCAGCATCTCCCCTGTACGACGGACAATCTGAAACTTTCTACATACATAAATACCTCAGCCACAGGCGGCTGGAATAAAAACAGTAAATAAAATCAATCACCACGCAGTTTATATAAGTATTCAGCCTCTGGCTGCCACGACCACGCAGTTAATAAAATAGTAAACAAAACAATAAAACTCTGACTCGAAATCCACCCTACTCCACTACACTCGTAAAGCTCAAAACCGACGAACCCACCTCTTCTGCCGTCCAGGCAGGCATATAGTAGAATAAAATCCAAATCATATCAAAGGTCCATCAAACGAAAGGATTCCATACAATATCCATATGAAAAATCCAAAACAAGACTAAAACAAAGTCTGATAGAGAATAAAAAAAAACTAAAATAAAATAACAACTCAACCCAGCAGAGGACTAGCACTACGTGCTGTGGGGACTAGCGACTGGAACTCCCTCCTGACAGCATCAACCTGAAAATAACAACAATGGAGGCGGGGTGAGTCCAACACTCAGCAGGTACAATTGATATGCAAAGTAAAGAAATAACACCTAGCACTAATCATGCATCATCTGATAAAGATAAAGGTAACTACAAACCAAAGAAGACAGGAGAGAATCCATACTAACCAGGACCCGGTAAAAACAGTCAGAAGGTATAGAAGACCTGTATGCATGTCAATCAAGGTATCCAAGCAATATGCGGCATATAAGTGCAACAAACACAAACACAACTAAAATGCATCATGCATATGATGCCAATGTCATGGTCACCCCGACGCCAGTCAGTCACTCACACAACGATGGGGAGATGGGTAGGCTGTGACAACCGTGCACTCAACAACACTACTCGATGAGTGATCGAGTGGACGGATGCTGTCGGAGTACATACGTACTTCTACCCCAAATCATAAATGGGGGCGCAATGCTCTCAACTCCCGGACGCTGTGACGGGAGGGATCTCTAACGTGCTACACGCTGCATCACACCCCTGAGCGGATCAACGGAGCACCGGAAGAGTCAAACTGACGTGCTACCACGCTATATCTCGCTACCCATGAGCGTCACAACGGAGCACCGAACAGTGATGAAACTGGCAATGTGCTCGACAATAATGGAGCAATCTATCGCACAGCATGCGATCATGCAAATGGTGCATGTCACTAAACATGGTAATATACTAATCCAACCTCTGGACATATCATAATGTGCACAAAAGCGAATGAATCATATCAAGATATACTGATCAATAAGGTATCAAACCTAGGTCCTGAACATGTGAAACGTGGTTATATCACTACCCATGAGCATGATAGATCAGGTACAAGACCAATACGAGATGCAATCAAACAATCAATCAAACAGGTAACATGTATTGGGCAGTGACTAACCGAAGTAAATAGGGAACACAATTAATGCAACATATTATTTTCATTACTAAGCATATCAAAGACAATAAGTCAAAAGTACCCGCCTCCGATAAAATGGTCCAAATCCTGACTCCGAGATACTCGTCTCGCGTCAAAGTCCTGTGTCCATATTTAATTTAGTTAATTCTATCATGCCTTCATTAACTAAACCAAATCATAATTTCATTATTCAATTAGAGTTAACTCACTAACCCTAACCCTTTCCACAACTACAATGGATTAGGTATCTCCAATTATCTACAATCAAATTGTGTCAGATTAATACATGAACTTGATACCTAACCATGTAATCTATATTTATTCTAATAACAATGCTCTTACTTCTATCCAAAACTCACCAAGAAACAGTGGGACAGTATTGATTCCAGCAACAAGCTACAGTTTTTCCTCGAATCTAGCCGGAAGTGACGATATCCCTGCACAACTCAGTTTGGTTGGCAGATTTAGCAAGGATAACACCCTACTACTAAATCCAAATATACAAGGAAAATCTACCTCCAAATCCGGCCACCGGTAATCCCAATTCAGCACTATCACAGTAAACGTACGTGACTGAATTGACAAAAGGGGAGAGATGTGCCACCGAACTCGAGCCCTAGATCAAATCTGCACTGCTCGGAATGAAAGAGGTGCCGGCGGCAGTAATCGAAGGCGCTCGGCTAGGGCAGAAGCTCTGCTCGACGATCGGAGGGAAAGCTCTAGGGCTGAGGAAGGCCGGCGGCAGCGCTGCTCCGGGCGGAGGGAGAGGCGATCGGCGCTGTGCCAAGACGCGGCAGAGAGGAAGAAGGGCACAGAGAAATCGGACTTGGGAGAAAGGAGGAAGCTGACCGGCCCTGCTCTGTGCGTCGCCGACGGCAGTGGCTCGGCGTCGGGTGGCTAGGGCACCGAGGGGTGAAGGCTTCGGCGGCGGAGAGGGCAGCGGTTAGGGCTTGGAGTAGTCGGCGGCGTCGGGGAAGAGATGAGGTGCGGGTCGGGCTTAAGGAATTCGGCGATATAAGAGAGAAAAAAAGAATAAGAAATATTTAATAAAAGAATTTATTAAAGGAACAATTCCTCACTTAAATCGGATAGCCCAAATAGACTTTTCTGGGCCCCGTTCCGGTCCCCGCTAACTCGTCCATACGAGCTCCGAAAAATTCCCGAAAAATATCCAAAAATTCTGGAAAATTCCCTTATTAATATTCGTCATTTTTCCAGTATTTTACATCAAAACCTGAGTTAGACCGTTAGTGCTAACCGCACCAACACGTACACTTAATCCCGATATAATAACAAGCACATATACGTAGCATTTATTTCTTTAATTTATCAATGGGTGAGATTTATTCGATAAATTGGGAAATAATATTATTTATATGGTGTATTGTTGATTATAAAAGGAAACTGTGTCTTAGTTATCTAGGTTGATGATGTCCTTTTGAGGAGTTCATAAGGATTATCATGTAAACCCTGCAGGTGGACTTAGTCCGACATGACAATGAAGTTGAGTGGTACTACTTTTGGAGCTAGATATTAATTAAGTGAGTTGTCAGTAACTCATTTAATTAATGTGCATTCGATATTTTAAACACAGGGAGATTAATGCATTCATGATAAGAAGGAGTCTATAATGTAATATGAGATTTGTGCGGTAGTTTAATAATAACTCTTTAGTGGTATGAGTTATTATCGATGAACTTAAGTTCGGTGTTCGGGTCGAACACAGGAAGCTCAAGCTCATCGGGAGGTCAAAACCAATTCCTCCTCTCGGTCCCTGCTGTAGCCTCTATAAAGCCTTGTGTTCACCCGTTTTGATTTTCCTTCTTACCCAAATGAGGGGTCGGCCACATCCTTGCTTGGTGCCCAAGCAAGGGGCCGACCAAGCTCTCTTGGTGCCCAAGATGTGGGCCGGCCAAGCCATGCTTGGTGCCCAAGCATGGGGTCGGCCATACAAGAAGAGAAAAGGAAGTTTTGTTGAAAATAAAATTTTGTTAAAATCTTTCCTTTTATAGCTTTTTACAATGGTTAAAAGAGATATTTTAATTTTGTTAAAATCTTTCCTTTTTTGTAGTTATCTACGATGGTTAAAATAGATATTTTAATTTTGTTTAAATCTTTCCTTTTTATAGTTATCTACAATGGTTAAAGAGAGATTTTAATTTTGTTAAAATCTTTCCTTTTTGTAGTTATCTATAATGGTTAAAAGAGATATTTTAATTTTGTTAAAATCTTTTCTTTTTTGTAGTTATCTACAATGGTTAAAAGAGAGATTTTAATTTTGTTAAAAAATAATGGACATCAAACAAAAGAATATAATCACACTTGTAATCAAAGATTACATATATTATATTACCAAACATAATAATATAATCAACATTATATTATATTACATTACAAATTTAATTTTATTACCAACTTCATTACATTACACACAACCAAATGTAACATGAATATTCACGCACGGTTACATGCATGCAATCGATTCACTGTAAATATTAATCGATTAAAATAAACTTTAATCTATTAAGATTGATGATGAATCAATTAATTTAATTATTCATACATAATTAATAAAAAAAACTTTTCTGTACACTGTTTCACGTTGAAACAATATATTGTAATTTTTTTTAATGCATTCACATGAAATAGTATTACATGCATGAAACCGTTATTTACTGTTTCACGAAATCATTCGATTAAAAAAAACTTTATCGATTAAAACCAGAACTTAATCGATGAAAAAACCAACATTCAATTGATTAAGGAAAAATTTTAATCGATTAAAAACTTAATCGATTACCCATTCATGTGAGTTTAAGATAAACTTATAGATTAAAATTTTCTATCATTTATGTTTAAAATTTTTAGACTTAGAAATTGATTGCTTACTAAAATAATCGAATTATTATAATTTTATCTAAAATTAAATTAAATAGTGACATTTTTCGACATTCTTCATATTCTTATAAGAAACACGAAAAATTCGGAAAATAAGTCTATCCTAATTTTCTATTATATAATTTTTGATAATAAAAAATTTATATTAACTAAGAAAACTTATCTAGTATACAAATAATAAATCGACGGAAAATTTAAATTTTACTTCTAATAAAAACGAAAACTTGGTTCATGATACCAATTGATAGTTCTTGTAAAACCTATACCACATAAATTCTAAAAACATAAAAAAGGTAGATCCGCTACCTTAGCGGCCCCCTAGTATCGGCCCCACGGATATGGAGGGAGGGGAGGGAAGTTCATGCAGGTACACAGGCCATAAACACATGACGGGGTAAACCCCAGGTCGTCAGTTCATGAGAATCGACAATTCTAAAAACATAAAGAACTCACATATAGGAAATATAAGAACAAGAAAATCTAAATAATCCCTGTGGAAAAAGATGCAGCAGAAAGAAAAGAAAGGTTTTCCAAGGAACTTAGGGTCGGGATTTTTTTTTTCCCCTAAACCTTTGGAAACAAACCTTATGTATAGTGGATATCTATTATCTGCATATAGATAATAATAAATGTGAGACTATAAGTTTTTATATATATTGAACATCTATTATCATTATATAGATAATAGATACAGGACTATAGATTTTATATATATAAGGTCTGCATCCAACAATCGAAACTCAATAAGTCTAAATTAGATTATTTTAATGGGTTTAGTTTATACTTATATATACAACTTATAATTAAACCTACTAATTAGAGATAATAACCAATAGAAAAAATTATTATAATAGTACACTCTTTTATTCAATAATTATGCAACTAGATACAATGTCCATTCTACTTTTATATAAAATTGTTTTGGAATGAACACAATAAATTATTGAATTTTGTATACCTATTAGTTTATATAGTAAAATTTAACATCTTATTAAATTTTAAGGATCCCGTTTAAATTCGAATTTTTATCTTGTGTTTCAAGGATAGTCATTATTTTCACTGTGCCTTTAACTCCTTCAACTACCATGATTAATCCCCCTCATGATAATCTTGGGCAAGGTCCAAAAGGACGCTGGGACGAACGTTATCACCTTTTGTCCAAAGATAATCATCATTTTAATGAGTGGAAAGAAATGTACCGATTCAAAAAGGATTTAAGGGTGTATTAATAATTGAGGCAGGACAGACTAAGGGTGACGTAATCTGACCGACAACCTGGTCTAAGCTTTATTGTGTGATTTTACCAGCGCACGTTAAAAAAAACAATATGATAAATCTAATCAACTTTATTGATTAATTTTGACATAATTGATTTAATTTTATAAAAACTTTTTTTTATTAGCCGCTAGCAAAGATTATAAAAGAGGAGGAGGGGATGCTCTCTAAAAAAACACAACCTAAGGCTCCTCTTTTATTCTCTTGTATGGTCGGTCCTTCTTCTATCTTCTTTTATTGTCTTCTTTCCCTAAAGGCTGGCGGCATCCATCCTTTCTTCTTCATTAGGGTCTGTGCCCCTTTGGAGAAGTCTCTACCTTGGTGGCCGGTTGCTTCGAGGAGAAGAAGGAGGAGGAGGCCTCTTCACTTTGTATTCTTTGGTGACCGAAAGCTTGGAAAAGAAGGAGAAGGTCGGGTGTCTTCGTCTTGGTATATTATCACCGACACGACGTCCAAGAAGAGAAGAGGAATACAACAGAAAATCAAGAGGTCTTTTAAAATACAAAGAAAGGTATAACTAGTTAATTATTTCCGCGGTGTACTAGTTTAGTTTTTCTTTGTATGGATCCTGAAATACCAACACAAGAGGCTAGCGATTTCGTGTTTCATTTTTTGTGTTTCGATTTAGTGTTTTGATCTTGTGCTTCTATTGAGATCTTTGTAGTTAAACGTAGGGTTCCTGTAAGAAGTTTAAATATCCAATTTCTTTGAAAGGTTTTGTCTAGGAAGTGGTGGATGATCCGATACCCAAGAAGGCCAAGTGCTTCACGATGTTTAACCTGGAAGTCAATCCTTGAAATAGATATTTAATCAACTTCTGTAACATAGGATGAACTTGGATTAATAATGTTAAGTATCGTTTGCAATCCAAATTTTAATTACTAAAGAACACATGAGTTAAACTTAAAGTAAAAATGTTAAATTCCGTTTCCAATTCAAGTTTAACTTATAAGGAATACATAGATTGTTAGAAAAATTCTATACTTGTATAAACTTTTTGTAAAAAAAATAAAACGAAATTCCGAATAACATCCAACAATGCCAACATAACAATTTAGTCAAGTTGATCTTTTAGTTTGAGGTCTTTGAAAATGTAAATGATATATTATTATTGTAAAAGATTATTATGTAGATGACCAAATAAAAGTATATTTCTTTTAGCAATTTCATCGAAATATACGGGACACAAAACATAAATCAGTGCACTTTTATAATAAATTCAAGTAAAAGTCCCCTTTAACCAAGTGACATCTTTTTTAATTTTACTCCCGCTATTTATCATTAATTTATTGTCAACATAAATCAACTCGTCGAATCCTTTGAGCTATTTAATTAAAAAATTCTCTTAAAAAATATCATATAATGAAAATAAGTTCTTTCAAAAAAAATTAGATTAAAATAAAAGAAAAAAATCCTTTTCAAGAAAATATACTTTATTTTTAGCCGAACTTATATTATTTGATAGTCCATGAGCTGCCCATGAGTCTTAATATTTTATTAATATAAGTTAAATATATATTAAATAAATAAATTTTAAACGTTTTGAATAGCTATTTTTGAGTAATAATTCGAATAGTTTGTGAACATGTTCGAATCTTTCAAACCGAATTAAAACCCGAGCCCTAATTCGAACTGAACTCGAATCAAAATTTTTAAATTTTTTCAGCTTTAAATCGAGTTCGAACTCAAATATACCTATTTTGAGTCTTAGATTTTTCTATATATTCAACTCGATTCAATTCATTTGCACACCTAGTCTCATTAATGGATTAACATGAAATAATCATATTGAAAATTTAATATATTATTAGAAACTAATAATTATTTGTCAAGTACATGCATTTAATTATTTGTCTAATTATGTCATGTGATACATGCCAGCCTTAAATTAATTGTTTATCCTAGTATAGGTAGATAGAAAAAAATATTGTGTCTAAAAGGATATTCATATATCTCTATAATTATATGATATTATCAACTTTGGGTCGCTCTATGATTTTACTCTTGAACTCTCCCCAAAAAGTCTCATGCCAATGAAAATATTCTACATTCTTTTTAAACTTATAATATTTACCAAATCTTTCCAATATGGGACTTTTATTGAACTCCAACAATCCTCCCCTCAAACGAATGATCATAATTACTCTCATGGTTTGGGTCTCCCCACGAGCATTTGGTCATCCTGACTTGCTCTGGGCTTCCCCGCGAGCATCCACATCCGATCACCCTAACCTGCTTCAGGCCTTCGTGGGTATCCGGTCACCCTGACCTACTCGCCCCTGTAAGTATCCGGTCACTTTGACCTACTCTGCCCCACATTGTATCTAGTTTGGACCATGACTTTGATATCATTTGTTGTACCCAAAGGATGTCCACATATCTCCATAATGACATGATATTATCTACTCTGGACCTAAACCCTCATGACTTTGCTCTCGGACTTTCTCAAAAAGGTTTCATGTCAATGAAGATATTCTACATCCTTTTTAAACCCATGATATTTACTAAATCTTTTCAATGTGAAATTTTTATTGAACCTCAACAAAATGGTAGTCTGACCTTGACAACATAGTATTAGAATGTGGTAAAATGATAGTACATTAGGGAGATTTATTCTAACTGTATCCGAGTTGGATAAAGAATATCTTACTTAATCCACTCACCTAAGAGGAATTAACTTAAGCTATCTCACTATATCCTAAACTAACTAAATTAGGATTTTGCACTAACTTAGTTAAGTATTCAATTTCTTAAATTGACTTTGTCTAAATAAATGATTGTTGATCCAATTAGAAGAGTCCTTGTGCATGCCTTGCTATGACCTAATAGCCAAGTATAGAAATGTCCATTTAATTGATTTAAAGTTAAACTTGAATCTAAGTTAAGATCAAATAATCTTCCCCAATTCAAATTTAACCTCAATCAAGTAAAATTGAAAAACTATCACACAGAATTCATAATGTAACTATGTATTCTATGTATTGAGACTTAGGACAGGTGGCATGATAAGAAAAATTAAATTAAAAATATTTTTAAAAAGTTTTTAAAATCTATACGATTATTTTCTAAAAGTATTTCTCACAAGAGTGATTAACATAGTAATAGTAATGTTTAATGAATTTCATGATATTATCTGGGTGTTATATATATATATATATATATATTTGAAAATTTATATACTTTGAAAATTGATTATTATTGACGAACACTAAGTTTCTAGATCCTTAGGTCAACTATAGAATCGTAGATCTATGGACACTTAGGTATATTTTCTTTATGGTTTATGGTTAAGAAGGATGTCGAAAAGATGTGTCAAATTAAGAGGAAGGTCTTCTGGAAGCTTATTAATTTTTTTTTAAGAAAAGGAATAATTTTCAAGAACACTATTACAAAGTTTTTGAAAGTTGTTTGAAAAATGGAAATAATTTTTCAGAGAATCTTTACAAATACCTTTAGGAAATATAGGTTTCAAAATTTATTTTAGAAATTATTTTCAAAAACTCTTTGAAAAATTCTTCAAAAATATGTTTAACATTACCTTCAAGATTATTTTGCAAAAATATTTTGAAAAACAATATGACTTCAATATTATTTTTGAAATATATTCACTTTCAAAACCCTTTGAAAACAGGAAAAATATTGGGTCTTTCAAAATATTTTTTTCAAAATGATTTTGAAAATTATTTACCTGAAAATTTTTAATATGAAAGACTCTACAAAAATTCTTAGAAACAAACATTTTTGAAAATATTTTGACTAAAGTCTTTTAAAAAGGGATGGATGAGATTGTTGACTAAGGAAAACCGTTCAATTGTTGGTGCAAAATTTAAGAAAAACTTAGATAATATTTTTTTTTATGTATGCTAAAAGAGAAAGAAAGATTTAAGTTAGAAAAATTTAGAACCTCTACAGAAATTTAGCGACCGAAATAATTTTGGTCACTATTTTTGTCCCTATTTAAGCATTTTCTTGTAGTGTATTAGCATGGTAAAATTTAGCTCACTATCATGGTAAAATTTAGCTCACTATGCTTAATAGTCTCGTCTGTGATAAAACTATCAATAATTGCCACTAGCAAGACCGGCAGTGACATATGGAACTCGCAGCAACTATTCAGGTAGTTTGTACGCCGCCGCTGCCATATCCTTGCAATATGCAGGTGAACGTGGCGGCCCATGTGGACAACGAGTCTCAGTCGTATACAAAGGCAGGTGAAGATGGTTGAACGTAAGTTTTTCTGTAAAGCACACTAACTCTCATTCTTATTACTTTCCATTTTTCTTTCTTCTCAATCACTTGACCATCCGAGGAATCACGTATGCCACATCAGTTATGGTAAAAGTAAGAGAGGCTCTACCAATCCGAGCCCACCAGGAAGGGCGACATCAATTCTTGTAGTCTGCTTTCTTCTATCTTCTATTTAATTGACTACTGCTCGAATAGTTGACGAAGACGATAATAAAATTATGACCAAAATAGCCACAAAATATATATGTAATTTAATATATCATGTTATTTTTTTAATCCAGTACTTTCAACCGATTAATTCGTGAGGTAATTGGCATGATCCTACAAAAATTTTCCACCGATCAAAAAGTGGAGATGGATCCTGCGGATGATCGAACATCATGAGTGATTCGAACATTGTAAACGTATGATATAACCTAGATATTCAAACCCTTGTTGTATGGGAGCTTATCCTACCTCTTACAGTACATAGTATCCCAAGGTAAATCTTATATAGAAAAAGAAGGAAAGTAATTGTCCCCACAAGTGTAGTACAATAGTAAACTACTTAGGAAACAAATAAAAGAATTCAAATTCAAATAGGGACTAATATTTTGAAGGCCAATCTCTGAGTAAGTGAATTTACTTGATAGACAAACAATAGAAGGTCGTCTACCTATAAAATTAGTCTAAACTAGATCCAACCCCAGGACAAGTCAGCTTCAATGGATCGATTACAGCTTATTGACTCGGGTCAACAGGTTAGGCCCCTAATGACATTAATAGTCTGGTTCAATATTAATTAACGTATTCTATCTTTTATTTTTTAATATATTATTTTGAATTATGACATCATTCTATCTTTCTATTATTTTTCAATGCATTTACCTCTAAAAAATTTGGATGTGTTTAATTTTGTAACATATTTGCATCGAATTATTTGATACGAGATTATTCTATCTTTAATTCATTAAATTTATTAATTTTATTTAACACTCTTAATTATTAAATAGTATTATTTTATTCATTTAATATTGAATTTATAAAAACTATTTCACATACATGGCATATCCAATAATAAATTTATCAAGAAATAAAATTTATTTGACAATAAAATTATATATATTATTAGTAATGAACATATAAAATTAATTAAAAGATATAATTTATAGGATATATATCTAGACCCAACGTTGGATCAAGTCCAAATCGTGAATTATAATTGTCTTGGATGATTAAGATTAAAAATTGATATTTCAATAACGGTTAAATCGACGGTTTTGAACCGACGAATCATTGATTTGAACTATGGTCTCGTCTAATCTAAACACCTAGATTATCAATAAATAAATAATCAAGAAAAAAAAGTGTTTTAGAAAACGGATGGATGAATAAATAATTTTAAAAATATGAAATATGATTTAACTATTTAAAAAATTTAGATGTTATTTTCTACAATTTTTTACTTAACTTCCCTTGCAATGTAAATCAATTATAAACTTGGCTTTATGCATCACACAGGGTATATCATATGTCCGTAGTGTTTTCGATTCACTCGTGATGTTGGGTTGTCCGCCTATATCCATTTATGTTTTTTAAATTTATCCTGGTAATCGATAAGAAATTTCCATGGAGCCGGACCGGATATTTTCAGGATCAGGAATCCAGGATTTTTTTTTTTCTGGTTTTTAAATTTGGTAATGATTTTGCAGGGGACAGTAAAGCTGAGAAATACAGCTAGAGATATCTTGCCAAATATTGAAAGCGTTGGTCTTCACTATGCTTCACTTGCTAATAACCCGTTTATTTTTTTTTGTTCTTTTTGCTTATGCACTAGGCTGCATGTGCTTGAACATAGTTTCTTAGGTAATTTGTATTTTTAGTCACCCGGCAATTTTTTTCAGTTGCCATTCTTGTGGCCATCCATCATCTAGAATTTGGCTAAAGTGTTTTTTTTCCAAGAGAGGAAACATGCAATATTTCAAGCCCCCCTGGAAGAGGGAAACATAATGACATCTAACAAAGATTTGCAAGAACATTGAAGTTCAAGTTACAATGTGGCAGACATTATAAAAAACATGAGATTTTCTATGGAGTGGTATTCAATTTCTTCTCCAACAAATCAGAACAGATTTGTCCCATCATATCATAGAAGGAGAGCAACTCAGCCAATTGCTCTACTGCCATGTTTTGCATTACCTTCCTGGCCATCGCTCCTCTCTCCTTGGTCATCTTCATCTTTTGCGCATAGGATGAGGAGTTCCTCACAGTTGCACCCATTTGTTTTAACCTTATCTCTTGCTGTGAGCTCAACGCCATGTTTGACTGTTAAGATTTAAATTTCTCATTCTCATAGTAAGCCAAGAGGAATGTAAGAAAGACAACTAGAAACCAGCATAGCCAAGTTTAACTTTGTTGGTAGTTAAGTTTGTTCATTTATCTTACTAAGCTTGTTCAATTCTGAGCTCACTTACTATATTTATAATTTAATTCGAACATTCTGTTATGAGAATGAAAGTATAAACTACGGTGTGCATTCTTCACATGTTCTTTTATGAGTGAAGATATTTATCTCATTCTCATCTTATAGCAACAATCAAATGTGTTATCAAGGGGATTAAATCAGCATTCCTATTATCTTAGCTTCTTGTTGGATAAGTACCTCAAGGAATTCAGCTCCAGCTTCAAGATCTTGCTCTTTCGATGGTGGCATATCAAGCCCAGCAGCATACAAGTTCTTCGCAAGCGAGAAACTCCTCATTATGATCTTCCTTTTCTTTTCCAATTCTTGATTAATCTTTGGGGCATGGTTCAGATTTGCATAGCTATTGACCTTCGTTTGATATGCAACCACTGCCTTGACAAATTCCTATATAAAGAAATATCATTTTAAATGGATACATTTCCTTGCAATTCAATAGCTTTGCATAGAATTCCAGAATTTTCCTACTTATAAACATGAAATAGTTTCATTTCTATTTCATTCCTTTCTTACTGCATCGCTAACCAACCATTGTTAAGTTAATTCTAGTGCCATAACAAAACAGCACACTAAAACATTATAACCGTAGATGTATAGCCTGCCCAATTCCTCAGAAAACGATACCATCACAATCGATACGTTCACCTGTTTAGATCCCCATGATAACATACTATATATCAAAAGTAATATTTCAAACACAGCAATAAATAAACTTAAAATGAAAGATTCATCTTACAAACATTCAAAAATAATATATACGTATATAATAATTCATTTGTTGAAAGTGCTGTCTAATTAATTCACTATTTTACTTGATATGCTTTTTGTATAATTTTTTTTTTTATAATTCAAGTATCTAACTATATAATTTCATTATTCTGTTGCAAAATATGAAATTGCGGCCCCTTTAGAGCGGCCTTACACTTTCTGGAAGGAGGTAAATCAAAGGGATGAGCGGTGAGGCAACTAAAGGAGCATTCCGCACCCGCTTTGATAACTCTTCTGCGTTAACCATCTGCGCTAGCCCATGGGAGCTCCATAATTTCATTATTGAGCTGATGTTCTATCAATCTGATAAGTCTATAACTCTTGTCTAGTATTCTAACTCACTTGAAGTAGAGCAACAGTGAGGCCCAACAGACCAGTCCAAGAGTGTAGCCCAAACAAAAAAAAAAAAAAAAATAGACACTCGGACTCTTTATAGGATGCCAGCGTCAGCGTACGGAGTGCTCAGGTCAGCGGATGATTAAAGGCGAAGAGAAGAGACGGTTGGGCGGTGGAGAGAGAGAGCAAGAAAAGATAGAGTGTGAAGAGTCGAAAGAGAAGAATGGAATAATTCAGGAGAAGAAAAGAGGAAGAAGAAGAGGCTTGCAACACAGGACTGAGCAAAAAGGAAGAGAAGTGGGAGCTGTTGAATTTGGAGAAAATTGTCTAGCATGGAGAGTAAGAAACCTGCATAGAACATTAGAAGAAGAAGGAGAAAGAGGAGGAGGAGGAGGAGGAAGAGGAGGAACTGGTGCAGTTGATATTTAGAGAAAGAAAATAAGAGATATGAGATATTGAAGCATACCATGTTTAGTTTTAGAGGGGAAGTGAAGATGTTTCTCGGTCCATTCAGAGTGTATCCTTCTTAACTAACTATTTGTTATAGAATTTAATTGAATATTGACTTTATTTTGTAGCACAAGATTAGTTAGGGCTTCATGTATAGGGTGACACTCCAGAAATTTTTCTGAATATTTTTTCGATAGAGCAAGAGACTAGTTTAGCACACTATCATGATTTGATTAATAGGAATGTTTATTTTATTGAATAACTAACTAAAATATTAAATGATGTATGTAGCCGTGAAAGTGTTACGTATTATTCGGTTGTGCTGATTTGTTTATTGAAATCAGAAAAGTCGACAACCTTTTTGTTTGATTATCTACTTTCAACGTGAAAGCTATGAAGTCACCTACCAATGGGTTCCATCGGTCATGTCATTATTGTACAGTTCTATGTAATTAGTGCCAACTATCTACTAAAACTGTTGGAGACAGAAGAAAAGAGAAAGGAAATTGCACCTAGATTGTTGGGATTAAGTGAATTCATATTTTCTGAGTGGTACCACCAACATCAATTGCATTCATAAATATTAGATTACTGTATTGAATTTACGATATTATTTAGTTTGTTGTTTGCCCCAACTGATTTATAGGGAAATAATATAAACAAGTAGTACCAGTGGTTTCTTATCTGTTATGGTATTCTACTGCCTCATGATTGAAAAAGCTCATTGCAGAGTGTGGATGAAGTGATGCATATATGATGACCAATAATAAAATTCTCTTTATCACGACTAATGTTAACTATTTCATCTTGTTTATCTGCATACGTCTCATTTTAACAGTGGCATTTTCCCTAAAAATTGTTAATCATGAAAACTATATGAGATCGTAGCACCACTTCAGTATATGAAAATTCCATATGCGGTAAGGGAAGTTGCAATCGATGTAAACAGATATAACAAATATAATTGATGTACCTGATAAGCTTTAGGGCAACCAGGGTAATCGAACTCTTCGGATCCGGGCCGACGCATGCGCTCCGGGTGAAACTGCAAGCCCATGATGAATTTGCCCTCGTCCGGATGGTACGCATCGGGGTCATAGAAACCCTCCACCAAACCATCCGCCGCGAACGCCATCGGCACGAACCGCTCCGCCAGCCGCTTCACCCCCTGGTGGTGGTAGCTGTTCACCGCGATCGTCATCTCCTCTGGCCTCAGTGATTCTGCAAACCACTCGTGCAGCGGCGTCCCTTCCGCCACTTTCACCTCGTGCCGGTGCCCATCGTAGTCGCCGTAGTTGATGTGCTCGACGACGGCCCCGACACCGCTCTTCCTGTGGAGCTCCTTCTCCACGTCCTGGTACAGGGATCCGCCGCAAGCCACATTGAGGACCTGCGAACCGCGGCAGATGCCGAGAAAGGGAATATTGCGCTCGAGGCAGAGCTTGGCGAGACAGAGTTCGATGGAGTCCTTCTCGCGGTCGACGGTAGCGTCGCTGGCGTGCAGGCTGCGGATCTCGTCGAGCTCCTCGGAAGATAGGCCCCCGGAGGCGTCAGCAGCGTAGTGGGACGGGTCGATGTCCTCTCCCTCACACAGCAACACGCCGTGGATCGGCTCGAAGCTCTCGAGGAGCATGTGCACGCCCGCGACCCGCGGCACGATCACCGGCACCGCGCCGTATCCCACGATCAAATCCAAATGGTACTCCCCTGTTTCAAGATCGATCCATCTCAATCTTCTCATCGACTTTGGACGAACAAAATGATCCGGAAAGCAGGATACTCACCGACGAAATCGACGAACTTGTTTTTGCGAACGCAGCGGCGGGAGACGATGAGGACGCGCGGAAGGAGTTTGGAGAGATCGGAATCGGAGGAGGGCGCCATTGTGATCCTAATCCGCTCTGCTCGCCTCGCCTCGCCTCGCCTATTTATTGCTTAATAGTTAATTCTAACGAATTGCTTCTCGCTTGCTCTTCTATAGGATTAGGGTTGCCTATTTATAGACTGAAGATGAACATCACAATTTTGGTATTTAATTAATCATTTGACCCTTTTTTATATTTCAAAATTCCACCCTGGGTCCACGCAGGCCACTCCGGCTCTTCCCACGACAAGCCGCCGCGTTACACACAAAAAATCGAATACTAATTCTAATTGCGAACAACGTGAAACGAGTGGATGCGGGAACACGGCATGCGGTGGAAAAAAGTCAAAACAGGAAACTGTTATGGTTGCTAATTAAAATGATTTTATCTGGAGAAGTTAATTAATTAATTAATTAATTGGCAAGATCAAGGGGGGATGCGATCAGTCTGGTGAGGATTGCCACGTAGGTAGTCGTTATCTGGGGACGGTCAGAAATGGAAGCGCCACGGCAGATGCTGTTTGCGTCGCTATTGGCGCAATGAACCCGTACTTCGTTCACCTGAGTCGGTGAGTCGGAAGGCAGCTGTCGTCGCACGTAAATAAAAACGTGCTCGGACGACGTGTGCAGTGTGCTCCAGTGCGGCCATGAGTTTCGTTCCTTTGAATCTCATTCGTTCATGAACTAACGACTGAAATCAATTCTTCTCTTGATCGGACGGCTCCTCCTTCCCGAACGCAGGGGCTAATCTGGATCTTTTTCGGAACACAAAGATAATGGGAATCGACCGATCGTATTGAATTTGAAACTAGACAAGGCAAAAGAACGATGCGCAATTGCTGTTGATTTATCGTAAAGCTTCAGATCAGATCTGTAAACAAAGGAGCAGATAATAACGACACGAGTGCAGCAGATTAAAGTTCCACATCAGACATTTCTCCTGTACTTATCTGCACATTGAAGTTCTATAAACATCTCCATTGAACATTAGGTCCTCAGCCAAGATAATCTATTATATTTTTGTAGAAAGTAACTAAAGATAATCTACACTTTTTTAATATTATTAGGATGATGCAAGAAACCAAGGAAATAAATGAACATGCATGATGCATCCCGACAAACAAAGATAATGTATCCAAAATAAAAAAACTATATATTATAAGTTTAGTTTTATTGTTTATGTTGCTATTGAAAGGAAAAAAAATCATACATGATTTTTATATCTTTTATAAGTATATAGTCTTCCAAATATAATGATTTTAGAAGTGCTTCATCTAATTCTTCTATTTAATTTAATAGACTTATATTTTGACTAGTTAATTGAAATATTGATCGTGGACCGTTAACTCTTATTTCCAATTGACTAAATATATGTTTAGTCAATTTGTGTGCATATATATCTTTTACTTGATTGTTATTTCAATTGATTCAAAACACTTTCAGTTGACTCTAAGTTAATTCAAAACCTATCAGCCAAACAAACGATCTAATTTTTTAAATTCAAATACTGAATCAGTCGATTATCTCATCGATTCAAATTATTTTCAGCTGATTTAATTCAATTCTAGTAAATTCAATTCAAAGTAGAAGTATATTTGTGAGCAGAACGTCTTGAGTCAATTATCATATCAACTCAATTATTTAGTTGATTGAATGTAACTTTCATGCTTAAGTACAAGTTTATTGTGAAATTCAAGATCAATAAATTTTCTCATAACATGTCACAACCCAGAGTCCTTGCCTCTAAATATTCTTCTATATGCCAAGAGTTTAGACTTTTTCTGCTTGTCAAGAGGTTAAGCTTTTAGGATTTATGGTCAAGTCTTTCTTATCTCTATTAACCTTCTCCATTTGCCAAGATATTTTTTTGTATCTACAACTTTTGTTAATTTTTTTTATTTGTTAAGTATATGATGAATCTTAATTTGTTTAACAATTCTTATTGAACTTCCTTATTATCAACTTTTGGTCGACATTAATTTATTAGGGCTTTTTGCATTTATAATTTCATGTTAAATTTTATGAACTTGTATACTTACAACTAAAATCACCAACCAAACTTCATAAGAGAAATGAAAAAATAAAAAAGTTATGAGATTGGCTCCTTGATATTCATGAATCACACTATACTTCCATGCTTATCTATTGCTCATCTAATATCAGTTTGACCTGTTTATATAAAACAAGTAAAGAATGTAATGCTAAAGGCATCTCCAATGCAAGAACCTCAAACTGGATTTTTTTTTTTTTTTTTTTTTTGTGTGTTTTTCAAATGTCACATCATTATTACGTCAAAAGGGAAAAAAATCTTACTCTTTTCTCTATAAAAATCCTCCTAATAATTTCTTTTTACAGGTCTCACACTCAACAATTTACAAATCTTTGAAAAATCTTCAACTACTATTTAATGGTCACTTTCATATATATATATATATATGAAAGTGACCTCCTGTGTGTCTCCATGTGCACCACATTTAGACTTTCAAGTGCTCGAAACACTTTCGAACAGCCTGCACACTCATCGGTCACGAGGATCTGGCAACATTTTAATTATTGAAAATATAAAATTTTAAATAGAAGAAGTACAACATTAAGCAATGAATTATAACAAATAATTTATATAAAACATAAGATAGTTAATAAATTAATCATTCATTGATCACACCTGTAGCATGTCCAGATGTGCTCAACCAAGTCAGCTCAAAGTTGATGATGTACTTGACTATCATGTACCTCACAGTTTTGATACAAAATCAATATAGGAGAATCCAATCTTCTAAAGGGTATAACTTTTGATTCAAGATTTGGAATCAGACTTAGTTAGCACTCACATATATAGAATTTAAAAATCTACGCTTGTTATTAGCTAGGGAACTCATAACCTCTAAGTTTCAGGCCCAAAATCAACCATTTAGGCCCTATTCTGAGCCTATAAATATCTTTTTATTATTTTAAGTAATTTCTATTTTTATAGTATCTAGGGTATTTAAGGTATTTTTGGTATTTCTGATATTTATAGGTTATGATTTGTCTATATCAACGTTCTGTTTTATTAATTCCTTTTTATTGAGAAAATTTTATTTTCTAGTAAGATTTCTTTCATTTCTTTACAAGATAGGAATAGAGACTTATATATTAGGATTTTTTTTTTAAGTCTTAAGGTCTAAAGTATATATAAACACACATTTAGATGGTTGAGGAATCATCCCTCTATTATTAACAAAGTCTCTTTTTTGACAAACTATGGGATTCTCTTTGGTGTTTTTCAAGTTCTCTTCTTGCATTTTCCTTCAATTTTCCTTTTTGATTTACCCATAGGATAATCACTATCCTACCTGGCGTCAAGTTTCTCTAAAGGTATTCTTGAAACTCTTGAGTAGAACCCTAAAATATTTATGTCAGAGGATTTCCTTCATCATCCAACTAATAGATTATTGCATCTCTCTCATCCTTAATAATCATATTGTGCATAATAATACATGTATACATGATCTCTTTCAAGTCATTCTCCTACCAAAATCATCCTGGACTTCTGATCATTGCCCAATAAGATTGGAACACTCAAAACATTGGCTCAACGACATTTCTTATATCTTTTTATCTTTGCTTTAATATCTTTCTCTTGGAATCCTAGGGTGTAGAGAATGCTCTTGGCGAAAGTAGCACATTATATTCTTATATATCCCATCAGTTAGATGGTACTCTTTTGTATATTGTGTGTTGCTTACTACAAAATTAACCTTTGATGTGTTTCCTTGTGGGACATTGTTGAATAAAGGTGATTCATTGAGTATATTGATATCATTGTGCGACCCTGTGATTCCAAAAAAGGCTTGTCATTGTAGGATCGTAGAATACGAGAGAGAGAGGAGGAGAATCTCGTTTGTTTTAGAACCTTTTTTTGTCTTGTTTTGTAAATCCAAATTAAAATAATAGTAGTGGAAATAAAGTAAGAACATAGTTTATTTTTACTTAGTTCGTAGTCCAACAACTACTACTCCAAGACTCGCGATCCTTGATCGCTTCGGAGGACAATCTAATATAATTCTTCCAAAGAAATAAAATCATACAAATATATATGAAGGTGAATAGTAATTATTGGTGCAACCTTAGGTCAAGGTTGACCTGGTTGACCTGACTCGAGTTGACCTGACTCGAGTTGTATTTTGATGTTTGACGAGAATAGAAAAGCTCTATTCTGATGTTTGACGAGAGTAGAAAAGTTGTATTCTGATGTTTGACAGAATACAAACTTGGGAGATTGTGGGTGTAATCTTTGGTCAAGGTTGACCTGGTTGACCTGGTTGACCCGAGGTGAGTCGACCTGATTCGGGAAATCCTGGTGAGTGAAGCCAGGTGAAAGTCCTGGTGAGTGAAGTCAGGCAAGGGAAAGTCCTGGTGACTGAAGCCAGGTAGTTGGAAAGTCCTGGTGAGTGAAGCCAGGTAAGGGAAAGTCCTGGTGAGTGAAGCCAGGCAAGGGAAAGTCCTGGTGAGTGAAGCCAGGTAATTGGAAAGTCCTGGTGAGTGAAGCCAGGCAAGGGAAATCCAGATAAGTCAAGGTTGACCAGACATCTAGTGAAAAGTCCAAGCAGGGAGCTTGGCACGAGTAAAGTCCAAATATGGAGACTTGGCACGGAAAAGTCCAAGCAAGGAGCTTGGCACGGGAAAAGTCCAAGTATGGAAGCTTGGCATGCGAAGTCAGAGAGGGCTCGGGAGCTCGTTCTCTGGACCAGACAGAGTTGGAGAGGGCTCGGTAGCTCGTTCTCCGGACTAGGTCAGAGAGGGCTCGGTAGCTCGTTCTCTGGACCGGATGAAGTCGGAGAGGGCTCAGTAGTTCGTTCTCCGGACTAGGTTAGAGAGGGCTCGGTAGCTCGTTCTCTGGACCGGACGTGGAAGTCGGAGAGGGCTCGGTAGCTCGTTCTCCGGACTAGGTCAGAGAGGGCTCGGTAGCTCGTTCTCTGGACCGGATGGAGTCGGAGAGGGCTCGGTAGCTCGTTCTCCGGACTAGGTCAAAGAGGGCTTGGTAGCTCGTTCTCTGGACCGGACGAAGTCGGAGAGGGCTCGGTAGCTCGTTCTCCGGACTATGTAGGGTTTAGGGCTGGGAGCTCTAAACCTGGATCGGTCTGGTGACCGATCCAGTGATATGCTGGTTGACTGATCGGTCTGGTGACCGATCAGTAACCAAACAGTGTGTTTCTGTGAATTACCTGATCGGTCTGGTGACCGATCAGAAGCGAAGAAGATCGGGAGAAGAAAGAGGGGGGATCGGTCTGTGGACCGATCCACCTGAGTCCTGATCGGTCCACAGACCGATCAGAGACGAGGCCAACTCTCACAGAGAGTTGGCTGATCGGTCCCAAGACCGATCAGAACACTCCTGGACCGATCAGGAGTGTGCATGATCGGTCCAGGCCCTAGCCGTTGCAACACAACGGCTAGTTTATGTGTCTTCTTCTTCGCAGGTTATATATCGAGGTCGAGGGCCTCTACTTTACTAGTTCTTCTTCCTCACTCTTGCGATCTGAGATTTGCTGAGCTCCCTATTCCTGAAGCTTCGTGTGAGCTTCCCTCGACTGGGTGATCAGTTGCTGTTGACATTGTGAAGTTGCTGCTTCATCGAACTCCAGTCGACGAGAAGGCAAGCAAGGTGTTTTTACATTTATATTGTTCTTGTTTTCTTTTTCTATTTATTGTACTCCATTCTTGCTGTTGTAAGAGAGATTGTGGCGAGGTTTCTCCACCCAGAAGGAGTTCATATTAGTCGGTTATCCGGGGTCTCATCCACCGACGGATTGATAGGCTTCGTCCACCTTACGGACACGCTGAGGAGTAGGAGTATCATCTCCGAACCTCGTTACATCATCGAGTTTAAGGTTTTCTATTCTTTGTTTCATTTCTACCCGGGGTCAAATGAGCACGTGGTGTGTTTCCAATGCAAGCAAAGGGGACACTATAGGAGCCAGTGTCCGAGGGGGAGGCAACCTCACAAGGACAAGAGACCAAGCACATCGATAGGGGGAGCTAAGGCAAACCCTAAGGTAACCTTTAAGGCACATTCTTGCAATTTGAATAAGACACATGTTAATAGTAGTTTTGTTGCAATTGTCAATAAAGATAGGCATGATAACAATAGAAATCAATACATGTGCTTAGGTGCCAAACATGTTAGCCTAGGTAAGGACAATTCTAGAAATGCTAACCCTAGAATTAACTCATCTAAGGCTAAGGAGAACCTAGGTAGAAATCTCAAAACAACTAGACATATGCCTAGGAATACCTCAAAGATAAATGACAAATTAAAACTTGAGGTATTAGAAAAGGAAAATCAAGTCTTGAGGTCAAGACTTGACAATTTAGAAAAGGCCCTTAAGAATTTAGAGAAGTCAACTCTATGGTCTAAGGGTCAAAAACCAAAGCCCAAGGACATGAGAGGTTTGTGTCACAAACCTAAGTCTCAAGTAGTCAAGCCCACTTATCATGATGTTTCATTCGATTATGGAACAAGACCTAGGGCTAGAAAGACCATCACCAAGGTCACAAGGGGAGTCACCCCTAGAGTTGATCTTGATGAGTCCCAAATGACCAAGGCTTTAAAGCCTAGGAGGGTCATTAGGAGGGTTGCTAGGGAAGTCATCCCTAGTGAATATTTAGTGAATCCAATGAGCTCCAATAGGTATTGGGTTCCTAAGAGCGTGATTCCATCACGCTAGATGGTTTAGGGTGTGTCAACCTTACTTGAATAGGTAGTTAACCTAATCATGGCAAAAGGTGGCACTTTAGGAATTTTCAAGGTGTAATCAAGCCTTGAAAATGAAATGGAAAGTTATTCCTAAGGTGATTAGGATGTGCCAATCACATTTGAGGAGTTTTCTAGGGTCAATCTAATTGGCACATAGTGATCTAAAAATCTTTAGTATATGATTTTAGGTCTATTACACTTAGGAATATGGAATTTATGGCAAATGATCAAAATTATCAAAAATGGCAACTAAGGCTAGAATTAGGTATTTTCTATACCTTTATATATTATTTGCCATGTATTGTTTGTCATATACCATGTCATGACATCATATTTAATTCATTATCATTTGAAAGGTCATGATAATACTTAGGTTAGTTATATGTCATGCCTTATTTAAGTTTCATACTTTATGACATGACATCATGACATTGGCACATGTTTTTACTTATGATATTATTTTATGTCATGTCATCATCTCTTGCATTTATCAATTAATTTGATTTAAGGATAAAAACACAATTTGATATGGAGATCAAATTGTTGTTTAGAAAATGCATGAGAACTTAGATTAAGATGACCTAAACCATATCTCACATCAAAATTGACTTGGATGTGTTTGATACACCTTAGATGTGTGTGAGATATTAAGATTATGAGTTAGGATCAAGGTGCATAGTTCTTGTACCTAGATGAGTCTAATTCAAAATGGAGGATCATAAGGAAAGCTTGCGTACAAGTCATGTACACTTAGCCCTAAGATTGTGGTCCTAAATTGAATGGTTTAAAATCATTTCAAAATTGATTTGAAAAACCTTGATGAAGCTTTTCTAGTGATAGCATTCATCTTTGAGCAAGTTGATACAAAGTTTAGGTAAACTTGAACTATTTCAAAGTTTTTAAACTTTGTATCAAGATTTGAAAATGGAAGCTATTTTCATAGAAAACTATTTTTCCATTATAGTATATATTATGAGGAATGTATCCTCAAAATTTCATAATTTTTGAAATTTTCTGTAGTTTTGTAGGGGTTTCTGAATTTCGGAAGGAAGAAATTCAAAAATCAGAAATCGACATGTGTGACCGATCAGGAGGTTCCCTGATCGGTCCAGGGGATGCTGGATCGGTCACTGGACCGATCCAGGGAGCTCCTGATCGGTTTGGTGACCGATCGGGCGTGCCAAAATGCTGATTTTCGACTGTGTTGTCTAAAATTTCAGCTGAAAGTTAAAACAAAGTTTGTGTTTTGGATTTCTAAAGGTTTGAAACTCTCCAAGACATTGTTGGTGCAATGGTCAAGGGGGAGTTGACCTTTAGGGGGAGTTTTACCTATTAGTCAAGGGGGAGTTGACTTTTAGGGGGAGTTTTTACTCTAAAGACTTGAGTGATATGAGATTATCACTAAGTTGATTGCTGACTTTAGTATCAAGGGGGAAATTAAGGGTTTCAATGAAAGATATGGGACTTTCATTAGGAATAAACTCTTGACCTTGATTCACTCTTTTTGATGTGTGTCAAAAAGGGGGAGAATGGGAGAATGTCCAAAGAATGTTCAAGGAAGAACATTAGAGTTTGGGGAGAATGTTCAAGGAAGAATATTGGGAAACCTAAGTTAGCTTATAGGGAAACCTAATATTCTTACTCCACTTTTTGGTTTTGTCAAACATCAAAAAGGGGGAGATTGTTGGTGCAACTTTAGGTCAAGGTTGACCTGGTTGACCTGATTCGAGTTGACCTGACTCGAGTTGTATTTTGATGTTTGACGAAAATAGAAAAGCTCTATTCTGATGTTTGACGAGAGTAGAAAAGTTGTATTCTGATGTTTGACAGAATACAAACTTGGGAGATTGTGGGTGTCATCTTTGGTCAAGGTTGACCTGGTTGACCCGAGGTAAGTCGACTTGATTCGGGAAATCCTGGTGAGTGAAGCCAGGTGAAAGTCCTGGTAAGTGAAGCCAGGTAGTTGGAAAGTCCTGGTGAGTGAAGCCAGGCAAGGGAAAGTCCTGGTGAGTGAAGACAGACAGTTGGAAAGTCCTGGTGAGTGAAGTCAGGCAAGGGAAATCCAGATAGATCAAGGTTGACCAGACATCTGGTGAAAAGTCCAAGCAGGGAGCTTGGCACGAGTAAAGTCCAAGTATGGAGACTTGGCACGGAAAAGTCCAAGCAAGGAGCTTGGCACGGGAAAAGTCCAAGTATGGAAGCTTGGCATACGAAGTCAGAGAGGGCTCGGGAGCTCGTTCTCTGGACCAGACAGAGTTGGAGAGGGCTCGGTAGCTCGTTCTCCGGACTAGGTCAGAGAGGGCTCGGTAGCTCGTTCTCTGGACCGGATGAAGTCGGAGAGGGCTCAGTAGCTCGTTCTCTGGACTAGGTCAGAGAGGGCTCAGTAGCTCGTTCTCTGGACTGGACGTGGAAGTCGGAGAGGGCTCGGTAGCTCGTTCTCCGGACTAGGTCAAAGAGGACTCGGTAGCTCGTTCTCTGGACCGGATGGAGTCGGAGAGGGCTCGGTAGCTCGTTCTCCGGACTAGGTCAGAGAGGGCTCCCGGACGACGTCGGAGAGGGCTCGGTAGCTCGCTCTCGGACTAGGTAGGGTTTAGGGCTGGGAAACCCGATCTGTGACCGACCGATCAGATCTTCGGTCGATCGGTCTGGTGACCGATCAGTAACCAAACAGTGTGTTTCTGTGAATTACCTGATCGGTCTGGTGACCGATCAGAAGCGAAGAAGATCGGGAGAAGAAAGAGGGGGGATTGGTCTGTGGACCGATCCACCTGAGTCCTGATCGGTCCACAGACCGATCAGAGACGAGGCCAACTCTCACAGAGAGTTGGCTGATCGGTCTGGGGACCGATTAGCCTAAGGCCTGATCGGTCCCAAGACCGATTAGAACACTCCTGGATCGATCAGGAGTGTGCATGATCGGTCCAGGCTCTAGCCGTTGCGACACAACGGCTAGTTTATGTGTCTTCTTCTTCGCAGGTTATATATCGAGGTCGAGGACCTCTACAGTACTAGTTCTTCTTCCTCACTCTTGCGATCTGAGCTTTGCTGAGCTCCCTATTCCTGAAGCTTCGTGTGAGCTTCCCTCGACTGGGTGATCAGCTGCTGTTGACATCGTGAAGTTGCTGCTTCATCGAACTCCAGTCGACGAGAAGGCAAGCAAGGTGTTTTTACATTTATATTGTTCTTGTTTTCTTTCTCTATTTGTTGTACTCCATTCTTGCTGTTGCAAGAGAGATTGTGGCGAGGTTTCTCCACCCAGAAGGAGTTCATATTAGCCGGTTATCCGGGGTCTCATCCACCGACGGATTGATAGGCTTCGTCCACATTACGGACACGCCGAGGAGTAGGAGTATCATCTCCGAACCTCGTTACATCATCGTGTTTGAGGTTTGATATTCTCCACTTTCATTTCTACATTGTATTTCTGCTGCGCTAACTAAAATTATAGGAAGAAACGCGAATTTGGGGTCGGCTATTCACACCCCCCCCCCCTCTCTAGTCTCGACCATCGATCCTAACAGTAATAACCTACTAGTACCTTAAATGAATGCAAGAAATAATAAAGTATACTAACAATGTTAGAATGTAGATGAAGCGTAGGTTATCGGTGCTCCTCACAACGTCGTAGTAGTATAAGATCTTGCACGAACAGTATCAACGGAGATGAAATGAAGTAGAGATAGAGTTGTTCTTCGGCTAAGACCTTAAGGGATCTTTATAGGCAACGTTCATTCGACTAAAAAGATATTCTGTTGACTAAACCTTTTAATTTGGTTGACGAAACCTCCTATTCGTCAACTGAATCTTGTGCCTTTACTTATTTGCTTTGATCAGATCCATCTAATCCTATGATTTTTGGTGTTCGATTGACTGATAAAGTTGATCCATCGACAGAACCCTGAGTATACCTTTTCTGCATGATCCGATCTAATCCAGAATCTCTTACCAAATGTGGATTAGTTGACAGATAAAGCTTATCGGACAACTGAACAATCTCTGTTCCAAATTTACTGAGCTTCAATTTGGTTTTGTATTGATCCGGCGGTTAGAACAGGGGACCCCTATTCTGAGGGGTCCATGCCACGCTGGAGTCAAAAGGCCAAGTGGCCGACCGGATAGGCAGACCGACCGGCCTATGCAGATCGACCGGTGAATAGCTGAGGCAATAGGCGCCCCGACTGAAGTTGAGGTTCCGACGCTCAATAGAACAGTAGCAAAGAGCCGAGCGGAAGGCCTAAGAGAAGGTGATGTACTGCTAACAGTTCTTACATAGCACCCTACCGAAGTTCTCCCCAGCATATCGCTGCAAACGGCAGTCCGGACGTGAGGAGAGTGCCGCCCGGACTGCGCATGAGATGAGATCCGTCCGGCCGGCGCGTGAACTCCCCGTTCAGCCGGACGGACAGACGTCCCGACCGGCGGTGTGTAAAGGAGAACAGGAACATCTTCTGACAGCCGTCAAGTCCTATGGCTAGGCCATACTCCAAGTCTGACAACGGGGTGTTCTGCTGTCCCATCGAAGACGTGATTGGACTGTAGCAGTATGGCGTCAGGTAAGCATTCTAACAGACACATACCGAAGTATGGGCTACGGACATGTATGTGCCTCGGTGGGCGCATAGGAACCTTTTCACCATCCTATATAACGAGCCTCATACTTCGACGGAGGTACGCGTGAGACATCTTTGGAGCTAATTTTTCCACCATCTGCTTACCTGACTTGAGCGTCGGAGGGTCGCCGCCGGGAACCCCTTCCCGGCCCGACTTCTGTGCAGATTCGCCGGAGCTTCGTGCCACCAGTCGAAGATCCACGTCAGCAGTCGGAGAGCGCCACGTGCCCAGCGTCCGCTGATTCAACATTCGGACAGGATCAAATTGGCGCCGTCTGTGGGAACGCTCCTGCATCCGAACGGAAACAATGGACGAGGCTGGACGACAACACACGGTGACGCTTTCGACGGAGGAACTCGACGCCTTGATCGAGATAAGGGCCGCCAAGCTTGTGGAGCAAAAACAGAAAGTCACAGCCGAGCGGTCGGAGCAGCAAGCAACGTCAGCGTCTGGTGGCCGAGCGGAGGCACCACAGGCCACCGTTGCATTTCATCGGGCCCTATTCCGCACCCCCGAGCCCGCAGCAACTAGAGATCGGGGATCTTCTTCTGATGAAAGGCCTAGACGGGATGACAGAAAAGGAAAAGCCCCCCCAGCGGATGCATCGCCCGAGCGAATTAACCGCCAATTTTCGGAGGTCATTCTAAGAGACCCCTTGCCGAAGCACTACGTGCCTCCGACGATCGGCGAGTATAATGGGACGACCGACTCGGATGATCATCTGGGTAAGTTTGATAATACAGCTACGCTCCATCAATACACTGATGGAGTGAAATGTCGAGTTTTTCTTACTACTCTCTCGGGATCGGCTCAACGGTGGTTTCGGAGGCTGCCGGACGGATCCATCACAAGCTTCAAGGACTTCCGAACGACCTTCCTCCACCATTTTGCGAGCAGTCGGCGCTACCAGAAAACGAGCGTGAGCCTGTTCGCCATCAAGCAAGAAGCCCGTGAATCGCTCCGAGCTTACATCCAGCGGTTCAACAAAGTGGCGATGGGCATTCCAACGGCCACCTCGGAAACTATGATGAATGCCTTTACGCAAGGCCTCGTGGACGGGGACTTCTTCCGCTCGCTCGTTCGGAAGCCTCCTCGAGATTATGACCATATGCTACACCGGGCCAACGAATATATCAACGTAGAGGAAGCGCAAGCGGCCAGGAAAAAAGAAACTCCAACCGAGCGGGCTCCTCCTGCCGAGCGGAAACAGCACGCCGCTCATCAGCCGCCCAGAGGACCAAGGGCCGAAGCAATTCGATCCCCCCACGCCAGGTCCCATGTGCAAGAGGTAGCTGCCGCCCGGCCCAAGCCAAGGAAGAAATGGACCCCGATGTTCTGCTCCTTCCACCGGACGGATACACACAACACAAGGGATTGTCGAAGTCTTCCCTTCGTGACTCATCCCGTGCCCCGGAATGTCGGACGACGGTCTCCCTCAGTCGACAGGCGACAGAGACCTAATGAAGCCGATCGGACGCGAGCTGATAGGCGACAGCCACAGACTCCCGATCGACATCGTTCTCTAAGGCAAGAGAATCGCCGAGCGTCAAGAGAAAGGTCTCGACCATCCGCTCGGGAGGAAGAAAATAGAAGCAATACTTCCCGAGGCGAGATCAATATCATTGCTGGTGGGCCGACCGGAGGAGACTCCAACCGAGCAAGAAAGGCGGGCGTCCGTCAGCTCCAGATCCATGCAGTCGGCTGTAGCCGAGAGCGGGCGAGCGGACCGGAAATCAGTTTCGGTCCAGGGGACTTGGAAGGAGTTGAAGTACCCCACGACGACGCTCTGCTCATCAAAGCGGTAATAGCGAATTATACTATCCACCACGTTTTTATTGATACAGGGAGCTCGGTCAACATCATCTTCAAGAAAGCATTCGATCAGCTGCAAATTGACCGTGCCGAGCTGCTGTCCATGACAACCCCCTCTACGGGTTCACGGGCAACGAAGTCCTGCCGGTCGGGCAAATCCGGCTAGCCATCTCACTGGGAGAAGAGCCGCTCAGGAGGACGAGGACAGTGAACTTCGTGGTGGTGGACTCTCCCTCATCCTACAACGTCATTTTGGGACGACCGGCGCTTAGCGAGTTTCGGGCAGCCGTCTCAACCTTCCACCAGAAGATCAAGTTTCCCGTCGAAGACAAAGTAGGAGAGGTACGGGGAGACCAACTGGCCGCTCGGTGATGCTACATCGAGATGGTCCGAGCAGAAGTCAATTCCGCTCGGAAATCACCACGGATCGAGGTGAATGCTATAACTGAAAAGCTTCCCTCTTTAGTTTACGAAGAAAAAGAGGAAGTACAGATACACCCCACCCGATCGGAGGCTACAACATTCATCGCGTCCGATCTGGAGGCCAACCAGAAAGAGGAGGTGATTCAATGCCTCAGGAGAAACCACGATGTCTTCGTCTGGTCGACACACGAGTTGCCCGGAATTTCACCAAGTATAGCGCAGCATGAACTACACGTCCGACCGGACGCACGGCCCGTGAAGCAGAGAAAAAGAGATTTCAGCGCCAAGCAGAATGCCATCATCCGAGCGGAGGTGGAGAAACTCTTGGAGGCCGGCCATATCCGCGAGGTGCAGTTCCCGAGCTGGTTGGCTAACGTAGTATTAGTCTCCAAGCCGGGCAACAAGTGGAGAGTATGCATAGATTTTCGGGATCTCAACAAAACTTGCCAAAAAGACTTTTATCCTCTGCCTCGGATATATCAGCTGGTGGACTCTACGGCTGCCTGTGAATTAATCTGTATGCTCGACGCCTACCAGGGCTATCACCAAGTGCCGCTCGCCCGTGAAGATCAAGAAAAAGTCAGCTTCGTGACGGCCGACGGCACATATTGCTATAATGTGATGTCGTTCGGATTAAAGAATGCGGGGGCCACATATCAGCGCTTGATGAATAAAGTATTCAGAGAGCAGATCGGGCGGAATCTAGAAGTTTATGTGGACGACATTCTCATTAAGTCCGTCCGAGCGGAAGACCATCGAACTCCGACGTTAAATATCGAGAGACGAGCCGGCGTCTATAAACGTCCGAGCGGAAGACCGTCGAGCTCCAACGTTAAATATCGAGAGACGAGTCGGCGTCTATAAACGTCCGAGCGGAAGACTGTCGAGCTCCGACGTTAAATATCGAGAGACGAGCCGGCGTCTATAAACGTCCGAGCGGAAGACCGCCGAGCTCCGACGTTAAATATCGAGAGACGAGTCGGCGTCTATAAATGTCCGAGCGGAAGACCGTCGAGCTCCGACGTTAAATATCGAGAGACGAGCCGGCGTCTATAAACGTCCGAGCGGAAGACCGTCGAGCTCCGACGTTAAATATCGAGAGACGAGCCGGCGTCTATAAACGTCCGAGTGGAAGACCGTCGAGCTCCGACGTTAAATATCGAGAGACGAGCCGGCGTCTATAAACGTCCGACCGGATAGCCATTCACATGATACAATCAACGATAGCCTGGTTGTTAAGACCAACATACGGCTGAGCGGCTCGCTTATCAAAAATATACGGAAAACCCCTTTGGGGGTAAGGCACAAAGCAAAAATTGGTCAATGAGAACTAAAGATAATTACCATACCAACGAAGGGCGTTCTCATGCCGAGCAGCTGCTCAGTCGCATGATGAAAGACGTTATTAAAAACAATCGACTTTTGTCTGACAGAGCGTGGTGCCGAGCGGAGGAGTTTTAAAAAACACTTTAGTTATGACGAGAGAAAAATTTCTTGCCAAAACAAAAGTTGAAGGAAAGGAAAAGATTATCTATTAAGCACAGGGCTAACCAAAAAAGTTACAGCAAAAATAAGTTTGGCCGAACGGCGGGGATACAAAAAAGTTCATAAGAAACACTCCTCATGCGTCGAAATCAAAAAGAGCATCAGGGATGGTGCCCATCACGGTCGCGAGGTCCTCGGGAGGGATGGTCAGCTCGGCGGGCAGGTGGCCTTTGGCCTTTAAGTGATCCACAGCCGCTTTGATCGCCTCTTCAAAGGTGAGGGAGATCTTGTCAGTAAATTTCTCCCCAAAGGCATCCGAGCGGACGAATGCCTTCCTCACCTCGTCGGAGCGAGCCGACTCCCCCTCTTGATACTCTTTGAGTTCGGCGTGGGCAGCGTCGCTGGCAGCTTGGAGATCCTTCAAATTTCCATCAAATCTATGAAGATCGGCCGAGCGGCTCTCCTTCTCGGTGGCCAGAAGAGCATCCAGATCCTTGATGTGTTGCTCCAGCCCTCTGATCTCCACCTTCATTCGGTCCATGTCATCGATGGCATGTCGCTTCCGAGTGGTCGCCGTCTTGATCTCCTTGTCTTGTTGTTTGACCATCGCTTCAAGCCGAACGACCTTGCTCGCCAGATCGGAAGCCCGTTTCCGTTCGGCTTCCAGTAATTTTTTAGCCTACTCCAAAGCGGTCGTTGATTGTCGGTTGTCCCCGACGGCTTTAAGTTTTTTCAATTCATCCTCCAGCTCGTCCAACCGATTGCTAATGGCAATCTGCTCCACCCAGTTCTACGAGCAAAAGTGAACAGGTTAAAAACTTAATTCAAATACACGAACAAAGAAAAAGAGCATACCCCGGTGGCCTGTTGGAGGTTGTTGTCGCCGAGCTGCCCGGGAGTCATCCCTTTTATTCGGCGCCGAGCGTCCTCCCAAGCTTTTGCAAGAGGGCCCGTCAAGGTAATCTGCTGCTCGGGGACCACTGGCCGATCAGCAGCAGCCATGTATTCCTCTGAGGGGAGGCGCAGAACGGTTTTAATTAAATTCGAGCCGCTCGGCTCGCTCTGAGAAGCATCGGCCTTACCGGTGGACGAGGAGGGAAGCTCGCCCAAACGCCTGATACGGCGCAGAGTTCTAGAAGGGCTGGACGACGGCACCTCATAGCTTGCCCTCGGAGAGCCATGTTGGGTCGGGGTACTCTCTAGAGAAATGGTCCCCGATATCATCGGAGCATCCGCGCTCCACTCGGGCTGTGGCTCATCCAAGGCAGTTGATGCAGATGCCTGCTCTAGTCGTCTGCGTTTCCGAGTGAGCAGGGGAACATCATCGGCCGAACGACCTTCCACCTCGGCTTGGGTAGAAGGTTCTGTGCCGCCCGCTGCCTCGTCGTGGGAGGTAGCAGCTGCTAAGGCTTCAGGGGCATCCTGAGTCCCCTCACCTAATTCGTCGGTCGGATCGGCTGGATCAAGGCCCCGCTCGGCGACCTCCTTGTTCGTCACCGCCTCAATCTGAGCGGCTTTCAATTTGAGCTTCTCGGTCGCCTTAGCACGCCACATGACTTCAGCTGCAGAAACAAAGATTAAATCAATTAGAACAAAAGAAAAAGGAGGGATGAGAATCGCTTACTCATGCTGCAGGGCAGATCGGCTGGGGTGGAAGATAGGCCGAATATATACATTACTCCTGGGAGGAGCAGCTTGTCAATGTGATAGCGCTGACCCACCAACCGCTCGGCCGCATGAAGGTAGGCCGCATCACCTCTAAATTTGCCGAGCTCCAGTTGCGCCGGCATCGCCGTCTGCCACTTGGTACGAAAAGTTGGCAGCTCGGGAAAACACACATAGAAAAAGTGCTCCTTCCAATGTTTGTTGGAGCTCGGCATACTATCAAAAAGGACGAAACCTATCCTAGACTGGAAAATAAAGGTACCCCACTCGGCTTGCTTGGGATAAAAAAAGTAGTGAAAAATCTTGGGGTCAAGCGGGATGTTGTTCAGTTTAAAAAGGACTATCACTCCGCTCAACAGCCTAATGGAGTTAGGGACTACTTGGCCGAGCGGAATGCGAACATAATTGCAGACTTGTAAGAAGAACTTGTGGGGTGGAAAACGCAGCCCGGCCAAAAATTGGTCTCGGAAAAAAAGAACTGTGCCGGACGGCGGTTCATGAGGCCGATCGGCCGGTGTGGCTAATACTATTTGGTGGTCGGAAGGAATGTCGTAAGTCCGAGCGAGACGCAACGCGTCCTCCTCGTCGAACCGGCTTTCCATGGTCGAATATCAAAGACCCGGAGCACCGCCGGTCGGCTGTGAGGTGTTGGTCATGGTATAAGGCTAGGGATGGACGCGCGATGGAAGGAGGGAGAAACAAAAACAGGGAAAGAATGCGGGATGATGAAAGAAATAGCTAATAGAGAGAAAAAAGGAGAGGCAGCAAGGAAAAGGAATCCTTACGGGCAAAGAAGATGATCGAAGGGGGCTGTAGAGTCGTCGGAGAGCTGAAACGCAAGGTCGCCGGAAAAAAGGAACAGAGGGATGGCTGGAGACGATAAGGTCGAAATGCGGCGAAGAGCTAGGGTCGGGAGCTTTATAAGGGTGGCCGCGATCAATTTACACCGTCCAATCTAGGTCGTCGATAACGAGGTCATCATCTAGCCGTTCATTTCAAACGGCGGATGTCCCATCAGAAGTGACGCCACCGCCATACTCTGACAAACGCACGATCGCCACGTGTCAGCAGAAGACTGGTCGCATTTAATGAGCGCCCCTTACTGTGCGCAGCACACTTGATGGGCAGTAGGGGAGAGCATTGGTCATGGAGTCCAGAAGAATACAAGGCATGGACAAGATACAGCCGAACGGATGAGCACTCCTAAACCTGGCCGAGCGGACTAATGTAGTGGTCGTTACTCAATCAGATCGGCAGTCCAGTCAGTCGGACTTCGCCTCCTTCGACTAGACTTGAGGGGGAGGCAAGTGATCCGGCGGTTAGAACAGGGGACCCCCATTCTGAGGGGTCCATGCCACGCTGGAGTCAAAAGGACAAGTGGCCGACCGGATAGGCAGACCGACCGGCCTATGCAGACCGACCGGTGAATAGCTGAGGCAATAGGCGCCCCGACTAAAGTTGGGGTTCCGACGCTCAATGGAACAGTAGCAAAGAGCCGAGCGGAAGGCCTAAGAGAAGGTGATGTACTGCTAACAGTTCTTACATAGCACCCTACCGAAGTTCTCCCCAGCATATCGCTGCAAACGGCAGTCCGGATGTGAGGAGAGTGCCGCCCGGACTGTGCATGAGATGAGATCCGTCCGGCCGGCGCGTGAACTCCCCGTTCAGCCGGACGGACAGACGTCCCGACCGGCGGTGTGTAAAGGAGAACAGGAACATCTTCTGACAGCCGTCAAGTCCTATGGCTAGGCCATACTCCAAGTCTGACAACGGGGTGTTCTGCTGTCCCATCGAAGACGTGATTGGACTGTAGCAGTATGGCGTCAGGTAAGCATTCTGACAGACACATACCGAAGTATGGGCTACGGACATGTATGTGCCTCGGTGGACGCACAAGAACCTTTTCACCATCCTATATAACGAGCCTCATACTTCGCCGGAGGTACGCGTGAGACATCTTTGGAGCTAATTTTTCCACCATCTGCTTACCTGACTTGAGCGTCGGAGGGTCGCCGCCGGGAACCCCTTCCCGGCCCGACTTCTGTGCAGATTCGCCGGAGCTTCGTGCCACCAGTCGAAGATCCACGTCAGCAGTCGGAGAGCGCCCCGTGCCCAGCGTCCGCTGATTCAACATTCGGACAGGATCATGTATCATGTGTAGGATCGAAAGCGCTAGAGGGGGAGGGGGGAGGGGGGAGGGGGGGGGGGGGTGAATAGCGCTCATGACTTTCACTTTTGTTTCGGAAAACTATCAAGTAAAATATGCAGTGGAAATAAATAAAACAATTGCAAACACACGAACACCAAGGGTTTTACTTGGTTCGGAGCCTGGGGTGACTCCTACTCCAAGGCCCATACTCGTTGAGCGTTTACTTTGGGCAATCATTATAAGCTCGGAAATATACAATTTTGATTTACAAGATAAAGCAAAATAGAAATTATATCGACAATGAAAAATAGAGAGTTTGAAGCTTCAGGTCGTCGGTGTCGAGTTACAACTTTATAGAATCGATCTTTGAGCAGCACACAGAAGAAGGATTGTCAATTTTCATTGTCCCCTTGCTGCTGGTCGAACTGGGCTTAAGTAGCTCGTGGAGGGTGAATCCAACACCATGGAGGGCGCCTTCAATCCCATCGAAACCGTAGCGTGGATGAGCTCTGAACTGGTTGCTACTTATCCGCCTGAGGGCACCTCCAACCTGCATGGAGGGCGCCCTCGCGCCAGTGTCCAGGGTACCTCCAAGCTCCATAGAGGCACCCTCGCGCCTTGGTGTGAGGCCATCTCTGCAAGCGACCCTGAGGCGCCTTCAAGCTCCATGGAGGGCGCCTCGGGTACTGTTTATCCGAGGCAAATGTGTCTAATTCGCTTTCTGTAAAATAAGTTAGTCCCAGAAACTAACCATACCCTGCAAAACAAAGTTACAACAACATAGACATGATAAATAAAGTATTTGACAGTCTCTGGACTGCCCCGGTTCTGACTTCGAATTTTTCGTCTGAAAATCCTAGGTCGAACCGACACTTACTGCTCCTTCTAGGGGTGAGCAGTCAACCCGTTAAACCGACCAACCCGCTTATATCGACCCAAACCAACCCGAAAAGAAAAATCCGTCGGATATAGGGTCGGATGTAGGGTCCTGATATTGCATTATCCGATCTAGTAGGGTCGGATAGTTTTTTATCCCAATAATCGAACCAATCCGATCACGATCACTCCTACTTGTAGCAACTACTGTCGATAAATTGCTACACGTTGTAGTAATTACTACCGATAAGCTATTATACGTTGTAGCAGCTAGCAGCTACTGGTGATTAGCTGCTACAACGTGTAATGAATAATGTCTATTATCATTTAAAAATATTTTATTTTTTTGTTGTTTTATATTTATATTTTATATTTCATTGGATATAGGGTCGGATATCCAAATAACTGACAACCCATCGGATATCTGAAACATAATAACCGCCGGATATAGGACCGGATGTAGGTCCTGATATTGTATTATCTGATCTAGTAGGGTCGGATAGTTTTTTATCCTAATAACCGAACCAACCCGATCCGCGATTACCCCTAATTCCCTCACCGGGGAGCGCGTCCTCACCTACTCCACTTAGGAGAATTTACCTGTTGCCAGACCGGTTCTCTAGACCGACTGGACTTTTGTTCAGCGTCCGAGGCTCTAGGACTTTCTACTGGACGTCCGCTCCATGACCCGTCTAGTCTTCCACCTGGTTCGCAATACCAGGGCTTTCGACCTAGAGTCCCCGACTCTAGAACTTTTGCCCGAAGCCCTCGATCCGCCAAAACTTTCCACCTAAAGTTACCATCCCCTAGGACTTAGGGTTACCACCCCCTAGGGTTTTCAACCTGCCTAACCGTAGCTAGGACTTTTGCCTAAGTACACTTAGGACTTTCTTGTAAACTCATTCAAACATGTTAGACAACAAATTACCTTAACTTTGAACCCTTCACCATTATCAAAACTTAGGTTCGATCGTCAGATGCTTCCCGCACCAACAATCTCCCCCCTTTTGATTATGGCAACAAAATTCAAAGTTAAGTAAAAACATAAAATCATAACATAAATGCAACATAGCATAACAACATAGCTAGATCATAGCATAAATGCAACATAGCATAGCAATTTGTTTATTGTATCTCCCCCTTAATCACTTTGCTACTTAACTTTCACTTTTCTCTCCCCCTTTGCCATATATCAAAAGTCCCACTTCAAAAATAATAGAGAAAGGAGTGTAAGATAAAAGATAATTAGCTCCCCTGAAAGGTAGCTATTACTTAAATGTAGTTTTGCAAGAAGAAGCAAAAATTTGAAAGAGATTTTAATTAAATATTGAAAATAACTTAGCTTTAAAGTACAAGCTTTAAAAGAAGTTAATTAAACACTTAGCTTTAAAAGTACTCATCTTAAAAAGTTCTGATAAAAGCGTCAGCTTAGTTAAGTATTAAAAAAAAATTGATAAACACTAAGCTTAAAAACTAATTTTACTTCAAAAATTGATATTAATTCAACAATAAGCTGAAAAAATAATTTTAATTTTGAATAAACACTAAGTTTAATAATAATTTGTTTAAACACGAAAAATAACACCAAGTTTTAAAATGACCAAAAAAAAATTTTAAGTAAAGTTTAAAAAACTTCTGTTTGAAAAAAAAATATGAACTTGGATTAATTTGAAAATCTTTCTTTTACTCCTTTTTTATTAATGTCAGTCAATAAAAAATTTAATGTCCTAGAGTCCAAGTATGAGTAACCAAATATCTACTTTCAAACAAATGTCTAACCCTTAGTTACTGGTTGTTTTACTATAAGGTAGCAGCTTTTACTTGGTTAGTCAAATTAAGTAAGTGTTCCAGTTAGTTTGACTAAGCATGAACAACTTAATTTGATTAATATGAATTTGATATTTAATGCCCAAATTTATATTGATGCACAGACATAAGCATTCTGAAGTCCAAGCAGTACTCTATGCATCTCATACCATTCTAAGTGTCTTTCATACACAAGTAAGGTAATCCTAGTGTGCTTGTGAGATGCTCTAGCTGAAACCTAGGGGTATATGCTTTCTAGGAGGTAGATACCTAAACTAAGTCGAAATTTTGAAAGTAACTAACAAAAATGAAATTTTGAAAAATATTTTCCCTAGAATTTTAAAACAAAAAAAAAAACAACTTTGAAATAGCAATTAAAGAAGAACTAATTTTGAAAGTAGATTCTATACTGCTAAGCATGTTCATTAAACAAACCAAAACAAACTGTCTATAGATAGCATGTCAATCATATACAATACATAGGAATGTATATAGTCTGATCAAGTCAGATCATCACCAATAGGTTGTGGTAGTGGTCGCTCAGGAGCACGCAGAGTCTGAAGAATCTGCTAAAGTCTGGAAGTCATGTCATCCTGGAAAATAGTCATCTCCCCCCGGAGAGCGTTGAACCCATCCAAGATGGACCGCTGTAACTGTATGGAGGACTCCTCGAGACGAGTTAGTCGATCCTCAACAGACAGTGAAGTCGAGGGCTGGGTCGAGGTCGAGGGTTGTGCCGGAGAAGGAGGATGCCCAAAGATCTCTGCCTCCGTAAGCTCTAACCCCTCCTCTCCCTTGGCTGGGACATAAAACTCATCTCTCGCTGGAGCAACTAGTTGCGGCCGACCTTTCCAAGCTAGGATTCCCTGAGCGGTAATGTCTACATGCACTAAGGCTAACTGACACTAATCGAACTCGTCATAAGGATGTAACTCTCCCCTGGGTCGTGTCTATCTCTAAGGTCGAAAACATATATGTCAAGACATGATAATAGGGCATATGGACCTCGAGTCTAGTGACAAGACCGGATGCACGTATGATGTTATGAAACATATGTAATGCTATATCTATATCTAAATGTTGACTGAGGGCATACAAAAAGAAGGAATGAGAGGGTTGCATCGTCGGAATGTTCCAAGACGTGATCGACAAAATGCAGGCAGTTAGGACCCGATACATGATATAGTCCTGGACCCTAAGAGAGAGTGACCCAAAGTCAGTCACTACAGGTGGTCTCTCCTCCCCAAAAAGATACATATAGATAGTATCTAAGGTAATATGGAAGTAGGGCTCACCAAATGACAGGTCCCTACTAGGGTAACACAAAAATGAACATGTGAATGGCCTAAGTCCTAGACTAGTGCATAAGAGGGTGGGAGAAAACTGAAAATCTTTTCCACCAACTCTGGTGGAGTAAGTCAGATCATCTACTCTATCTAGATTGTTATAAAACTGAGCACACAAGTCGTGGTTAACTGCATGGTTGTAGTAAACCATCTTATCTAGCTGGTAATGCTCAATCATTTGGATAATAGTAGTATAATATTTAGCAAAAAAAGATCTACTTAAATATCTACACTTTAATAGGGAAAAGATATATGCCTAATGAACTCTAGCCTATGCCGCTCAGTAGGAAACCTAGCATCGGTGGATGGGGTACTATTGGTTGCTACACTTGGATTCTGTTCTGTTTCCCCTGTACAAAAATTTGTACAAGCACAGAACTTAACCTAACTACCCATGTGCTCTACTGAAGTTAAACTTGGATTGCAAACGATGCTTAACATTATTAATCCAAGTTGCTCTTCAGAAGTTAAACTTTGATTGGAAACGATACTTAACATTTTTACTCCAAGTTTAACCGATGTGAGTCAATCCAATTTGGATCGTCTGGTCTTGACTTTTAGATTTTCAATGAAACCCTAGGTCAAACTGACGTCTACTTCCCTATCAGGGAATGTGCTCTTGCCCACTCCTCTTAAGAGAGATTACATGTTTGTCAAACATCTAGTTCTCTAGACCTGTTTAGATTTTTACTCAGCATCTAATCTTGACCTTTTGGATTTCCTGGTAAACTTTCATATTAGGATCAAAAGAATTCACATATCTTCATAATGATATGATATTATCCACTTTGGGCATAAACCCTTATGGTTTTATTTTTGGACTTTACCCAAAATGTCTCATATCAATAGAAATATATTTCCCTTAAAAGTTTATGATATTTCCCATGTATTTTCAATGTGGGACTTTATTTGTAACCTTACAATCCCAACATTCCCCCCCCCCCCCCCCCCCCAACAAAGGACCACAAGGTCCCCCTCAAGCGGAAAATATATCCGTTTGACGCCTGATCCTTGACCCACTAGGTCTTCTTGCCTCTCGGTTCAACCAACCTATTAGGATTTCCTTGCCTAGCGACAACTAGGACTTCTTCGTCTGGCTGTCCACCAGGACTTCATATCTGGTGTCTGGTTCTCTTGATTTGGACATGGGAGCTCTCATTTTTTTTGTTCGATGTCAATATTCTACTTACATAGCTCGATTAGACCATATCTCTTATGCACAATTGGTGGTTAGATCTATTGACAGTCCGAACTCTGATACCAATTGTTAGGATCGAAAGAATTCACATATCTCCATAATGATATAATATTATCAACTTTAGGTCTAAATCTTCATGATTTTATTTTGAACTATACCCAAAAGGTCTCATACCAATGAAAATATCTTTCTCTTATAGTCCCATGATCTTTCTCGAATGTTTTCAATGTGGAACTTTAATTTATTTACAAGCTTACACCTCAACAGTCTAATCTTCGACCCGTCTAGACTTCTATTGGTATCCTCGCAATCGACCTACTTCCTCCTTTGACTACACTTATAGAGGAGACTTATGATGTGGTGTAGACGTCAGGGGCCACATGGTAAACCCAGAACTCAGTCAATATGGATCTCGATCAGGTCAAGCATGTCGAGATGAACCAGCTCTTTTGAGATTGACTCCAGTCAACTAGCCTAGGACTTGGTCAACGCATTCAGAATGAGTCAGCCAACTCATAGTCAAACTTAGGCTGAGTCAACCAACTTATGATCTAACTCAAGTCAAATCAGCCGACTCATGGCCGAGCTCAACCCAAGTCAGCCCAAGTCACATCCAAGTTAAGTCTAACCAGCCAAAGCTCAGACATGACACATCAGTTACAATAGCATCAATTACAAAAAACTTGCGCCCTTGGTAGAGAGGAAAGAGGTACATCCCTTGGGAATCTTGGTCAGCTCTTCGCTACTTATATAAGGTAATAGTAGCAGCGATGCACATTGTGATATTGATATTTACAGCCTTAACTTTATTATTATCATCTATCTTCTCTAGATTTTGACTTCAGAGGGTCTCGCCAGGATACGGCGCCTTGGCCTTCTAATCCCATTTTTTCTCCTTTCAGTCGTCGTCGGCATACACCCTCACCGAATTCCTGTGTTGCTCGGCCTGACAACGGCCAACCTAGCAACCGCCAAATCCAACAGAAGTCGAGCTGAGCTGAGATAAGCCGACCCAAATCTGACTTACCAAATTAAAGAGCTCGGCCACGAAGATATCAAATTAATCTACCCCTAATCTCAAACCGGATCATTTAATAAATTCAAGATTTATCAACGATACGTTGATCAAACAATTAAATTCCACTCTTCATGAGCAAATTAACGTCGTCATTTAATCCTAATGAATTCGGTTAATTATACAGTCCACGTTGGATTAGATTGCTTTATGTGACTTCTTTTAGCCAACGGCTAACTCGTGACATTGCGTCTTACATGTTGCTATCGCCTACGGTATGTGATATACATGAAAATAAATAATAAATTAATAAGGACCACACATTTATACTCTGTTTGTTATAAGACATTAAAAAAAATGTCAAAACAACATCCATGTATTTTTCATCTCAAAATATTCTTGTTTCTCTCTCTCTCTTTTGCATGTTAGGAAATTCTTCTGTTTTTTTCATACATAGTTTTTAATATAATAATTTTCATTTTCTTGAAACTTTGATTTCTCAAAATTCTATTATATTTTTTTTCAACCCAAATGGACTCAATAGTTTTTTAAGTTAGTCAAAATTAGTATATATATGAAGCATTGTTATATTAAAATGCTGTTTATCAACTTAGTTAACTAAGTTAAAGTGGTTTCAATGTTTAATTTTTTTTACCAAATTGATAAAAAAAAAAAAACAATTTGATATAAAGGTGTTTCATATGCAGTAATTTTAATAATTTTGCTTTATATTGTAACAGCTATAGTCTAATGTATCTATATAATAATATTAGAATAAAGATATATTTAGATAAAAATATATATTAATATTTTATAGGGATTTTTTTTGTGCAACTCTCAAGTTTTAAGAATCTTAGAAAAAATTCAAGGATAGATAAAAAAATAATGGGCCCATAAAAAATAAAAATAATAGATTATAAATTTATATATCTATCCTTAGATTTTTTCTTAAGATTTTTTCCCCTACCTATAATAATTATTCTATTTGAATATGAATATCCCATTAGTAGTATGAAAATTTAGGATTTTAAATTACAGCACTAGTAAAAAAAAGATAATTTCAGTTAATTTTATTAATTATTTATGAAGTGATCCTCTATTCACGCACAAGTATATATTATTATTGATAAAATCTAACTCCGGATAATGATATATACACACTTTCGTCCGCGGGCAAATTGAATCATGAGTATATGGACTGTGCGGAGGATTTATATGGACAACTAGGCACCCTCTAATATGGCAAACATTTGCATGTCCAAAGAGCAACGCGACTATGAATTTTGAGACTAAAGGTGTGAAATAAGGTTTTCCTACCCAAAGTCTTATGATCATGGATAAGCAAAGTTCATTATGGATTAAATGAATTAATCACATATACTTGAGGCATGCAAACTTACAGCCCTAATAGATGAGTTTAGATCCCTGGTTTATAAAAAAATAGACTAATTAATGGACTCATTATAATTACGGTTAGATTGTAGTTGTGATCTAATGATAATTGATTACGATCTCTTTTTAGATTCATCTCCCTTAATTTGTAGTCTCGTCATTTATCCACCATCGGTAGTCTCCGGACGGTCTATGACCATTTACTTCGATCCAAATTATAATATAGAGAAGACGGTGAACCTAAGAGGAATCACAATTAATTATGATTGGATCACTATTTAATTATACTTATAAATGATTCATTTTTTGATCCCCTTTTTTAGACGAGAAGATCTGTCCTCCTAGAGGATACGTATTAGGACTCAGCTGAGAGGAATCAATTACACAAAATCCAACGGACTTATAGTCTGATTCACCCAAGCAAACAAAGGGGTTGATAGAGTTATGAGTACTTCAAGAGAACAGGGTTCATGCAACCATGGGTTAGCACTGTGTGAAACCCATATATCCAGTTTATTGTTGGTTTATGGTCAACTGACCACCAGAGCCGACTTGTCATTTGTAGAAGTTAAGTCATGCTCTTTTGTGCCGATACAAATTAAGGACACCAAGTGTTGGTAATCGACCTTTAAAATTTAATAATTATTTAATAATATATTTATCGGTAAAAGCTTAATTAATCAAAATTGATGGAATGACTGATAAAAAAACGAGTTAGTCAGAAATCTAAAAAATTTAAAGTTGATCATATATTTAATAGTTAAGTGTGAAGTTTTGACAGGTCAAGATTGATTTAAACAAGTAAAAAGTTCAATCGGGTTAAGGTTGGTCAGATGATTAGCAAAGAAAAAAATCCAAGTAAATTAAGGATGATCAAATGTTGACAAAGGAAAAAATTGTAGGTGAGTAAATCTTATGAAGTAAGAAGTTTTAGAGAAGTGAACTACAAACAAGTGCGATCGATCAAGTATAGTGTTGCTAACACTATTTTGAATTACTACTTCTATCTATTGTGATAATTTAATGTTGCAAGAAAGTCTCAGTGGATCAAGTCGATTAGACACTAAGTGAAGAAAGTCCAAATAAATCATTTAAACCAGATGTTTGACAGGTAAATAAGGTAAAATTCTAGAGAAAAGAAGTCCTTTTGAAAAGGTGTGAGGATGTGTTCTCACTTTGAGAACAACATTAGGCGTTGATCCAACCAAAAAAATCAACAGAGATTTTTAAGTTGAGATCAGACAATCGTACTATCAAAATGAAACAAGTATATATAAACTATTTCAAACTCTGTTTTATAAAACTATTATTATTGTTATACTAATTTTGTTTTATCAAAAAATAAAGTCTCTTGTGACCGAAGGATTCGGTTGACTGAATAAAGTGCTTCAGTCGATCAAAGATAAACACAAATCAAAGTCAATCTGAACTCAAAAAGAAACAAAGGTTTAGTCGGCTAATTAGGATGATAATTAGTCAACCAAATGCGTATAAAAATCGAAGATCGAATGCGATCATATCAAATAACAAAGGAATCCTTGAGGTTCAATCGACGGATTAGAAGGATCAATTAACTGATCCAGCAAAAGCAATGATATGATTGGATCATAGAAAGCATGAAAAGAATAGCAGTTTAATCGACTGATAGGAGGCGAGATTTGATTGGGTTTAGTAGACGGCTCAAAGCTGTATAAGAATCTCGGGATCCAAGACACAATAACAAGTCTCAATGATCTCTCTCCGCTCCTCCGTTCATATAATTAAGTATTGTTGTTGATATACCGAGAGACTCTCCGACAATCTATCATGAAATTCTATTCTTTACATTGACGATATATTTTAATAATTATATTTAAATTAAAAGAGATAATAATATATTACTATTCTCTTCAGATTTTGTATGAGCTTTCCTCCTTTTCTAAAAGTTCTTCTGTAAGGAAAGCATTAGTAAATTGTATATTCAAAATGATTCACAAGGAGATCACCTTAGAGTAGCAGTCGGATTGTGAATAAAATAACTGATAAGTTCATTCGTTTTAATATTAACGCTGCAACTATGTTTTGTTTTCTAGAATATATTTTTTTTTTTCAAAGAGTGATATTCAATCATGATGGTAAAAAAATGAATATACATTTACCCCTAATGTCTCCGTCAATTCGTCCTAGGATCAACACGAAGAAGAAAATAAATCACGGATGATTATTAATTTTTAGAATAATAATTAATATATAAAAGATGGATTTATTTCGACTTTATTAAAATTCGAAATTTAAATTTAAAATCTTGATAATATTTTATGTATTAATCACTGAATCATTCCGAGAAGAGAGTGATATTCAATCACAAACTTTATTACAGAGGATCATTCCGAGAAGAGAGTGATATTCAATCACAAACTTTATTACAGAGGACGATCTGACCATACATAATACATGTAACAAGTGATATCTATACACGGGAGAATGTCCAGTCTACAGCAATATCGAATTCGGATATATTCTTTAATTTGAGACTATCGTGAGAATAATGGATAAAAATGGCATGGTTGTTGAGTTTTGTGCTTAATTCCAAGTATTTTTTTTTATTTTAGTTATTATGGTAATGTATATGTGAATGTATTTAGTCTCATCTATATTACTAAGCTAAGAAGGTATGGATCCCTTCCATCCTTACTTAGTAAAGTTAAGGAGACCTGTACGTATGCGCGAGCCGAGCCCAAATCAAGTGGTTTCGGGGGGGGATTGGAATCGGAAATCTATAAATCGGGCGCAACACACGTAATCGTGCAAATCCCCAGCTCATGAGTCTTACGTTTGCAGGCGACCTAGTTTGTTTTGAATCGACGCTTTTGTTCGTTGCAGTGCTTACTGCTTCTAAGCGAATAAATATTGTACCTCTGTTCCTCGTTTAAAATCACTCGAACATTCTGCTCTTCTCCTTCTTCCCTCTCTTTGTGTGTCCTGAAGCTTGGTTCTGAGGTTAAGTTCGAGTGCGTCGTTCGTCTGCACCTACGGACGATGCGAGTAATTGTAGGATCTTTAAAGGATTAAACGTACAATTTACTATTGTTTAATACCCTCATACAACAACAATGGTCAGGGTCTGCATCTTTCTAGATGCTTCGAATCTACCTACGTGGCTATATGAGCGCTCGACGCCATGGCAGCTCAAACATCGAACAAGAAGCCATAGACGCTCTCTCGAGTAACTCAACCAAATCCCGTACGTCTGTAACCGACAGTATCATCGCAAGCCTACCGATCTCATCAATGTCGATCGTCAGACGCAGCAACGTCTTCGATCCCTTCTCCTTCGACATCTTGGATCCCCTCCAGGGATTCCCCTTCGACGCCTTCAGCTAGCTCGCCGAGACGCGGCCCGGGTTCGTCAGCGACACCTCCGCCTTCGTCGACACCCGCATCGATTGGAGGGAGACCCCCGAGGCGCACATCTTCAAAGCCGATCTCCCCGGCCTCAACAACGAGGAGGTGAAGGTCGAGGTGGAGGAAGCTGGACGGGTCCTCCTCATCACCGGCGAGCCCAGCAGAGAAAAAGAGGAGAATAACGACAAGTGGCATCGCGCGGAGCACAGCAGCGGTAAGTTTCTGCGGCGATTCCGGCTGCCCGAGAACGCCAAGGCGGAGCGAGTGAATAAAGGCGAGCATGGAGAACGGCGTGCTCACGGTGACTGTGACCAAAGAAGAGGTGAAGAAGACGGAGGTGAAGTCTATTGAGATCTCCGGCCAGTAACTAGCTAGACGCATGCTCAGGTTCGTGTATGTTCTCGGCTAAGTGAATTTTCTGATATGCGTGTACTCGTCATATGAGTAACAATGTGCAACTTGTACGAGTTCTTACTTCTTACCAATAAAATTAATAGCAGCTTTCCTCACATTATTACTGAAAATATGTCTACTGTTGTCGTAAAGGTGGTTTTAAGAACACCTCAAGTAGACCATAAATAGGATGTTAAATGGATATTATAATATCTATTTAACATTTTTTTTAATTATGAGTGAGTATTATAATACTCATTCATAAGAAAAAGGAGAGAGGATGTTCAAAAAGATTTGAACATCTTTCCCATTCTTTCTCTTAATTTTTTTTATTTTCTTTGTTTTTAAATTATAAATTTTTTTATATTATTTTAAAAATTAATAAAATTATTTTTTTACAAATAAGATTATTATTAAAAATAATAATAATAATTTAAATATTTTAAAATATATTTATTTAATATGATATAATTTAAAAATGAACGGTAGAACTCATAAATAATAAGTGTTAATATTAAAAGGGATGTAAATGAAAGAGATATGTTGTTATAATGAGTATATGACAGTTGACTCCATATTTTTTAATGAGATGGTGAGTGTTATAATGGCAATGCATTGTGGATGTTCTAATAATTAATAAACAACGGTCCATTGTATTGGTGGATTACGATGGACTCGACTTCTTTAACGAGGACGGATCCTTTGGTCCTTAAATTACGGATCAAAGGATGGTTCATTTTTTTAAACCCTTGATTTAGATGGATCTCACTTATTTAAAAATAGAGTCCATCCAAATTAAGAAAAAATTATCTTTTGATTATAATTTACAGACTAGAGGATCACTATCGTTCTTTAACAACAGTTAGATCCATTCCAATAGATTAATCCATACAGACTCCGTCCCCATTAATGAGAGCATCTATAGGAGAGAAGCTGCTTTATTTTTACCAAGTGTTTCTTCAAATTTTTTTAATTATTAAAATAATTTTATTTTTTTAATATTTGTAAGAAAAAAACTATCACAAAGGCTAACAAATTAGCCGGTGGTGTACAACGGTTAATTTATTAGGAACTTTTCATAATAAAATTTTAATTTTTTTATTAAAAAAAAAAGTTATAGAAACATCTCCAATCTCTAATTTTTTTTTTATTAATCATATTCCCTTATCTCCCTACTTCTTTCTCTCTTTCTTTCATTTATTCTCGATAAAAATTTTAATATTTTTTTAAAATCAGTTGAATTCTTCAAATGGGAAAGAAATGAAATGTCCAATATCCTCACACACATAATACCCTCTAAATTTTTTAAAATATTTTGTATGCTCCACAATATCTTCTAAATTTTCTAAATTCCCAAAGTCATGCCTTCGAATGAATCAAGGACATCTTTCAGCGATAAAGAATCTCTAACATCATCATTTGTTCCAACAACTAAGTGGCCAACTCATCACAAGAAGAGCATAAAATTAAACCAGAGAAAGATGACTTAAAATGAAGATTTTGGTCTTTCAATGAAGACGTGGTCCTTGCAAAGTCATGGGCAACTATTATTGGGACCTTTGTGCCCGCTAGAGGGGGGGTGAATAGCGTTTCGTCGCGCTCCTTGTGTCGTTTGCTTCGTCTTGATAATGTACAGCGGAATACAAAGACAAAACAAAACACAATACTCACAACGCTAACACCTATGGTTTACTTGGTATCCGCCTCAAGAAGAGATGACTAATCCAAGGATCCACACACCGAGCACACACATCCACTATGAAACACTCCTTCTCGGTCGCAGCCAAAGGCGGAGAAGCCTTACACAAACACCTCACAACAATAATCACGCAAACAAGAAGAAAATACACAAGTATATAAAATAAAACCTCTCCTTGCTTGATCTTGCTGATGTAGGTTGCCTCTTGAACCTTGGAGATGCACCCCAAGAGCTTTCAAGAACTGGCGATGAAGATCGGAAGAAGCTCGGTGAAGATCGCACAAACAATCGCAGGAAGAACGCAAAGTTCTATCGAAGAAAACGCTCCGCGCCAGGCTTTATACAGTGCTCCCAATCGATCCAAATTAGTCCCAATCGATTGCCACGGCACATTTGCACAATCCCAGCCGTCCATTGCTCGTTTCCTACTCAACGGTCACTTCCCAATCGATCGACCGATCGATTGGGATCATCCGAATCGATCGGTCGATCGATTTAGAACCATTCTGTGCTCTCGTGTCCGTGAGAGAGCTTTTCCTCCCTAATCGATCGAGTGATCAATTAGTAGCTCCCAATCGATCGACCGATAGATTGGGATGGCTTCTGTGCTCGCGAGTAATGCTCCCAATCAATCGACCGATCGATTGGAGCCATCCCACACTCGAGCACACTCCAATCGATCGACCGATCGATTAGAGCCTGGTTCAATCGATTGAACAACCTGGACTTGACTCAAACTCAAGTCCAAAGTCTCCAACCCAACTCCCGGTCAACCGTGACCTGTTGAGTCTCCATGCCTAGCATTTGGCCACCCCGACCAACCTCGAACTAGCCTTCTAGCCTCCTCCATTATTCTTGCGTCCCTCGGATATCTCCCATCCTTCACGCCTTACCTTCAGGAGCTTCCTTCGGCCTTATCCTAGTTGTCGGATTATACGCGACACTCGATCAACCTCGAACTAGCCTTCTAGCCTCCTCCATCAGCCTTGCGTCTCTCGGATATCTACCCATCCTTCACGCCTTACCTTTAGGAGCTTCCTTCAGCCTCATCCTAGTTATCGAGTTTTCCTTGCCAAATCACACTAGGACTTACCTTGCTAAGACCACATGCTTGGACTTACAACCTTTGTCAAGATCACACTTGGACTTCCCAATTGTCTGATCTCACTTATCAAGACTTTCACCACCAAGTCTGGTCAACACTGACCTACTTGGATTTTCACTCCTGCCAACCTTCTTGTTGGGCTTACCTTTGCCTAATCTCCAATTAGGACTTTCCCAGTCAAGTCTCCTATCAACTTTGACCTACTTGACTTTTCTCTTGCCTAACCTCCAGTTAAGACTTTTCCAGATGCCTACTCTCCAATTAAGGCTTTCTCATTACCTAACCTCCAGTTAGGACTTTTTCATTACCTAAACTCCAGTTAGGACTTTTCCATTGCCTAAACTCAAGTTAGTACTTACCCGATCAAGTCTCCAGTCAACACTGACCCACTTGACTTGTCTTCTCATCAACCTGGTCAATCCCTTGACCATCTCCATAATCGGACGACTGCTCCAGCAATCTCCATATATTGTCAAACGGACGATTGCCCTAACAATCTCTATATATTGTCAAACATCAAAACTCAAATCCCGACTCAAGCTTGACTCAACTCAAGCTTAGTCAAACTGGTCAAACTTGACCTAGGGAAATTGCCCCAACAATATTTCCCTTTTTGATATTTGACAATTCCTCTAAGTTAGGCTAAATCTCACAGCCTTAACTTCTTCCTTAACCCAAGGCTAAATCTCATAGTCTTAATCTTTTCTTTATCACAAGGCTAAATTCCATAGCCTTAATCCTCTCATGAGAAAGCATGAATGAAGGTTTCCTTCATTCTCTCCCTTTCCTAGAGGGCATACTCCCTCTGCTTGGGATGAAAGCCTAACTCAACCTTCCATTCTCTCCCTTTGTCACACATCAAATCAGAAAACAAACTCTTCTCCATAAGAGTTAACTCTATGATGTTTACAACCTCATATGTTGTTAACAACCCCACAATGACGATCTCATATTCTTCATTGTCTCCAAAGCTCCCCCTTGAACTCTATTTCACTTCACAATGCTCATCCGAGAGCATTTTCCACTTTACCAATGAAGGTCTGATCCCCTTAATTAAACTCAATGCTCCCCCTTGAGCAAACATCTACTCCAAAATACTCATCCAAGAGCATTTAACATCCTAGCAATGAAGATAACCAACCTTCCATTGCTCTCCAATACTCGACCCTGAGTATTAATTCATCACGAAGGTTTAACCCACCTTCCAAGGTCTTTGAAAAGATTTTTATGTTTTCAAAAAGTAACTCCCCCTAAGAACATGGTCAAATTTTTATCATTGCACCAACAATGACTTGGGGTTCCTAAATAATTAGGAAAACCAAAACTCAAAGTTTTGAGGTTCAAAATTCACTAAAGAAGCTAAACCTCAACCTAAACTTCACCTAAGTCTACCTTAACCAATCCATACTTGCTTTCAATATGAAAACTCCCCCTAAATGGATACAAGTGTATGCCAAAGGGTTAGGAATGGTTAATGACCCTTGAAAACCAAAACCTGAAGTTTTAAGGTTCCAAAATTCAGAATTGAAACTAAACCTTATCCTAAACTTCACTTTAGTTTCTTTTAACCAATCCATACTTGTTTTCATCATGAAAACTTCCCCTAAATGTCTACAAATGTATTCCAAGGGATTTGGAATGGTTATTGGGACTCGAAGTGACTTGAAGTGCTGAAATCAGGCCCTTCCAGCCAAACTCAGACTTCCCAATCGATTGAAATCACTTCAATCGATCCATTGATCGATTCCGCAAGCTATTGCTCGCAGAAATACCCTCTGAATCGATCGACTGATCGATCCAGACTGGGTCAATCGATCAGCTGATCGATTCACTATCCTTCTGTTCACGGGAATTGGCTTCCCAATCGATCGACTGATCGATTGAACCCAACCCAATTGATCGGTTGATCGATTGGGTTTCTGATTTCCTGAAATTCAATTTCAGCGAACTTCAGAAACTCCCCAAAAATTCTACAAAAATTATGAAAATTCATGTAGACACTACTTAGAGTATATACTATCAAGGAAAAATAGTTTTCTATGAAAATACTTCCTATTTTCAAAGATTGATACAAATTTTAAAACTTACAAAAATTTTAGTGTTTTCTTCAAGTTTGTGTCTAATTATTCTATGATGATTACTATCAAAAGATAGTCTTCACCAAGGTTTTCCAAAAGCATTTTAAAATTACTTTCAAAACCAATATCCAACCATGTTCTTTGGGCTCAATGCACATGACTTGTATATTAGCTTTCCCAATGATTGGAAAACACATAACTATGTGTTTTGGTGAACCTAAAACTCAACAATATGCACTAAATCAACATCTTGAGTTTTGTTCACCATCCTAACATCTCACTTGTATCTAATGTGTACTAAAACACATACAAGTCATTTTATTGTTCTTTGTGAGATGTATATTTGGTTTTACCCTAACCTAAGGGATCATGTATATCTATCTAGGCATTATAAGACTTATGACCATTCACCTAGAATGTCATTTGGTATAATCCCACTAATTGGGATATTTACCATTCATGATAAATACCTTTTGTCCTTAATTACAAGGAAATTGACATAATGCATGATGATCAATGGCATACATCAAAATAAGCAATTTTCAAAAGAAAAGCATGTTATAGCTACATGATGTATGTATGACATGACATGATATTTTTGGTATTTTTCATAATAATCAAGAATACAAAAATAAATATGATGTCATGACATATGATGGGCAAACAATCATGACATTTTAGCATAAACAAAATATACCTAGATGATCTATCTAAGTACCCTTAATTCTTAGCTAAGCCTTAAAATTAAATCCTTGATTGCCCAATGCCTCCCTTAAGAGAATGTCAAAACCCAACTTGACATTTCTTTCCTTTCTCTATATGTACCAATTTTAAAATTAAAATTGAATCCTCGAATTTTACTTGGCACGTTTTACTTCTTTTAAGGATTAATCTTTGAGACTCAATTTTGCTCTTGCGTCCTTAAGAACATACTGAGATCTCAACTAGTCATTCCTTATCTTTCTTCCAAGTGTGCCAACTTACATTAAATGTGATTGCTTAAAGTTTGGCACAACCTTTTTGCTCTTTAAGGCTTAATTGCACTTGATTAAGGCTTGGGCCTTCTCCTCATTTCTTAAGAAAGTATCAAAATTCTAACTTGATTTTTCTTATGTCTTTCTTAAGTGTGTCAATTTAGATTAAGTTCATCTTTTTCAAGTTTCGACACATATACTACTCTTTCCAAGAGTAACCCTATAATCCTTTTCATTTTCAAAGGTTAACAATAAACTTGAAAATGCTCTTAAGTGTCAACTTTAACAAGGTTGGGTTAACTACCCTTCCAATTGGAGTTGACACTCTCTAAACTCATCTAGGATGTAGAGAATATGCTCCTAAGAACCCAAAACCTATTGGTGCTCCTTGTGTTCTCTAGGTGCTCACTAGGGATGACTTCCCTAGATACCTTCCTAAGGACCTTTCTAGGCTTCTTAGAAGCCTTGGTCACTTCTACTAGGTCACTTCTAGGGATAACTTCCCTTGTAACCTTGTTTGTGACTTTGTTTGGCCTTTTTGAAGCCTTAGTCACTTTTACTAGGTCAACCTTAGGGATGGCCTCCCTTGTGACATTCTTTGTGACTTTGTTAGACTTCTTAGAAGTCTTAGTCATATTTGCCTTGCCAAGGATACTTTTAGGGATTCCTTCCCTAGAATTTTTGGCTTGACCTCTAAACCTAGGGTTGGTATCATAACTATATGGAACCCTATGAAAAGAAGTCACATCTTTCTTGGCTTTAGGTTTGTATCTCAAACCTCTATAGTCATTGGATGGCTCTTGTCTAGCTTTTCCTAGGTTATGCTCATTTTGACCCTTTAGAAGATTTTCCACTCTTGCTAGGGTTCTTTCCAAGTTATCAAGTCTTGACCTCAAGACTTGGTTTTCCACTCTTAAATCCATAGATTTAGATTTTTCTTGATTCCTATGAGCATTCCTAATTTTAGGCATGTATCTAACGTCCTTAGAGTTATTGCCTAAATTATTACTATCTACCTTCCTAAACTTAGTTGTGGTAGTTCTAGCATAAGGAGGAATGCATTTTTCCTTAACACCATCACACTTTCTATTTTCATGATAATTTGTATTAAGAAGATGAAAGTTATTTCTAACATGCATTTTATCATGACTAGGAGGAATTACACTATTAAATGTTACCTTGGGTTTGCTTTTCAAAGCTCCCCCTTGATTTGTGCTTCCTCCTTTAACCTTGGTTGGCTTCTTCCCTTTAGGACATTGACTTCGGTAATGTCCTCTTTGATTGCATGAGAAGCACACAATATGTTCCTTACTCTTGCATTCCATGGGACCAACCACCTTAGCCTTCTCTTTAGCCTTAGTTGTCACTTGGCCCTTTTTCTTGGCCAATTTTGAACACTTGCTATTATAGTGTCCATGCTCCCTACATTCAAAGCAAATGATATGATTTTTATTATTTATAATTGAAATTTATATACCTTTACTTATAGGGATGATGCTCGATTCTCCATTTGATGTAACTTGAATTGTGGATGTGACATCATCTTCTATTTCTTCTTCTCCTCTTGAGAGTGTGGGTGCTTCCACCTCTTCAACCCTTGAGGATGTGGACTCTTCCACTTTATCATCTTTTGAGGATGTGGAAGATCTCTCCTCTTCCACCTCTTCCTTCTCTTTGTTTTCTTCCTCCTCTTCCTTTTCCTCAAATGTTGACCTTGTGTCAACATCGGATTGGTCCTTTTCCTCTTGGACCAAAGAACACTTCTCCTTGGACTCCTCCACTCCTTGGAGTTGTGTAGGGTTCTCATGATGGGCAATGATCTTTTTTCAAAGATCACTTGCACTTGTATATTCACCTACACTCACAATGACATTAGACGGTAATAAATTTAACAATATATTTGTTACCTCCTTATTGGCCTCCACTAGCTCCTTTTGTTCCTCGGTCCAATATCGTGCTTTAAGGCGTTTACCATTCTTATCCGTTGGAGCTTCAAATGGGTCCTCCAAGACCACCTATTGGTTCCACTCCATTTGGAACTAAGTCTCCAACATTGTCCTCCAAAAATTGAAGTATTCTTTATCATATGGAGGTGGGATTCTGATATCCCATCCAAGTGGACCTCCCAAGTCCATCTCCTTCCTCTAGCTTATTGCTCTCTTGGCGGTTTGTCCGTAGAAGAGCGACCTCGCTCTGATATCAATTATTGGGACCTTTGTGCCCGCTAGGGGGTGTGAATAGCGTTTCGTCGCGCTCCTTGCGTCATCTGCTTTGTCATGATAATGTGCAGCGGAATATAAAGACAAAACAAAACATAATACTCACAACGCTAACACCTAGGGTTTACTTGGTATCCACCTCAAGAAGAGGTGACTAATCCAAGGATCCACACACCGAGCACACACCTCCACTATGAAACACTCCTTCTCAGTCGCAGCCGAAGGCGGAGAAGCCTTACACAAACACCTCACAACAAGAATCACGCAAACAAGAAGAAAATACACAAGTATATAAAATAAAACCTCTCCTTTCTTGATCTTGCTGATGTAGGTTGCCTCTTGAACCTTGGAGATGCACCCCAAGAGCTTTCAAGAACTGGCGGTGAAGATCGGAAGAAGCTCGGTGAAGATCGTACAAACAATCGGAGGAAGAACGCAAAGTTCTATCGAAGAAAACGCTCCGCCCAGGCTTTATACAGTGCTCCCAATCGATCCAAATTAGTCCCAATCGATTGTCACGTCACATCTGCACAATCCTAGCCGTCCATTGCTCGTTTCCTGCTCAACGGTCACTTCCCAATCGATCGACTGATCGATTGGGTTCATCTGAATAGATCGGCCAATCGATTCAGAACCATTCTGTGCTCTCGCGTCTGCGCGAGAGCTTTTCCTCCCTAATCGATCGAGCGATCGATTGGTAGCTCCCAATCGATCGACCGATCGATTGGGATGTCTTCTGTGCTCGTGAGTAATGCTCCCAATCAATCGACCGATCGATTGAAGTCATCCCACACTCGAGCACACTCCAATCGATCGACCGATCGATTAGAGCCTGGTTCAATCGATCGTCCGATAGATTGAACAGCCTGGACTTGACTCAAACTCAAATCCAAAGTCTCCAACCCAACTCCCGGTCAATCGTGACTTGTTGGGTCTCCATGTTTAGCATTTGGCCACATCCGACCAACCCCGAACTAGCCTTCTAGCCTCCTCCATCAGCCTTGCGTCTCTCGGATATCTCCCATCCTTCACGTCTTGCGTTCAGGAGCTTCCTTCGGCCTTATCCTAATTGTCGGATTATACGCGACACTCGATCAACCTCGAACTAGCCTTCTAGCCTCCTCCATCAGCCTTGCGTCTCTCGGATATCTACCCATCCTTCATGCCTTACCTTCAGGAGCTTCCTTCAGCCTCATCCTAGTTATCGAGTTTTCCTTGCCAAATCACACTAGGACTTACCTTGCCAAGACCACATGCTTGGACTTACAACCTTTGTCAAGATCACACTTGGACTTCCCAATTGTCTGATCTCACTTATCAGGACTTTCACCACAAATCTGTTCAACACTGACCTACTTGGATTTTCACTCCTGCCAACCTTCTTGTTGGGCTTACCTTTGCCTAATCTCCAATTAGGACTTTCCCAGTCAAGTCTCCTATCAACCTTGACCTACTTGACTTTTCTCTTGTCTAACCTCCAATTAGAACTTTTCCAGATGCCTACTCTCCAGTTAAGGCTTTCCCATTACCTAACCTCCAGTTAGGACTTTTCCATTACCTAAACTCCAGTTAGGACTTTTCCATTGCCTAAACTCCAGTTAGTACTTACCCGATTAAGTCTCCAGTCAACACTGACCCACTTGACTTGTCTTCTCATCAACCTGGTCAATCCCTTGACCATCTCCATAATCGGACGACTGCTCCAGCAATCTCCATATATTGTCAAACGGGCGATTGCCCTAGCAATCTCGATATATTGTCAAACATCAAAACTCAAATCCCGACTCAAGCTTGACTCAACTCAAGCTTAGCCAAACTAGTCAAACTTGACCTAAGGAAATTGCCCCAACAACTAGCAGTACCAACATAGTCATTAGTAATGACCAGAAGGATCAAGCTTTTTGGAAACATATAGCATTGATTACCCCACTAGAACTTTGACGAGAAATCGATAGTAAATGAATATTTTGCAACTTTTAATAATTTGTATACTTGTCATCAAGGTGGTTGGAGTGATGAGAATGGGTTGAAGAATGATGCATGTGTGGAGGGTTCTCAAAGAGTATGAGAAATATGCTCCACAATCAATTGCTCATTACTCTAACAAGAAGGTAAGAACATCTGAATCAGGGGAGAACACTTCAACATCAAATTTAGATAGGAGTTTTGATGTGGATGACTTTGAAATCCTCATTCGTCTGATAAGGCAAAAGGCAACTGATCTAGTTCAGAAGCTGAGTTGGATGGAGGGGAACCTAGAGAGGACTGGGGCTGGAAACCGAAGATACATCGCAGGCTTTGGGCCCTCAAGTGGAGCAGGGGGAGATAATAGAAATGGTACCCATGGACCTCCACACACCACAGACAGCTCACACGAGGGCGTTAGAGCGAGAACCAGGAAAGAAGTCTCTGGCGTTGGCACTCCGATACTCAATTCAGAAAGAGGCCTAGCTAAAAGAGTACGAGAAAGTAGAACAGTAGTAGATGTGTATGTGCGTGTGTACCTGGCTAATGGAGAGGACTCTCTTTTTATACCGCATCTCGTAACCTTTGCAATAATGAGGCAGTCATAGAATGTTTGGTATCAGAGTATGTCTAGTGATGTAGGATGTATGATGGGCTTCTATTGGGTGAAAGAAGGTTCTGCAACATGCATGTGGTAGAGCATCAGAATATTCCTTGACAAATGGTCGTTATTCTCTGACAGGTGTTGTAATTCCCTGACAACGTTATCTCCTGAAGGTAATACGGCCAGCTTTGAAACCGACTAGGAGTGAACTGGGAGTCGTGCCTATGAGCGAGATAAGTCCAGAAGATTTGACTTATACTAGGACTGCCCGAGAGTAGGCTAGTTGTCTTGGAGACCCAATTAGTACTGTAACCGATCAGGAGCAGACTAGGAACCTTGCTTATGAGAAGTGACTATTTTGGATATCTGACCGACACTGGGATCAACTGAGACTAGGCTGGGGTAAGAATCTATGAGACGCGTGAGCCATGCATGCTTATAACTCACACTGGGGCGAGAGTCTAGACCCGACCGACTAGTCATTCGACGTGTGGGCCATGCATACTTATAACTCGCACTGGGCCAAGAATCTGGGACCCGATTGGCTAGCTGTTGGACGCGTGAGTCATGCACTCTTATAACTCGCACCGAGAAAAGAGTCTGGGATCTAACCAACTAGTCGTTGGGTGTATGAGTCACGCATACTTATAACTCGCACTTGGGTGAGAGTTTGGGACTCAATCAACTGGTCGTTGTATACGTGAACCATGCACGCTTATAACTCTCATTGGGGCAAAGTCTGGGACCCAACCGGCTGGTCGTTGGATGCATGAGCCATGCACTGTTATAACTAGAACTAGAGCTAAAGTCTGAGACCCAACCAGCTGGTCGTTAGGTGTGTAAGGCATACACACTTATAACTCACACTGAGGACGAGAGTTTAGGGCCCGACTAGCTGGTCGTTGGGCGTGTGAGTCATGCACACTTATAACTCGCACTGGGGCGAGAGTCTGGGATCCGACTGACTTTAACTGGTCGGGAGTGGAATGGGAACTATGTCCAAGAAGGACTAAGCCATGTGTACCCGACCGGTTAGGTGTTGGCCGATAATATATAGGGAGCCATGCCCATGAGGTGTACCCGACCGGTTAGGTGTTGGCCGATAATATACAGGGAGCCATGCCCATGAGGTGTGAGGGGAACTAAGCCCTGAGGATCTAACCAGCGTTATGAATCACCTGAGAATAAACCGTGAGCAATGCCCATGAGACGTGAAGGGCTGAGCCCTGAAATCTTGGTCGGTACTGGAACCTGTTGGTGCAGTCAGCACCAATGGTCAAATCTAAGTTTTGATGAATGACAAATAGGTTAAAGTTAGACGTGTTGCGATCTAACCTTGTTACCGAGTGTACAAAGTTGACTAACCCTGTCAGGATATTTGATTCCTGATTGGTTAAAGATCGGATGTGTGATTCCAACAAATCAGGATGTTCAATTCCCGATAGCTTGAAATCCATATGTGGGATTCTGGCAAGGGTCAGGATATGCGATTCCCGATTGAGAAGATCGGATGTGTGATTCTGGTAGGTCGGGATGTGCGATTCCCGATTGGAGAAGACCAGAAGTACGATTCCGGTAAGTCGGGATGTTTGATTTCGGAAGGTAGATCTACACCTAGTAAGTAGAGGTAAGATACTAGAGAAGAGTGACTAAGTGAGGACGCACCCCCGTTTGAAGGGGCATTAGGCGAGGGCTGGAGGGGGTTTAAGCCCTAGCCAAGATTTGCTGGAGAAGGAGCCAAGGAGGAGTCTGTGGCGTGAGACGTTCGACGTCCAACAGAAATGCAACTACGCAAGCCTAGGAAGAAGGTTTTCATCTATTTTTTATAAATAAAATACATAAGCCTCACTTTACAGCCCAAGCCCAATAGGTCATCTATTTTTTTTCTCTTCATTGCACTTGCGCTACTCTCCCTTTCCACGACTCCGCCTCAGCACTATGTTGTTTTTCTTTGCCAATGCCCGTCCGTCGTTCGTCATTTGTCATCTGTCGCCCTTCAGTCCGCCACCCACCGACTGCAGCAACCGCCCACTAGGTCTACGACCTCCTCTCTAGTTTTTTCTCTACTTTTAATTTCTTTATTGTATTGATTCATTAATTGGATTATGTGTGACTTTGTTCTCTTCTGTTTTAAATTGTTCTATTGACTGCCAACTACCAAGTATGAAAATCAATATTATTTTAGTGATATTCAAAGTAAACAGTAAACTCATTAAATGTATTGTTTTCTTGGCTTCTCACTTATTTTGCAGAGTCATTGCCTTACTGGGAACTAGGAAGCCCCAGCCAAAGTCATTCACATAATTCAAAGTTATTTTTTTTTTTTACTTTTTTATTTCAATTTAAATTAGAGACTTTAGGGTTTAAATTAATTAGGAATATTAATTTAATTACATAATATATATGAATTTATTTTTAATTATTTATTTATATAGATTTTGAAGAGGTTTTTTTAAACATAAACGTTTTCATGAGAGTTCTTCCGGATCCTAATATTAATGAAGTGGTTGAAATTCAATCTAATGTGGAATTAGAATATACAAAGAAATATATTCGATAACTTAAAATATACAAATAAATATAATTAAATTAAAATTCATAAATTTATGAAATATTAAATGGAAATGATAAATTAAATTAAAAATTATACATTAATTAGTTTATTAATTTAAAAATATAAATAAATTAAATTAAAAATCATAATTAATTAAAATATTAAATAAAAATTATATAAAAATATTAAATAATAATAACAATAATAATAAAGAAAGACACGGTAATATCTGACTTAAAACAATGTATTGAGGTTTTTTTTAGTGCCAAGAAAGTAGTAAATCTTATACTTATGATTTATGATGTGACATATTAAAAATTATAAAAAAAACTCATTAAATGATTTAACCATTAAATTTTTATACTTATAATTTATCGATCAAACATTAATTTGGTGAGGAATCTCTTGTTATTTAACGTTGTGCGCCGCAAGTGGGAGAAACTAACCTTATCCCAACGTTTAGCCCAAGTACAGTCACCTGCGGACGTAGCCCAAGAACAAAAATTTCGTAGCCACGGCCCGCCGTCGTTCAAGCTTAATTGGCTATCGTTATTGGCTAACCTAAACGACATTCCATCTTTTTGTCCCTAATCTGTAGCTCCTTATCTATTCTATTTTCTCCGTCAATGCCTCTTGAATATAATTCTCCAACAGCAAGAAATCGAATATGACAAATTAATTATTACGTGCCCACCCGGCCGTGTTTAAACTTATCGACCTACATTACACATACATGTATACTGGGGCTGCAAGGTGGTGTTTGCAGTGGCAAAGTAATAATAATATTCTCCCAAAAGGTTTTTAAAATTCTCCACTTGTAATCTCTGAGACGCCATACTATTCGTCCGTGTTAAGCGTTCAATGATTGTTTATTTAGTTTCGTTAAAAATAAAAAGCATCTTATGAACGTGAGATCCAGAAACTCAATTGCACTGTTTGAGAGATTAAGTAAACACCGAGATGAACTCCTAAACTGCTGCCCTGTAGCCGTCACATTAGCGTACAGTATGGACAGATGCTAAAGACTGTAGCCATCCCCATGCAGCACATCACGGAACAGCGATGGTCCCGCGTTGCTACCTGCCGAACTGTACATCCATCCCCAATGTATTTATCATCGCACAAGAGACAATATATCTACAGCGACGTAAACCAAGCCAACCACGCAATCAGTGCGCTCCTCACCTGCCCACTCAATCCCCTGTGCAGGGAGGGAAGGGAGGGGGATCTCACTTCTCACCCCATTTTTACATTATTAATTATTGTACTGGTCCTGCCGTTTTAGCTGGCAAGAGGAGGATTCCATTTCCATCCCAGCAGTTTTGCAATTCTGCTCGCGTTTCTTTAATTTCTAGCCGCCCTTGTCTCAGTTTCAGTAAAAATAATTAGAATCATCAAAAGCAACGTCTGACACCGAGGGTCCATGTTCTAAATGCTCCAACCGCTATCTTTCATCCCCACTGCACTAGTTATGCGTGGATTCCGTTTTCTTGTCCCTTCTATTCTCAATTCTCAATTCTCATTCCACGAGTGGCACGTTACATGAATGCTCAGTCGGTGCGAGCGCCGGTGCGACTTGTTTCGTCAAACAAATTTCAAAAGGTTTCGAACTGAAATTCATCAGATTAAATAAATTTAGAAAGAAAGAAAAAATTATATATATAATTGTTTTTAAAGAGCAAAATGCAGTAGAAATTGTTTTTATTTAAAACCAAAATGACACGTAGTACGGATACAATTCATACGGACCAATGCTGATATTGTCAGTTCACAACAACGTTGGAACTTCACTGCCAGTGGCAAGACTTCGACACACGACGCACGAGCAAACTGACTCGATGTGATGTCGTTCGAGGAGCTTTAATGGGATGGATCGCAATGGATTTGGACTAAAATTGAGTGGAGATAAAACAAGGGACGTCCGCGATGTTTTAGATTCGACCAGTCAAGTGGCGTCGGAGGCGGAGGCGGAGACGGAATCCGATGCCAAGTGGCGGGATTGCGAGAAGACGCCTCCGCCGCCGCCGCCGCGAATTTCTTCGAGCATATTCACGACGCTGCACATCTTGGGTCGTTGGTCCGCCGCCACCACCGTGCAGCTAACCGCAATCTGCAGCATCGCCACCATCTCCCCCTCGATTCCCTTGTACCGCATCAGCTCCAGGTCGAACACCTCCGACGTCCACTCCTCTCGTACCACCGACCGAACCCACCCCGGCAGATCAGCGCCCTCCACGACTCCGTCGCCGACCACCACCGCCGGCTTCCCCGTCAGCAACTCCAGCAGCACCACCCCAAAAGCATACACGTCCGCTCGCTGCGACGCCCACGAGCGCCGCCTGTCGACCGGCGCCTCGGGGGCCCGGTACCCGCCGGTGAGGCAAGCCGCCGATGCTGGACCCAACGACGACAGTCCGGCGTCACAAAGCCGCGCGTTGCCAGCATTGTCGAGGAGAATGTTGGTGGACTTGATGTTGCCGTGGGCCAATTTAGGCGACCGAGTCGTCCCCTGGTGAAGGAACGCTAATCCCCTCGCCGTCCCTACTGCAATCCGCACTCTCGACGCCCAATCCAGCGGCATCCTGCCCGGCCCTCGGTTGCCTGCAATTAAAAATCGCATTTTTAGCACGAAATTTTAAATTGTCAAGGCAAGTTGCAATTGAGGAGCGCGGCATTGACAGACCGTGGAGAAGAAAGAAAAGATTGCCATTGGGCATGTACTCGTAGACGAGGAGCTTCTCGTCGCGAGCATAGTAGTAAGCTTTGAGGGAAACAAGATTCGGATGCCGCAATTGGCCGAGGATCTCCAACTGGCTCTCCAAATCGCGCTTGTGGGTTTCACGGAGACGCTTCACCGCGACGACGGTGCCGTCGTCGAGCACCGCCCTGTAGGCCGTCCCATATCCTCCCTTCCCCAGTATCTCCGCCGAGGACCGTAAGAGATCTTCCAGCAAGAACTGCTTCGTTCCTTCGAAAAAAATCATTTTCCCCCTCTGGAATCCGCCACCGGTGGTGGTACCGGCGGTGCTGACGTGGGATGACGCGTAGGGACTGGAGTAGACTATCTTTTCCCCCTCGCGAAGGCTGAGGGGCGCTCTTCGGGCGAACTTGCGCCAGAAGTAGCAGAAGAGGAGGCCGCAGACAAGGATGAGCACGATGAAGTCGCCCACGACGATGGTGACCACCACCACTCGATTCATCTTCATCCCCTGGCGATTATCGCCGCCCGCGGTTTGGCCTGGATTTACGAACTCAGGTTTGGCATGGGGAGCAGACGCCACGGCGGCCGGTGGGACGGTGTCCACCGCACCGGCGGTGGGGCGGCAAGGAAAGAAGGGCTTACCGCAGAGTGCAGTGTTCCCCGCGAAAGCGGCAGCGGGGAAAGCCGAAAACGAGGGGGGCATAGCGCCAGAGAGAAGGTTCGAAGAGAGGTTAAGATCCTGGAGGCGAGGGAGGACGAGGCCGGGAATGGAACCGGATAGCCGGTTCCGGTCGAGCCGGAGAGTGAGGAGGCGGCCAAGCCGGGCCAGCGAGTTGGGGATCGAACCAGTGAGGTTGTTGGAGGCGAGGTCGAGGCGGTAGAGGCGAACAAGTGAGGAGATCGACGGCGGGATCGGACCGTAGAGCTGGTTGTGGGAGAGGAAGAGGAGTTTCAGTGCGGAAAGCGGGGCGAGGTCAGGGATGGGGGAGGCGAGGCGGTTCGACTTGAGACTGAGGACGCGGAGCTGGTCGAGACGGGTGACGGCAGGGAGGCAGGCCGGGCCGGCGAGAGAGAGGCCCTCGAGGACGAGGCGGGTGACGCGGCCGCCGACGCAGGTGACCCCGTGCCACGACGCGCACGGAGACGGGTCAGAGGAGTTCCAGCTCGCCAACCTCCCGAAGGAGTCGCACGCCGCCTTCAACTCCAACAGTGCGATCCGGTCTGCTTCCAAATTACCCGAAGAAGAAGATGATGAAGAAGACGAGACCGCCAAAGACGACATTTTGAGAACAAACAGCAGCAATAGCAGAGCTGTTTGAGGTAAATGCAGAGAGAAAAACAACTTCTTCTTCTTCTTCTCCCCCATTTTCCACCGTCTTCGAAGAGGAACACGATGCAGGGAAACAGAGAGCTACGAGAGGAGTCTGACAGGCCCAGCAGCTAGCGCCGCTTACATTAATACTTGATTGCCATTTTATTGGTTTTTTTCATTTCTTACCTCCATAGCTCGCTCGCTCTGTGGCCTGTGTTCCATGGTCAATGAGAATTCGTTGGCGGAGGAGTAACAGTCAAAATTTAAGCAGGACGATTATAATACAACCTGTAAAGCATTATATATATATATATATATATATATAAGTTACATAATTTTATAAATTACTAACAAATGATCTCAACCGTATCAACAATTTTGGAAGGCCATCGTGCCACCGAAATCTACCATCGTGGTGAAATGCCAAATTGAACCATAAATCCATAATGAAGCAAAGGTTGATGTTGCTGAGGTAGAGGTCATTCAACTTAAGGTGAATAAAAGATTGATTAAATCAAATTAATTAATTCAATCAATCTAATTATCTTATTAAGTAGGGTTAGTTATATGAATTTTTTTACATCATTAAACTCTATCTTTAATTATATCATCATCTATATTTAAATAAAATTTATCTTATTTTATTATTACTAATCAATTTTTTTTTGTCTTTCTCTTTCTCATTTAATATATGTGGTTATCATAGTTTCACATCGTCTAATTGAATATTTATTGGTCGTCTAAATACATACATGCCCGTACCATCTTAAACGTGTTTCTCAAAAAATTTTCTCAATAGATACAACTCCGACTTTCTTTCTAATGCTCTCATTTCTTATTCTGTTCATTCTCGTATGTCCACACATCCACCTTAACATCCTCATCTTTACAACTCTCATCTTCTGCTCATGTGCTCAAGTCATATCCCAACATTCAGGTTCATATAACATAGTAAGTCTAAATATGATTTTATAGATTTTTTTTTTAATTTTAGAGGTATTTTACGGTCACAGAAAACACCTTATGCTCTCTTCCATTTCAATCATCCTGCTTGTATTCTATATAAATCATTCTCTCAATCCCTCTACTATTTTATAAAAATGATCCTAAATATCTAAACTTCTCGATTCCGAGTAACTCATCGTCTTTTATCTTAACAATTGTCTCATTATATCTAATATTACTAAACTTAAATTTTATATATTTTGTCTTTATTCTACTAAGTCTAAAATCTTTCCCTTCTAGTATTTCTCACCAAGATTCTAGTTTAGCATTTACTCCTTCACGTATTTCATCTACCAAAATAATATCATCTGCAAACAACATACACCACGGTACTGTGTCTTGAATATGTATAGTAAGTTCGTTCATAATTAGTGTAAAAAGATAAAGATGTAGAGATGATCCTTGGATCCTTGATGTAACCCTATCGTTATTGGACATGTTTTAGTTGCTCCTCCTAAAGTTTTTACTCTAGTCATTACATCCTCGTATATATCCTTACTTAGTTCAATATATATTACGTTAACACCTCGCTTTTCCAGAATTCTTCATATAATTTCTCTTAGGACTCTATCATAAGTTTTTTCTAAGTCAATGAATATCATGTGTAGATCTTATTTTTGCTCTTGATATTTTTCAATTAATTGTCTATGAAGATGTATAGCTTTTATTGTCGACCTTCTAGGCATGAACCCAGATTGATTTTCGATCACCGTGTTCTCCTTCCTTAATCTTTTTTTATTGTTTCATGGTATGACTCGGTAGTTTAATATACCCTTATAGTTTGCACAATTTTGAATGCCCCCCTTGTTCTTAAATAAGGGAACTACAGTACTTATCATCTATTAATCAGACATTTTTTTTATTTTTAATATCATGTTAAATAATTTTGTAAGTCATTCAATACCTTATTTCCCTAGGCACTTCCATACCTTTATGAGAATATCATCTGGTCCAACGATTTTTCCATTGTGCATCATATTTAAAGCTTGTTCTACTTTTGAAGTTTGAACTTTACGATAAAAATTAAAATTTCTATACTCATTTAACCTACTTAAATTATCTAAGTTAAGTTGATCATAAATCTTCATTAAAAAGTTGATGAAAATATTTCTTCCTCTTTTATTTCCTCCTCATTTACTAATGCCCTATTACATTTATCTTTAAAACATTTTATTTAGATAAGATCTCTTGTCTTCCTTTTTCTCACTTTAGCTATTCTATAAATGTCTCTTTCTCCTTCTTGTATATCTAATTCTTAATATAATTTTTCAAAAGTTTCATTTTTTATTTCATTCACTACTCTCTTATCTTCTTTCTTAGCAATATAAATGTATATTAAATTTAAAAAAATTCAATTAATAAATATTAATTATTTTAATTAATTCGATTCAGTCTTATTTTAAAATTTTTAATTGATTAAATTAAATAAATCAATTTATTTTAATTTTTTTTTACTGCCACAATTATTAAATATTAATTATTTGGACATAGACGGAGCCATCACAGCCCAATGTGAGCACCCACACTGGGCCCCTGGACACAAAAAAACAAAAAAAAAACTACTAGTCAATAAAAGTATTTCACAGAAAATTTTATTAAGAGTCCTATTAACTGAAATAACGATGAATCTTCCACATTTCTTATTTGATCATATCAACAATAAAAAAAGAAAACAATTAAAGAGTATTAAAAGAAAATACTTGATAACTTCAATTCCTTCCCTAACTTTTTCTATAGGGTCGTTGAGAATACCAATTTGTCTCCAAGCATTATTAATTTGTAGACTTTGGTGTGAAGATTGATTTTGAAATCAAGGAGAAGACTTTAATAAAGTGATCGAACTGATTAGAATAAACTTGCTAAAACAAAAATTCAATTGTTTGCTTTACTACAAACTCCATGGCATATGTCCTTGTGTTCATTTTACAACTATTGGCAACCTAGTGCAGGGCATCAGAAATTATACATCATTAAGAAATAATAGCCATATTTTATGAGGATAATGGACCTTATTTACAACTCAAGAAGCATCCTTATTTGTTATTTGGGATAATTTCCAAGGATTTTTTATTGTTGTTTATGCTCATCTCACCCTAAAAGCATTCCTTGTTGCTTGCAAGCACTACTCACGAGCTGCAAAAGCCTCTAGCTATCTTGGTACTACTATCAAGCTTGTCGTTGGAACTAGACCTAGAGAGGCACCCTCCGTAATGTGTCCATCGGTGGTAGCCACAATTTGTTTACACTGAACCAATATCCTAGCTCCGTCTATGTATTTGGACAAAGAATATTATATAACTTGTGATTTTGTATAATCTTTAATGATATCACGTTCTCAAAGTTGTCACTAGCAATGATAGGCAAACATACATTCTGAAAGTTGTTGACTTGAAAGTTAAAATCGGATAGAAATATATTATTATTGAAAACTTTGATTAATTTTGTCGAAAATTATTTTATTGGTTCAGTTTGTTCGATTTTTATTAGAAAGTTTGATCGGTTCGGTTAGATCAAAAAAAATATATATTGTTCAATTTCAATTAAATCGGTTATATTTAAACCGATTGCTCAACCCTAATCCAACCCAACGTGCACAAACTAAAAAGAGCATCAAAGAGCAATAGAGTTATCAAACAAAATCCCTCTAATATTTAAGTTACACACGAGTAAAAGTAAAGAGAATGCAATGACATTAAAAATAAAGAGTGCGAGATTAGGAACTTTATTCTAGTATATATATTTTATTATTTATAGATGTTGATAGGTGGAAGATCATACTCAAATATAGCCGAGACATACCAACATGTTGCGGTATGATCTGGGCCTACAGGAATAGATAGTATGGGGGACCATATGCAAGAACTTGTTTAAGAGCAGGTATGAGTATCAAGAGCAAGTAGAATGGAAGGTTGTGTTTAGGTATGGTTCCAAACAGCCTCAAGAACTTGAGACAGAAAGCTCGAGCATGCCAACCAACCAAGTCGGTGAAGCCGGCCTTTTGACTTGGGACGTGGTCTTCGTGCATATAAACAGTGAGTTGACCTGAAATAAAGACATGTGGATATGGCTGGTTAATCCGGAGTATGATCGTCCATATGAAGGTACGAGTCACTTTGCTCATTTCAGATATATCAATTTTAAGGTTAAATTCGTGAAAATTTAATGGATGTTAACTTTTAATATGATTTATAAATGTTATGTTTTTCTACAGAGAACAGTAATTATATTATTTTGTTATCAATTTAAGTTTGCGAGAGCCAAATATTCTGTTAATTTCTAAATTGGGTGATTGGTATCAATCTCTGCTTGCATGCTGGTGAGCTTCGTGCCACACTGAGATTAAAACAACTTGGATCACAGGCAATGAGTTCAAAGTTGGACAGAAGAAAAGGAATAATAAACGAGAAGAGAGTTTCAGTGTATCACTAACCACTAACAAGTGCAAATCCATCACATAAAGAAACGACATAGTAATTGCCAAACAAGTGCAAATCCACTCAGAGCTACGCAAGAACAATTAAATATGAAGATATTAATCGAAACTAACGTAAATTAGTTACAATAACAAGCTAATCCTTGCTATATCTCCAGCAGAGAGATTTATGACTGGCATGCATGTACCTAGAGTCAGTTGATTCGACCACCCGTGTAGATCATTATGCCTACCCAACATCTGTACAGTTTGATTTGAACAGTGGGGGGCATAATAGATTATAAATAATGTTGTGAACATTCTGTTTTGAACAATTTTTTTTTAAACAAAAAAAGAGAGGCAATTTTTATTAACCAACTTGTATTACTAGATATTTCGGCCAAAAAAGGAACAAGAACTTCTATACAAATTTTCATTTGCACTCACTAAGCAGGTCCAACAACTGTACTACACGGACAAGAATGTGATGGGCACAAAATTTAATTGAATGCCCAATTACAATGCATAACTACAAAAGCATTTTGGCTTACAATGACAGACATTTCTGTCCTGCATGCTAGAGTATTTTGATCGAGTTGGTGTGTGAAGCCTACATTTGAGAACGCAATGCGCAAATTGTGCCTGTCCCTTGATAAACTGAACACCAAATAAGAATGAAAGAGCACAGGCAGCGTTCCTCATCCTTCACTACCTGCAAATCTACAAAATGGAGCAAATTTAGGCAAACCAAAAAAGGTATCTTTTCACATAAGAGCACAAGTCATACAGTCAAGTCATTTATGATCATTATATCTCTAAATGTGAACTGCATTAAGCAATAATGGCACATCTTCAGGAATACCAGTTATTTAATTGATTCACGTAGCAGACAACTAAGAGAAGCCAGTTTAGGTAACTCTTGATTTATGTTAATTTAAAATCATACATAGTTGTTACATGTATGCTTGAATTAACTGTACCATATGTTTTTTTCCCCAGAATGCTGCCAAAGTAATTAACTTCATAGGATAGGCTAAGTATAGGCACTCATGGCAAATCTCAAAGTTAGCCAACAAACATTGATCAGAAAACATGCTCAAGCAAGTTTTAAAGAATCCATGGGTATCTAGAAATCTGGATGGACTGGTAAAAATATATCCCCTTTCAAATGCATTCAGCATAATCTAGCAATATGGATGGACTAGTAAAAATAAATCCTATCTTGACTGATTCAGGTTCCCATGCACACAATGAACCACTAACCATCTGTGAACAATCATTTCAGTGATGTGTGCAGACCTCAATAAATCATGTGGCAAAAGGCGATTCGCTCGCCCCCAGCGCTCCCCGCCAACCCGTCCCTAGACCAACACGAAGAAGGTAAATCACAGGTGGCTACTAGCCATTAGTGCAAATGGCCAAGACATAGGGGAGATTATGCTCGGTCACGCCGAGTTTCAACCCCAAGACCTCATGTGGCAACACCCCATGCCTTAACCATCGCACCGCCCCGACGGGACAGACCTCAATAAATCAGTCATGGATAATCAAGTACAGTATGAATTATACTGATAATAATCTGACAATTCTAATGAAAAGTATCATCCGAATACCCAATTAAACTGCACTGGATTACCAACCTGGGCTGCCTGCGACTTCAACAGCTAAGAAGTAATAACAAAGCCAGATGGCAAGTCTAAGCACAATGTCGCATCCAAAATCAAATGAGCAACAAGAAAAATACCTAAGGGATGAACTAGTAGAATTTGCAAACAGCAAGAGCATGAACAGTGAACGTACTTATCACTCAAAAATGAGTTGGCATATTACCCATGATATTTAACAAGAAAAATATTTGCACTCGCCAAACAAAAGATGCACACCTATTTGTGTAATTACTTTCTCCAATTATTTTCTATAATTGGATAACGAAGTGTGAGTTATAAAGGAGGCATAAATTCTTAACTAAAAGAAATTCAATTACCCCACTGAGAACAAACAGCATGGCTTAGTATATAATATCTGTAGCCACAACCCAAAACAGTGAGGTTGTACACTATGATTAGCTGTATTATTTGAATCTTTTACTTCTTTCACTATAACAAATATACAAGATAATCCCATTAGTATTGGCTTAGGATTATTCATCTTCAGGTATATGCTCAATCTGTTAGAACATTAATCTAAGAGGACTGAACTGCATGTCACGAGCATGAACTCCTGCATGGTTTAGTCTATTATTGACTACCCAAATTAATAGTATGGCCTACAATGTTTACCTGTACACTAGTGCTACATAAGAGTTGGAGACTGTCTTGGAAGGGAAGGTCCAAGTACTAATACTCAATCACCCAGCTCCCAAATCTGAATTCCGAGAAAGCTGTTGCTCATGCTGCTGCTGAGATTGATGTTTTAGTTGTTGCTGCTGCCACTGTCCCCCATTGATATTACCATGCACTGACATATCTCCAGATAATTGATGTGATAAACCCTGACTTGAAGAAGGTACTAAAGTGTCACTCGCCATAACAGTTTCCTGTGCTGAGCTAACCACATACCTTGTTGGATTAGGTGCATCCTCATCGTATAATGGCTCTGGATTCCACTGAGTTGATGATGAAACCACAGAAGAAGTTGAATCAGCACACTGAGCAATTGATGCACTTGTAACCACCTGAGCAACTGAATCCTGATCAGTTGATGCATGTGTCGTCCTATCAGAGTTGATGTGACGATTTTGCTGAACTGATATTCTCTGAATGCCAGGTTGAGATTGATTCAAGTAGCGATGCTGAGACTGTTGTTGTTTAACTAGAGAAACAGATGGGACAGGAGCTTGCTGAGGCATTAACATGCTATGTCTGGGTGAATTTTGAGTTGAGCCCTGATTGCTTGTATCAGAAACTGGTGATGGTTGCTTTGTAGATTGTGGAAGTGGATGAAGGTAGATATTTGCTTGATTTCCAGGTTGGTTCGAAGTTGGGTTCAGACCTGAGCTAGCAGGGAAAAAACCTTGGCTTTGTTGCAAGATGTTTTTATCAGAAAGTTGATTCTTTGAAGCTGTTGAAAAGCCACTTACTTGAGAGGAATCCGCTGATAAGTTATGGTTAATTAACATGCCTCCTCTGCCTAGCCCTTTCATAAGTTTGGCCTGCTGTTGTGAGGGTTGTCTTTGCTGTTGTTGTTGTTGTTGTTGTTGTTGTCTTGGCTGATTTTGTTGAAGCTGTTGCCTTTGCCTTTGGTTTATCTGATTTGGCATTCCAGATGATGGGTTCCTTGATATGTTTTGCTGTTTCTGTTGACCTTGTGAAGAGACTGGAAGCACAGGAGAAGATGACGGTGACTGAGATTGGACTTGCGCATTAGTTTGAGTAGGCGGTACTACATTTGGTCCAGAGATGTGACGTTGCAGTTGAGGTATCATCCGTTGATGCAGTTGCCTTTCTTTCGCAGCTCGCATGGCATATGCCTGTTGATGAGAGCTTGAATGGTTTGTGCCTTGGATGTGAGGGTGAGAGTTACCAAGTATGTGGGGTTGTTGCTGCATCATTTGATGAGGTTGTTGGTGTTGCTGAACTGGAAATGTTTGAGCTGATGCAGGAACTGTCGTTGCATTAGGGAAGGAGGCACTAATACCATTGAAAGGAGATACAGGCTGCCCATTTGTCTGTGAGGATTGCATCTGCATTTCTTGCATCATCTGTCTGTGTTCATCAGGACTTTGACCGGGCTACACAAAAGAAAATTGTAATAATCAGGCTAATCACCATCAATCAATAAATAAATGAATCTCTACAAAAAAAAGGTTAATGATATTCCTGAAACATATTTTCTACATATACTGAGATGCCAAATTTGTTCATTATCTTGGTGGACTAGTTATTCACTGTTTTGCACACTTATTATCCTTGTACAGTCAAGGAAATGGTTCAAATTAAAAAGTTGTAAGATGAATCTGAGTTATGATGACAAGTAAAACATTGCAACTCATTCTTGAGCTAGCAAAAACCAAGTCATCCCTTAATTCACAAATTAATAGATAGTCCCATGACGTGCATTCCAATCCAGTTTGTTTAACCAAATTCCTTTAACATTTAAAGATAGTACAACAAATATGCTTCAAGTTGTATCTTCACATACACTGCTTTATAGCCTTGATCATTTTCTTCGCTTGTTGAAAAAAAACCACAAAAAAAAAATCTGTATCAACCCTACACAATTATGCATCAATTTTATATAATCTCATTATTATTTTATATAATACTATTTGTTTTATTTCTTTTTCTTACTTTATATGCAGATCTAAATGAACATAGATAAGTAAAGGCTATTACAATTTATTGTTATGTTCAATCCAACCGTGGCCAAGTGAAATGCTGCATCTTTTAGATTAATACTAGACGCCAAGAAATGAGAGAAAGAAAGGAAGAGGGAGAATAAGAAGAGGAAGGTTAGATAAAGAAACATAAAGACAGTGTAAGCAGTGCTCCACGTGTCATCTAGGGCTCAACCTTCCTGAGCAACAAAGGATACCCAAAAATTTAAAAGCGAAGGACATTGAGAGTTCCTTGGTTCAGTTTTGCCTTTATAAAGATTCATGAAGAATTATCTAACTTGCAAGTTAGAATATGAAGTACTGCAATTTTGTGGGCTCAAATGTAGCATTATCTTTAATGTATTTCAATGAAACACAGACCATGACGATCTGTATGGCAACCAGATGCAAAACTGTGAAATTTCCATTAATTTTTTTATAAAATGAAGATATGCATAAATAAACAAGTGATAATATGGTGGTGTTTAATAATCAGCATGATTGCAATAACAACAACAACCAAGCCTTATCCCACTAGATGGAATCGGCTATATGGATCCTTCTAACGCCATTTCGCATTATCCACTACTATATCATCATCTATATTTAAATAAATTGTATCTTATTTTATTGTTGCTAACTAAGTTTTTTTTGTCTTCCTTTTCCTCGTTTGATATGTATTTATCATAATTTCACATCGTTTAACTGAGGCATTTATTGACCGTCTAAGTACTTATTCCTACAATATTAAGCACGTCTCTAGGAGTTTTTTCTCAATAAATATAACTCCGCTTATAACTAATTACCCTGCCATGGCCGGTCCTAAGCCCGGATAATGGAGGCGGGTTGCGTTAAGTTGTCATCCAATAGTAAAATATGGCAATCTGCATGATTGCAGCATAATTAAAAACCTAAATTTGATGATGTTCAATAATCCACATGATTAAGCATAATTAGAAACCTAAATTTAATAACAATGATCACTAATGGAAATAATGGAACAGAAAATAACTTGTTGAATGTACACACTCAAATCAAAATTTAAACCAAAAAATTGTGTTATGTCTACTAAAAGAGTAATCATAAAACCTGTTTGTCCTTTTTCTTATTTTTCTTTTTTGCTTTGTTTCCTGTGAGAAAACAGAAGCCTTTTCAGAATAATAAGTCATGTCCGATAGAAATATGAATTTAAAATGATGAACAGAATAACTATAAGGTCAACACAGAAAGACATTATATTTGTCTGGAGATTGCCATTCATATTGGAAAACAGTTATTTTTGTCAAATAAGTCTTTGAAAGGGTGTGAGCAACCGACAGTGTAGAAATGCAAGTTGTACTAAAACTCTATCTGAGATAAATGAGAAAGCCAAAATGGATATTCTAACCCGTATCATTTGCAAGGGATCCCGTGACCGCATCGTTGAGTTTCCTTGGCTAGATACAGCACTTGGATGAACATTGACTGGGTTTTGAATTCCATGTGAACCACTTGAAACCATGTTTCCACTCGTGACCATGTTCAACATGGCAGGGGAACTTATTCCTTGAAATGTTGGCCTTGGCATTGGAATTCCTCTCCCAGACATCAGCCCCATACCACCAGGAACAGGCAACATTCGAACACCACGGTCAGCTCCCATTGGTAAAGTCCCAGATAACACATTCGGTTGCTGATGATTTCTTCCTGGAATCATTTGGCTATATTGCTGCATTCTTTGTGGATCATCAACAGAAACTGCAGATGGTCTTGGCACACCAAACCTCTGGGGTTCCCTATAGCAACACATACAATACGATAAGAGCCAGAAGTACAGATGAATGCACATAAAATTCAAAAGAGTTCACCATAAGCACGAAAATAATTATAATTCTCATTACCTAGAAGAGGGATTCAACGGACCAGATGTTAAAGGTAAGCTACTACTTAGGACAAGACCAGTAGACCCTTGTAACATTGTAGAACTCGATGTGGCAAGGGCAGAAGTAACAGGACCCTGATGGCTTGGGACTGCTAAGCTACCAGTGTGAGGCCCCTGATATGCAAGTGAATAGACATCTGGGCTTGAAGACATTGATTCACAAAAATCAAGTGGCCTATACAAAAAAAAAAAAAAGGAGATCTAAGAAATGATTAAGCAAGCAAATATCTAGATAAAAAGACTGAATAACATCTAAGCAAAAAATGACAACCATAAAGGCAGATAAAGAAATTAGCTTACGTCAAGATCCCTCCATTCAAGTTGTTTGGGCATACTTGGGAAAGAGCAACTACATGAGAACTATGAGCTGTTGTAATTTGTTTTGGTTCCTGATTACCAATTTTCAAACAAAAACATAATATTTAGATAGAATCCTTTTGCAAAGTAATAGCTATTGAGAAGAAAAACACAAAATTGGAGAGTTTGCTATCAGCTTTTATAAATACAAAAAATCAGAAAGAACACTTTAAACAGAAAATCATCACCACTTTTACAAACCAAGTTGCAATAACTTGGGAGAATACAAACGAAATCTCAGAACATAACAAGTTAAAAAGGGAAACGACTATCAAAGTTATTGATACAAAAATTAAAATGTGATGAATCAATATAAGGACCTGGCGACTACAGGAAGAAAGCTTCTGCCTATGTGAAATAATCTTCTCAAAATGTGTCTTCAATATATCCTCTTCCCTTGGTCCCTGAAGACGCTGAAACAATTGCCGTGCACTTCCCTGATACACATTGCAAAAATTAATAATGTACTATCTGGGGAAAACAGAAACATATGAAAGGATAAGCAACCAAAAGCTTGCCTTTGGAATGCCTGGCAGAGTGGATGGATAAGGTTGTGATGAGCCAGAATCTTCTGCAGAATCAGCTCCATCACCTGCACTTTTGTCCATCAAAAATTTGTGTCGTTCTTTGCATTCTTTGGGTTTCCGGAATATACACTGATACATAAAAGCATGAGTTTCATCAATACAATGAATACGGTGGGCAGATTAAATATTCCTAATGAAAAAATTTTCACCAAGTAAAATGAATTAACCAAACAAAGTGCAGAAAGGTGTTCTTAAGAAATCGACCATACTAATTTCCAAGAAGAGCAACATATGGCTCAAGCTACCACAAAGTGGCAGATTGCGGAACTCATTGCAGTAAGAAAAAATATGCATACACCATTAAAAGGTAATCATGCAAGAAATAAATAGAACAAATGGAAAGTTTTATGAGAAATATATATATATAAAGTCTGGTTATTGGTTAGGAAGAACTTAAAGCAATACCAGAAAATAAGCACAGAAATAATAACTGTAATAGCAAGATTATAGGCCCATGAAAGTTATTCCGAGCAAAGGACATAATTAATGACTCCACCTTGAACTGGAGCGTGCTGTTCATTGCATCACTGACTAGCTCCCAATTTGGACCCAAATCATGTACAAGGACAACAAGTGCCTGTAATCGGCATGGCATTAGGTATTGTTCAAGAACAAGGAAAAACATTGTTACAAGTAGAAATGACAATTCAAATAAACAAATAGCAACCTGATCCTCAAAATTTGACCATGGACTTCCAGGTCCAGATTGTCCAGCAGCCATCTGCCTCATGGAAACAGTTAATTTTTCAGTAACAACAAAATGCTGATGTCAGGATAAATATGAATATGCACATAGCACTAGCAGACTTATAGATTTATTGTTCCACAAAGAACTTCAGATTAGAAAATTAGATACCCAAGGAAACAATTTCAAAGAACTGATGAAACCAAAGATAGCTAATGAGCTTCCAAAAACAACTTATATATAATAAAAATACTCAGAGTTCCCTATAGATCTAGCTATACTATATTTCAAGTAGAGCTTGCTAAAAAGTTCAAAAAAAGAAAATATTGTACCTTTAATGTGGTACACTTTCTGGCACGATCCCTGCTAGCTATGATTTTGAGAAGCTTATTTGAGTTGGACATATTGCTCATCTGGGAAGCTACCGGTGAAGGCAATGACCCAGCAAAAGGGATAAGGCCATCAGGAGATCCCTCAATCATTTGCTTCAATACTTTGGGCTTCTTGGCAGCATGTTGCCCAAAAACTATTGTAATCATGAAATAGTAAATATCTTATTTACATTCCAAAATTTTAAATATTCAGTTTAAGGAAATAAAAAGGAACTACCTGTGTTTACATTTGAATCAAAATTTTGAGATTCCATTCTCCTTTTAGAATTCTGTAATAAACATGGAGCATAGACAATTAGTGTAAAAATGCACTACAACCATGCAATGACTCAATGGAAAGCGAGAGGCTCGGTAACATTTTTTGGATGCTAGGGAATAGGAATAATTTCAAGGCTCCTCCTATAAGCTACATATTTAGGCAAAAAATGAAAAAGAAAAAGAAAAAAAAGGGTGGGAAAAAACATGGGACTCCATAATGGAACATTCTTGGAGATGGCAAAATTCATATGGATCTCATGTAATGGTCCTTCAATTTTCATTAGACCGCATCATGTAAAGCATTCCGCAAAACATATTCCCAACACACCTGTTCACGCTGAATTGTAGAGTCAGTTTGCAACCTTTGCTCATATGACGACCGAATTGAACCATGCTATAATAGATATGAGTAAGCGCTGTTACAACCAGAAATACATATAAAATGGTAAGGAACAAAAAAGATTTTACCTTTTCAGGAAGAACCAAAAGACCAGGTTCGCCCATATTTAGCGAATTCTTATATCCTAAATGCTTCGGTTTCTTCTTCTTTTTCTTAGATTTTGATGAAATTTCACCATCAAATGGCAACTGCCTGTCAAAGTCTGCAATAGTTTCAACTCCCATGTTTTTCCTAGCCATAGGTCCACCATGTAATGAACTCTGATCATCTAGGAAAGAACTTGTGTCTTCACTTGATGCATCAGTTTTACTAGTCATTTGCAATGGCACAAGAGCTCCAGAAGGATAAGGACTGACAAATCGCTGTCTACTAGCTGTCCTCACACGTTTTGTTGGAAATGAACCCACATGAAAGGTACTTGAATTTCTTTTCCCGGTCGATATAAAAGGTTGATTTCCCGATTTGCGTTCTGAGCAAGGTTTATAAGAAAAATAAGCACCATCTCCATTGTGTCTCATGGCACTGGATTTTTGCCTCGTATGCTTTCTGTTCTTGTGAGCAAGCCTTGATGACAGGCCACCTTCAAATTTTACAGGCAGAAGATAAGTGCCAGTTTCACCTTCCTCTTCTTCATATACATCCTCTCCATGTTCAGCTATATCGAAATACAATGACAGTAAGGGTTTCTTCACCATAATATCAAAATTGGAATGCTTGAAAGTAATAATGGTCACCTGCAATTGAATTACAAAGAGATGTCTCACACTCTTCCTGATGCACAGAATTAGCAAGTTGCTAGGAAAGATCAAGTAAAATATTTGTGTTAGTCAAATATTTCTGAAGTTTGATGATGGTGAGATAAAAGAAAATTGTTAGTGATCTTGTTAGCCAAGCCTCACAGCATACTTAAGTTAAGACTATGCAAGTTATGAGCATTCACATAATAAACTGGTGAAAATGATTTTAACCTGCTATAGTTATTCATTTTGAGAAATTAAACTTCAGAAACAAATATTTCTGAAAAAGATTGTCAGGATACAAGCACTAGAGGATGTTTTTATTGCTAGTGTCAACAAGTATTGTTCTCCAAGAAAATTGAAATGGCTGCAAACAGCTTGCTTCATTTTATAAGTTTCGGTAACAAACTAACATAAAGGAACAAGGATTTACTTTGTAATCCATCCATTGGGTTTCCATGGCTTCTCTGTATGCTTGCATCGCACCATGAGGAACTTCATAGAAAAATATTTCCTACAAAAGCAAACCAGTGGCAGTATGAGATGAAATCAAATGCAAGGTTCCCAAATTGAACTACATATTGAGAATCCATGAATTTTGGAATAGTTAATCATAAATACTGTTAAAATTTTGTAAAATAGGTTCCAAAGTTTCTACATAACAGTTTATATATATATATAAGAATGATATAAGTAATGTAGCATGGAGATCATCACACAAACAAAACAATAGAGTTTCAAATCTCACCCTGATCAAAAAATTAGAAATTAGTTTCTATTACACTTTATCTAAATTTGAATTCAAATGGACAATGGGACATTTGATCCTTAATTACTTCCAACAATAGTATACTCATAGTACACTTCACCTTCATCATCAATTCAGAGTCAATAGGATTAATGCAACTTAAGAGATGAATAGGAGAAAAAAGTAGCACAACATGAAGAGAGGAAGGGGAAGATGAAGGAGGCTTCAATCGGCAATACTTCTTCTAAGCCACCGTCAACTACATTCTCACTCAAGTCTTGATGTGGCAAGACTTATGTTTCTTTTCAGACTGTGTCAAGTGTTCAATTTTTCCTCATATCATCTTTGAGTCTCCATACTAAAAGGTTTCTCCTACATAAGACTTCTAACAATTTGACTCTCAACTCTCCATTTTTATTGTTGTACCATGTAATAGAAAATTCATCTTTCCTTTTTTATATATGGTTTCAGGTGGAATGAATTTATTATGATTGGTTGAACTTAATTCTGATTGAGTTTTCTTTCTTGTCTAGAATCATACTAAAAATGGATTCATGAGACATTTTCCAATTCACATACGACATGTATTGTTACATGTATGAATGATATCTTACAATAAGAGTTATACATTATATGATTCTTACAACTATGACGATATGTGATAAAACATGAGGCAGAATGTCTGCAAGAATACTACCACTCAAAGAAGTACCACGGATATGAAGCACTTTCTAAGATCAAACTGCAAAATGCCATAAGAAATTATGCTATGTATAGTAGGAAGTAATTTAATCCATACTTCAAAAAGTTTGCCTTCTGAAGGTATTACCAAAATGCCTGGACCATTTTGGCAGTCAGGAGTTGTAGGTGCTTCTACCAAGGTAGAGTGACATGATGTGTCGCCATTATGTTTCAGGAACCTAACTGCATAATCCATGACAGAATCTTGAACCTACTCCAAAAAAAAAAAAACAAAAGAAAACATATCATACATCTATACGAATAACACCGCAATGCTTTATAAGTCTACAAGAATGCAACAGAATGATACTTAACAGAGGATAGAAAGTATCATACAGCTCATGATGCTATTTTAGCAAGACAAAAGCAGCATGCTTAACAAGATGGCATTTTATTTCTACCAACTTATCATGGTAGTTTGATAGTTAATTGAAGAACAATACAAGTTCGTTAATGAGATCTGTAGTGCATGTAAAGTAACACTGGTTAGAGCACCTAGGAATTCATCTAAGCATTCTTTTAAGATGGATTGAAATCTTAAGCCGTGCTGGATATTTATCATTCCACTGTGAAATCGTGATGCAGAACAGCTCTGGAATATCAAAGAGTTAACAACAATAACAGAAAACCTTCTTCCTCATGATTCCTCATTCTGATTTGATGGCAGTGACCAAATCAACTATAGCGAGTGAGGTTGCGAGCAATCCTCCTTGCGATCTGCCAAAAGTGAGCAAGAACGTCGAGCGATTACTCCCTTTGGCAACAATGAGTGATTCTCTCACGGTTCTACAACGTTGGTGATGCGAGTGATTCGTCCTTCAAGTGATTCACGATCCTTCCTCCTTTTAGGTTCTCCAATGCAGTGACAAGGTAAGCTTCTTCCTTATTTTTCTCCTCGGTATATGTCTGCACTGGTAAAACAGACCTACACTATTTCATTCCAACCAAGGACTAAAAGCCTGGCTAGGAACAAAATTTAAACCTTATTTTTTCAGTAGCAAAACAACAGAGAGATTACTCCACAATGACCCAAAAGACCAAGATTCAAGTTCTGAAAAAACTCCTTTGAAATTGCTGTTGATCCTCTAGACCACACATTGGTGGCTTGAATCCTCCAAGATTCAAGCCATCATCAGACCAACGAATTTATTAAAAATAAAAAATAAAATTGACTTTTTAAGTTTATATCCTATTATTATCTTAAATGATTGAAAAATCTATATAACAAAATAATAAGTATTTCCCTCATTCTTTCCTTCCAGGGAAACGGTGGAACAAAAGACATAATGAGTATTCCCCTTTCCTTCCGAGGAAAGGTGCAAAGATTCCATCCTAGTTGCAATCCTCCCAGGAAGCACAAATGAGAACAATTTCTTCCACCTCTCCCTTGATACTTCTTTCCATTCACTCATTTCTTTTCCTTTGTGCTTTCTCTCCTTTATAGGAAACACATCAATGAAGATATTAATTATTATTAATCTGTAGAAAGTATCACAGAATAACCATCGAAATGTTATTATTCTGAAATTTGATTGTGGTAATTCAATTATTAGCACTAGAAAAATTCCAGCATGGAACCATTCATTTTACTATGGAAATGTTGAATTTGATAAGGTTGAGAAGTCTGATTCTATAATTTTAGGCTCTTAACAACAATAGCAATTTGAACTTACAGAAATGGTCCAAAATAAATCTCTAGATATGAAAGAATGGAGAATTGGATGAAAAGCAATCGAAATCATATTAACATGAAGTGTTTTAACCAGCCCCACTATTGTAGAGACATAAACATGAACTATATAATAATACATTGTACTAAAAGTCAAACCTGCTCTCTCTTCACTTTAGCCTCGTTGGCATCTGATGCCCTAATACTATCTGATTTGAACTCTTTTCCATTAGTTGTCTTGTCATTACAAATAAGCTTAGCTGTATGCCAAAAATTGATAACAGACTTAGCCAAACTTCTAGCAGTACTTTTTTGCTTGCACAATAAGTTTTCCTGTCTGAACTTCGCTTGACCACAAGAAGCAATTAATCTAGAAATTCGAGAAGCAACTGTAGTCTTCCATAATCGCTCCTGTTTAAAATTAGTTTAAGTAACGTTGAAACAAACCATTAAGACACTGTAACAAAATGATGACAAAGAATCCCGCTCTAGATGTACCTGCATAAAGTCATTTGCCATCCATGCCATTTCTTCAAGCACAAAATCCCAGTGACATTTATGATGCTTCTCAAGATACATACTACTAACGGATAGTTCTCCAGCCTTTTTAAGCCTTGCCTGTAGAACAAAATTTATTGGATCTTTCTAGTTGAATAATCACATGAATTTGGCATGCACCATGACGACATATGCATTATACCTCTATTAATTGTGCTTCTTTTAGTATAGCATCTTCATGTGCCTTTTTTTGATCTGCAGTGGAAGTTTGAAGGACAGTGATCAACAAGGAGCCTTTGTTGTTGTGGATGACCTTTGCATATTCAGAAGCAGAGGAAAGTAACAAGCATGTACCTGCTTTTTGTATAGAACTTGGTTGACTTAAAGAATTATCCACTTTTATTTCTGACTCACATATGATTTCATCATTCAGTTTCTCAGGTTCTGAGTTGGTAGCAGGCGTGACTTCACTTACAATCACAGTTTTACCATCAGAAACATTATCTTTCATCCAGACAACTAAGTCACTAAGGTCTTGATGAAGTGGCCTAGATTTGTTATTAGCATTAATGGAGGCATCAGAATTGAATGCCTCGTTGTTTTCTTTCAAAGTGCTAGTATCTAGCAGAGACTGTTCAGCGGTTATCTGCTCCCTAACATCTCCACCTGATCTACCATTTGTGGACCTTAGCATCAAGGACTGATCATCATGAGGATGTTCACTGTTAACAGCACCATTTGCAATAGTATTTTTGTCCCTAGTATCTGAATGTAAGTTTTTGCTAGTTGGGCCTTCAGCAAAATTCTTAATTTTTATATCATCCTCATTGAAACTGGGCTTAGTTTCATCATATCCATTGAGTTTTCCAACATCACATGAGTCCTTAGAGTCCAATGGGGTAGAAGGCAAACTAACTGGAAGAAGACCATCCTTTCCTATAATAGCAAAAGACTGAGAGGAGGTTTCTTTAAAAGCTTTTTCAGGAATAGATGAATGTTTAATACAGGAGTCACCTAACTGCCTAATTTCAGTAATCTTGATTTCTTTCACTTCCTCAGGCATTTCGTCTACAGTCATGTTAGTGCTTGTGTTATTATTCTGCTCCATATCTAAAGGGATATCCACTTGATCATCTGCCACTAAAACATTAATAATGCAATTTTGATTTTCTTCCTTTGCGCTTGAAATAGATGAGAAAGAACTATCTTGGGCTTTTATATCCTTAGGAGTAGGCGCATTTGACGATGCAACAGAAGCTTTGTTGCCATGACGGGAAGCAGAATCAGTCAAACTTAGATTACCAGAATCACGAGCTGTTCTCGATCTATTACGCCGTGCATATGCTTGTCCATTAGCCCCAGGGCGAAAGATAACAGAGTCATCTGTTTCTTTCATATTGTGATTTACACCAACTTGAGATGATTGTTCCAACAGAGCAACACTACCTCTTTTACCTCTATGTTTCGCATATCTCTCTCCATGAACTTTGATGTTTTCCCATTTAAAAAGCAACAAATTATCTCCAATATTAGTTTCACGACTCATGGAACCACCAGGTTTCCCACTGCTTTCAACTGAATCTCCATGTGGTGAAGCATCCAATGTGAAGCTACCTTTAGCTTCACTGTCAAGCAAAACCAGGGGGGAAAAGAAGGAAGATAGCTCAATAATAGAACTGTAAGTGATTATTACTATAAAACCATCTTATGTACATTGACTGAGGAACAAAACCTGGTTACATATGGCTCAGCATGTTGATCTGTAAAAGAAGTAGATTGTACACTGGCAGAAGCTCCATGACCAAATTTAAAATCCAAGGGATTTCCACCCTACAACAACCAAAAGTAGACAACCAAATAAGGAAAATGCTGAAACGATCAGCATGACAGTTCAATAAGAATTAAGACATTAATCTGCAAATACTTTCTCAAGAAATTCCAGCTCCCTTCTTCGCGCTTCCTGAATCTCAAATTCGTGCCTGTAGTTAAGAGATGAATACATTTAATTCAAAGCAATTACAAATTTTATAAGCCGAAACAACTTTATCAGCGAAAACCTACTGTAGCTCAGCCTGAGCCCTCTCAATTTCTGCACGACCTGGTGAGAGTTTGGTGTCTACACCAAATGCACAGTCTACAACGCCTCCCATGGGCTGTTCTTTAATCTACTGGAAGAGAAAACACTGGGCTATGCCCATACTTGTATTTGATGCTAAATCATCACTAAACCAATTGTTCAATCTCTGGTCTACACATTTCTACTCCTGCAAACTAAAAGAATATTACAGTCAGCAACTATCATAAATATAACGGGAAAATAAACAATGTGTAAGCCCATTTCCACATCCAAAAGGTTTAAATAAAAAATATAGTTGAGGATCAATGAAGATTTTTTAGTTTCTTAGATGATTAACATATACTTGTAGCCTTCTGTATGGGTAGAGTGAGGTTAAACATGCATCTACACTGTTTCTATCTGGAATTATTTCTGAAAATGCTAGCCAAAAGTTATAAGTTATAAGGTACATCCCTAAACATAAAATATAGCATTAGACAAGGCATGGTAGATGGAAAAAATGGATTCCTTAACCCCAAATCCCTTTTCTGGAGACCCTGCAATAAAAAAAAAAAGGACAGCCCGGTGCACGAAGCTCCCGCCTTGCGGGATCCTGGGAAGGATCCATTGTACGCAGTCTTACCCTGCTTTTTGCAAGAGGTTGTTTCTAGGATTCGAACCCGTGACCTTTTGGTCACATGGCAACAACTTTACCGTTGCGCCAAGGCTCCCCTTTACCGTTGGAAACCCTGCAATACATTTATCTAATTAATTTACAACATTTTGATACACAAAGAAGTAGCTCCAATATGCTAGTTGGCTCAATTATGATTTTTGTACCTTTAAGTCCTCAATACAAAACATAAGTAGTAACCCAATACAAGAGCAATGAAGCTGCTTCACAAAATAGTATTTTAGCCAAGCTCCAGCAGCAATTTCAAAGAAGCCAACAAAATGATAAATTAAAATTTAAGGAGTGTAAAGAAATACTTTGATGCACAATGAAACTTTGTTTCAGATTTCATGCGAATATTAAACAACTATATGATTATTGAGTATAGAACAAAAAATAGTCTCATTATGAAGATGATAAAATATTAAAATTTAAGATCTATATACTCTTCTACTAATCAGAATTTTTAATTTCTGTTTGTTTGTTCAAGTGCCTTTTTTTTTCTTTTCCAAACTTACAGTGCTATTGCAACCAAAATGGTCACAATAAAGGGCAGTAATCAGCCAAAAAGGAGAGAGAGAGAGAGAGAGAGAGAGATGCATTTGAATAAAACAGTTAGTTCTTGACAAGAAATGAGACTACAACAAATTAGGAGAGGAAGTGTTCCAGGATGAGATTTTACCACGGGATAAGAATTGCAGATAAAATTCACAGAAACTTCTGAAAAGGTCTACTGCTAAAACAAGCAAAAAAAAGCATTAACATCTTATCCAGCAAAAAGAAAACAATAGGATAGTGATCCTGTATTGAGTCTTCTTCAGACAACTGAGGAACAAAACCAATATTCCCTAGCCTGTGGGAATATTTTGGTTACATTTACACATTACAAAACTAAGACACATTGGCCCAAACTGGTATTGGAGAATCACCTAGACATTAGCTGATGATGGAAGTGGTGAATGCAAAAGTTTAGTAAATTTAGAAGTACAATAAGTGTTCTTGTTCTTGACTATTCTTTCTTCTCATATGTGGCTAATGGCTGGTCATGTTCGTAATTTGATTATCAATATGGTACTGGTAAGTTAATTCAATTACATTAACTAGAACTCATAAACGAGGCCACATCTGTATCTGGAGGATCTTTCTAAACCGGGATATCAGAATCCAACCTCAAGCATATCTTGGTTAGCCAAGGTCTAACCCTGGAACACTAATTACACCAGCTAATTTATCCGTGCAGTTCTCAGTTACAACTTCTGGGGACAAGATGGACATCAAGTAGCCACCAGGCAGTTTGGACTCCCATTTCTTACGCAATCCCTTGGGATTAGAATTTTTTCAGTCAGATGTAACAAACCAACCAAATCAACAATGGAGATCCATCTAATTCAACTCCATGATAGATAATTATATCGTTGGTCATCAGCATCTGTGTTGTCACCTTTATTTTGTTTGTAAATGGATTAAAGAGGTTCTTACACGAATTAGGTGTGTATGGCCACTTCACATCATGTCCATACCAAACTACTCTATATATGCTCCATCAGAAGTCCTTAGAAATGCAAATTTCTATTTTTATCCCCAGCCTTATATAAATTAGACAAGGGACAAGATACCAACAGAACCCACTCTCTATGGACACTCTTGATTGACAGGTTCACCCTCCATAGTCTTAACACGCTATTAATTCCACTTTCCACATTCAGAGTGTTCTCCTCCAGAGGCTGAACCCAATAGAAAATTGACTCCAAGCATCATTATAAAGAGAGCCTTCACCACTCAATTTCCAATCTTGTTCCTTGTTTCATCAATGTCGTGTTTAGTTGTTTTTCTATTCTTCAAAACTTTAATCTTTGTACAATTCCATTTTAGTGGACAAACCATGTCAAGTCTATCTAAGACGAATTTCACAAGCATTATGTAGCATACTTCACCATGAAATGTATCAAGAGAAACTATCATCTTGCTCGTAGGGCTTTAAGCAGTTATTTGTGGATAAATGAGAAAAAAAATTAAGGTAGTAGAAATAGCAGAGAACAAACAAAATGATGGAGAAAGACCACACGGAACAATTTCTGGAAGCAACAAGAAAATTAACATCGATGAACTTATTCCTACCCTATGCATCCTCTCGCGAAGCAAAACAAAATCGATGGAATGCATAGATACACCTTTATGATTAAGGTTATATAAGCAACATTGGTATTCCTAAAGCAATTTGCTCAAGACGGGTAGTAGACCGCATTGAGATCTCATTCTAACAAGTGATTGCACACGTGCAATGACTAGTAGCAGCATTGAATACACGAGAAATAACTGACGATATACTAAACCAATGCTAAAGAGAACAATTCAGAGCTTACAACTGCAAGACCATATCATTTGCATTCAGAAAAACGAAGCAGGACTGAGAAGTAGGACCTTTGCAGGAAAATTTAAGAGCTGGAAGTCGTTTTCCGCGCCAGGATCACTTCAATTCAATCGAAAGGAATGGCCCAAACCAGCGTAGCAGGCAAAGGTCGTGCTCCCTTGCTGAAGGGAGGGAACAAAACAGCGTTCTCTGACGTCGGCCGGAGCACGGAACTTAAATAGTAAAATGTAGAAGAATCAGAAAGAGGTAATTGGGGAAGAATGAGCTCGCCTGAGGACTAAGGAGGCGGATGGATGGCTAGGCTAGGGTTAGGGCTCGACGTGCGAATGAATGGAAGAAAGCGCCAACAGGGATCGAGTTGAATGCCAAGATTTTGCACAGCCGGAGGCCGAGAATCCGAGGAGATCGCGGGAGGGGAGAACAGTTAGGTTCCTCGGAATCGAGGCTTACTAGGGTTCGTGATCGAAGACGAGAGCAGAGGAGGGAGGAGAAGGTCGCGAAGGGGAAGATGGGACAAGGAGATGTAAGAGCCCCAGAGGTGGTCTGGTCGAATCCAACCAGCTTGGCGCCATGGACAGAGCCCGACGCCGCACTCGAACGGAACGCAAACTAACGGGTCCGGATTTAGAGGATCCACTTACTCGATCTGGAGACAGGAATCTGGAATCCAATTAGATATCTCTCTGACGAAGACTAATAATGCGTACTCGTAGATGCAGTCCTACTGCTATCTGATCATCTTGAATCACAACGAGATTTGAATCTCAGAATTGGATAAGTACTTTCCGATTTACATAGATTGTGAAATCGAACTGTCTATTTTAAAAATAATCAGATTATAAGATTTAAATATCTAATAAGAAAATAATAATAATGTTCATCCCTCTCAGCTAGATTAATTAATTCTTGGCACGTACAATAAATATAGAGCATATTATATGAGTTTTGAGACTATAAGTGGCATCGGCGCTGGCGCTGGTGCCGGTGCTGGGAGACAGTGGCCGGCGGCGAACGGCGGACTGCTACAGTGGTGGCCGGCGAGCAGCTACTACGAGCAGCTGCGACAGCTGCTGACTACGATGGCTAGTGGTGGCTAGCACGGCTAACGACGATTGTGATGTACCAATTAGTACCGGGAATAAATAAAGAGTATATTTAACATTTAAATTTTAACAAATATTAAATTTGGAATATAATCCAGAGTGATTATATGTTGTTTGTCTTATAAATCATATTATAAAATTTTATTATTTTTTATAATTTAAATTACATTCAATTATAGTAAGTGCATTAAATTATAACAATTTATTATTTTTATAATTCAAATTACATTAAATCATAGTAAGTGCATTAAATTATAGTAAGTGGATATATCCGTGGCGTAAATATCTAAATGAGTCAATTTCAGTCGTACTAATTTATTTATTCATTTATTAAATATTTTATCAAGCTCGAATTAAATTTAAAAGTTAAGAATATTTTTTTATTTTTTTTCATCAGAGTGTTTATTTAATATATAAAATTTATATTATTTTTTATTTTAACATATGTAATTTAAGATTATAAAATTTTATGAATAGATATATTTTATATATTTAAATAAAAATTTAATAATTAAATTATATAACTTAATAAATAAATGTATTCATAAATAATTATATTTTTGTATATTGTGCACTATCAAACGAATATAAATGAGATTTATTGAATGGGAAAATAAATTTATTCATAAATATCCAATTTAAGTTTTTGGAAAAAAATATATAACATAATTTCAAATCAACTTTTTTCTAAAATCAAACTCAACTTTGTGCTCAGTCTCTAGTCATAAAAAAAAAAAAATTTATTCTGACTCTCTATATGTAAACTTTCTTTACTTAACTCTATTCCAACTCCTTAATGCAAGTGATTTATCTCATTATCTTTATTATTTTAGTAAAAAAAGTCTAAAATAAGATATAATTCCTCCTAAATATAATACATTTAAATTAAAATTTATTATATTTTCTATCAAATTGAGCACAATTTTTTTTACTTGACCAATCGATTAATATACTCGTTTTTAGTTAAATAGTGTTGAATTTAAGAAGAATTATACCATTATTTTTATCTAAATTCAGCATCATTTAACTAGAATCAAGTATATCAATCAATTGATCAGACAAAAAAAAGTCATACTCAATTTAATAAAAAATATATTAGATTCTATTTTAAATATACTGAATTTAGATGAATTATATCTCATTTTTTACTTTTTAAATTTTAAAAAAAAAATAATTAGATAAATCGACGTGCATTAGGTAGTTAAACAAGAGTTAAAGGAAAGAAAAATTTACATGCAAAAACATAAAAATAAATAAATAAATAAATAAAACTAACATAGTAGGGAGTTAGCATAAAATTGAATTTATATAGAGAGTGAGAGTTATGTATATATAACAAACTCTTTCCACTAAAACCATTTTTCAAAGTATACTGATCATGTCCGAGCGCTGAGTCGATGGACGCTGGGGACGTGGCACGCTCCGTTGTCTCCGAATGTTGGTGTAAGTCTCCGGCAAACCTGCAAAGAAGCCGAGCCGGGAGGGTTTCCCGACGACGACCCTCCGACGCTCAAGTCAGGCAACGAGAAATAAGAGAGGCAACGTAACTGTGGCTACAGTAAGGGATCGCGCATACCTTCGTCGACGTCTGGGGGTCCTTATATAGGATCCCGGGGAAGCACGGGCACGCTTCTCGATGCGTGCACGCTTCCCCAAACATACCTTAACGAGCCCATGTCAGAAAAGTACCCCTGACGCCATTCCGCAATCGTCCGAGCATATCCCGGATATGACAGTGGAAGCTTCCACCATATGATCCTGTGTACGGCTCGGTCGCCAACCCTGCTGCCTGTCGGCGGCAGACGTCTCGAGGATGATGTTATCCCCTGTCTCCTTTCGTCCTCTTGCGCCTCCTGTCTGTTCCAGGGCCGAGCGGATCTGCCGCTCGGCAGGCATATCACTTCTGCCCCGGTTGTAGGTATCAGTCTGACTGGGAGGACTCCCGGTCGTATGCTCGAATGAGATTGCTCCTGCCTGTCTTTGTTGCCTTGTGCCCCGGCCGAACGGGCATCCCGCTCGGCCCTAAAACCTTTTTACCTTGAGCATCGGAAACCCGACCCCTAGTCAGGTTATCTTTCCTTCGGCTCGGGGGATTCCCGGCCGGTCAGCCTTCTCAATCCGGTCGCTCGGGAGGCCAGTCGGCCCTCTCAGTCCGGTCGATCGGGTCTCAGGGTTGAATCTCTTGACCTTTGACCTCCACGTGTCGTTGACCTTTCGCCAACGAGGGTCCCCCGTCCTTACCACCGGATCACATGCCTCCCCCTCAATTTTAGTCGAAGGAGGCGCTAAGTCCGACTGACTGGACTGCCGGTCGGCCGGAGTGACACCGCTCTGCCACTTTCTGGAATGTTCCTCCTCACGGTCGCTTGGCCTCTTACTGCCGCTGGCTTTGCTACCGTGTCGACGGTCAACGCTGACGCCCTTCGGATCTCCTCGGGATTCGTGTAAATCCTTTCCATTAAGACCGGGCACGCGCGCTGCGCGCCGTAATGGCGCTCATTAAATGCGCCCCTATGGCATGGTGCCACGTGGTGCCTCCGCGGGCATCATCGTACGCCTCGGCGATGTTTCCTATGGGGCATCGGCGGTTTGAAATGAATGGTCCGATGCGGGCCTCGGTTCTTGTAACCTGCATCCGACGGTCGAAGTCGATCGGGCCCGACCTTATAAAGCCTTCACCTTCTTCCTCCGCCGCACCTTTGCCTTCGCGTGTCCCGTAGCCTTCTTCGGTGCTTCAGCGTTCCGGCGACTCCGATTTTTCGTTTTTCGACGATTCCCCGCCTACTTCCTTCGATCCCCAGCTTCTTTGTAAGGTTCCTCCGCCTTTCTTCACTATTTCCCTTGTGTTTTTTGTCAAGTTCTTGTCTTCTGGTCGCTGTCCCCTTTATCATCTTCTTCCTTCTGCCGTGTGTCTTTTTCTTACCTTTTGCTTTCTTGCCCGGTCGGACAATGACCAGTTCTTCCCGACCCGCAGATCTCACTTTAGGCCCCTGGTATACTACCATGGAGTCTCGCTTCGATCGGCGCAACGCCAAGGCCTTGCTTGATGGTTATGATATTTCGTCCGACTTTGAACTCGTTCTTCCCTCACCATCCGCTCGGCCTCACAAACCGCCGAGCGGAGCTATCTGTTTTTTCCGCGACCAATTCACAGCCGGTCTGCGGTTTCCTCTCCACCCCTTCTTCGTCGACGTTTGTAATTTCTTTGGTCTTTCGCTCGCCCAATTAGTTCCCAACACTTTTCGCCTTTTATGTGGAGTGGTGGTATTGTTCAAGATACACCGCATTCCTCTCCGCCCGGAAACTTTTTATTATTTTTATTATCCCAAGCAGTCCGAGCTGGGTACCTATCTATTCCAGGCTCGGCCCGGCCTAGTCTTCTTTGATAAACTTCCCTCCTCCAATAAACACTAGAAGGAGTATTACTTCTATCTTCGTCTCCTCGAGTGAGCTCCCTTCCAAACCAAATGGCAGGTCGGGCCGCCTACTTCTCCCGAGCTAAAAAGATTTAAGACCCGACCGGACTATCTCCAGGCCACGAACATGCTTGCCGGTCTGAAGCTCGATATCAACAAGCTTCTGCCTGAAGGCGTGCTGTACATATTCGGCCTAAATCCGAGCCGAACTCCACTCCCGAGCAGCTTCGGTAAGAATTTCACTTGGGTATGTACTTTGAGTGCTAACTGATTTTCTTCTTTTTCCTTTGCAGCGAATATCGTCATGGAGTCCGTGATACTCGAGATTTTGAAGAGAAAAGCGGAGGCGCTTGAGGCGGCAGCCGCCAAGGAGATGGAGCAACTGGGCATCACCTCGATCGGCTCTCACGAGGGTGAGAGCGGGACCAACGCGGAGGAGTCGGCCGCTCAGGCCTCCCCCGTGGAGGTGACGGGAGGCGCCACGTCAAACAGGGAACCGGCCATCCAGGAGGAAGGCTCCGATCGGGAAGGCGAGCGCCCGCTCAGACGAAAAAGGTGCCGAACGGAGATGCCGTTGCGCTCGGCTACTTCCGCTGTTCATGTGTCCGAGCGGACGGGCTCCGATTCTCGTGGGAAAACCCCAATGGTGGAGGCATTATCCTCCGATCGGACTCCGTCTCAACTGAACCCGCCTGCCAACCCTATCGAGGCTGTGCCGATCAGCACTCTTCCACCTACCTCCCGCCGGGTCCAACGCTCGGTCATTTTGTCCAAGTTCTCCGCCCCGGCCTCTGCTCCCTCTGCGTCTGCTCACACGACTCCCGGCCGGAGCCGCACCATCAGGGCCACCCTGCACCTTCCCACCGAGGAGCTTTTGGCCGAGTCTGATCGACCGACAGCGCCCGAGCATACGATCACCATGAAGGGGCCCCTCGCCGAGATGTGGACCGACGCTCGGGCCCGTGTTTCGATGATTCCACTCGGCAAGCTGGTTAATACCACATGCAGCAGTCCACAGGGGTAAGCTCTATTTCCTCATCTTTATATAACCTTCCCGATTGGCCTTTTAATCTTACTGTGTACATCAGGGATGGGTGGAAGAAATTGTTGTCTCCAACCGACTGGCCATGGTGGATGAAGAGATGAAGAGGCTAAAGAGTTTGGGCGGCCCGTCCTCCCAGGGCCCTCATATGCCGAGCTGCAGAAAGAGCTCAAGAGGACCAAAGATTTGTTAGAGGCCGAGCGAAAGAAGACAGCCGACCAGGCCTATACGCTGGCCGAACTCGAAAAACAGGTGAACTCTTGATCGAAAAATAAGCCTGGTCACCGATCGGAAGAAGCAAGCTATCGCCGATTTGGATAAGAAAAAAGTCGAGGCGCGGGCCCTGGTGCAACGAGTTAAGGAGTTGAAGGTGTAGGACTGTTAGATTCGATAGAGGGGGTGAATATCGATTCGAAAATATCGAGTATAAGCGCAGCGGAAAAGTAAAGTAGACACAGGATTTTTTACTTCGTTCGGAGCCTGTGACGACTCCTACTCGAAGGATCGTACTCCTTGAGTACTTTCGTTGGGCAATTCACTAGCAATTCGGATAATTACAATTTAAGTACAAAAAGATGCTAATGAAAAGAAAAACAAAGCTGTACCGACAGACAAGGAATTTAAAAGAGCGGGAACGTGTCGTCGGAGCTTTGTGAGCGTCGTTGGAGCGCAGAGCAGCAGAGCGAGTAATCTCAGAGTTCTCAGATGAGAAAGATGATTCTGAAGCTCCTGCTTGGGGCTTCTTTTATATGTTGCTCCGGGCGCCTGGATTCCTTCCGGGCGCCTGGAATGTGACGTAGCTGCTCAAACCGAGATGCTCCACTGTTGGTTGCTACTCGGAAAACCTAGAGGTTCCACTGTACAAAAATTTTGTACAAAGGTCTGAACCTTTTCCTAGCTACCATGTGTTCTTTTAAATTAAATTTTGGATCGCCTGCGGAACTTAACACGTTTGATCCAAAACTTAATCTATTCGTTCTTTTAGGTTTTGACTTGGGTCTCCTGCGGAACTTAACACGTTCGACCCAAATCTCCTTAAGTTATTAATTTCATTAAATATTAATTTCCATAATTGGTTCCCAGTACTGACGTGGCGAGGCACATGGCCTTCTTGGATATGGGAGCAACCACCACCGACTAGACAAAATCTTTTATAGAAAGCTAATATTTAATTTCCTAAAATAACTTTAGGTTAACCGAAAAGAACAATCAAATCACAAGGAAAAATAAAACAAAAGAACACAACATCGAAAAACATATTCGAAATACTAGAATCGCATGCCTCTTGTATTTGGTATTATTTCCAAAAATAACTAGTATGATGCGGAAAGAAAAATTACTAGTTATACCTTTTGGAAAGACCTTTTGATCTTCTACCGTATTCCTCTTCTAACCTCGGACGTTATGTGGGCAACGATCTTCCGAGATGAGAACCACCAAGCACCTTCTTCTTCCTTACAAGTTTCGGCCATCAAAACTTCTCCTAGGATGAAGAGCTCCGGCCACCACCACCATGCTCCAAGGGATGCTAGAAAAGAGGCTTCTTTTCTCTCCTTCTTCTCCTTCTTAGATCCGGCCACCAAAGCTATCTCCACCATGAGTAGGTTTCGGCCACACAAAGGAGAGGAGAGGAAAGAAAGGGCCGGCCACACCCAAGGAAGAAAAGAGGGAGAAAAATAATAGAGTTATTCACCCATGAAGGCACCTCTACCCCCTCTTTTATAATCCTTGGTCTTGGCAAATAAGGAAATTTAAATAAAAACTTCCTTAATTCTTTTGCCATGAAAAGAAAATTTATTTAATTAAAAATAATTTTTCTCTTCTTAATTTACAATGCCGGCCATTATACAAATCTCCAAGCAAATAAAATTTTAAACACAAATTAAAACTTCCTTATTTGCTTCCGAAAATTTATAAAATTTTTTCAATAATTTTATCCCTTCATGATTGGTTAATAAAAAGGAAATTTTATAAATTAAAATCTTTCTTTTAAACATGTGAATAAAAAGAAAGTTATCTCTAAAAATTAAAATCTCTTTTAATCTACAAATAAGGAAAGATATCAAATCTTTTCTTAATCTCTTGTAGAAACTTATAAAAGAGAATATTTAATTTTTAAACTTTCTTTTAAATCATGAACATGGTTAAAAATGAAAGTTTTTCTTAAAATTTAAAATCCTCCTTTAATCAACAAATAAGGAAAGATTTCAAATTTTAAACTTTCTTTTAAACATGTAGATGATTTACAAATAAGGAAAGTTTTTACCAAAAATTAAAACCATCCTTTTAAACTACAAATAAGGAAAGAGATTAATCTCTTCTCTTAATCTTTTGTAGAAAGCTATAAAAGGAAATTTTTAATTTTTAAACTCTCTTTTAAAATCATGATATCCACATAAGAAATAATTTTAATAAAAATCCTTTTTAATATTCTAGTGGCCGGCCACCTAAGCTTGGGACCCATGCTTTGGCCGGCCACCTACATGGTTCATCCACTTGGTCTTGGCCGGCCCTAGCTTGGGTTCCAAGCTAGCTTGGCCGGCCCCATTGGATGGGTAAGAAGGTGGGTATGCGGTGGGTATAAATCTCTATATACTATAGGCTACGATAGGGACCGAGAGGAGGAATTGGTTTTGGTCTCCCGATGAAAATAAGCATCCCGTGTTCGCCCCGAACACACAACTTAATTTCATCAATAATAATTCATTCCACTAAAGAACTATTATTGAACTACCGCACCAATCCCAAATTACATTTTGGGCTCCTTCTTATTATGAGTGTGTTAGTCTCCCTGTGTTTAAGATAACAAATGTCCACTAATTAAGTAAGTTACTGATAACTCACTTAATTAATATCTAGCTCCAAGAGTAGTACCACTCAACTTCATCGTCATATCGGACTAAGTCCACCTGCAGGGTTTAACATGACAATCCTTATGAGCTCCTCTTGGGGACATTTTCAACCTAGATTACTAGGACACAGTTTCCTTCTATAATCAACAACACACACTATAAGTGATATCTTTTCCCAACTTATCGGGCTTATTGATTCATCGAACTAAATCTCACCCATTGATAAATTAAAGAAATAAATATCAAATATATGTGCTTGTTATTATATTAGGATTAAGAGCACACACATCCATAATAACTGAGGTCTTTGTCCCTTTATAAAATCAGTATAAAAGAAACGACCTCTAATGGTCCTACTCAATACACTCTTAGTGTACTAGTGTAATTATATAGTTAAGATAAACTAACACCTAATTACACTACGACCTTCCAATGGTTTGTTCCTTTTTATCATGGTCGTGAGCTACTGTTTATAATTTATAAGGTACTGATAACATGATCTTCTGTGTGTGACACCACACACCATGTTATCTACAATATAAATTAATTGAACAACTACATTTATCACAAATGTAGACATTTGACCAATGTGATTCTTATTTCTAGATAAATGTTTATACCAAAAGCTAGCCTTTTAGTATACACTCTAACAATGTGGTGACGACTTGGCCTGGATATAATTTGCTTTCCGGGCGCCCGGACCTCCAGGCGCCCGGATCCCCTCCGGGCGCCCGGACCACCTTGTTCCAAAAAACTCCCTTTTCCTGAAAAACAAAGTTAGTCCGAGGCAATATATATCCTGCAAAATAGATTGTTAGCATATTTATGAATTAGCACAAATAGTATGACTTAGATTCCGTCTTTCCGAAACCGGAATCTAGTCACGATCTCGACTTAGACATCCGAAATGGATCTAAGCCGGATCGACGCCTAATGTTCCCTTCCCGGGAACGCGTCCTCGCAGTCACTCCCCTCTAGTGACTTACCTCACTTACCTGCCAGACGTCCGGTCAGCCCTTCGACCCGTCTGGACTTCTTGCCAGCTATCCGGTCAGCCCGTCGACCTAGCTGGACTTCTTGCCAAGCGTCCGGTCAGCCCGTCGACCCGCTTGGACTTCTTGCCAGACATCCGGTCAGCCCGTCGACCTGTCTGGACTTATCCTGCACACTCGTTCAAAGTGTCAGACAACAATAAACCTAACTTAACCTTTTTGTCATTCATCAAAATCTGGGTTAAATCGTTAGTGCTAACTGCACCAACAATCTCCCCCTTTTTGATGGAATGACAACCTGGTTAAGTTAGTGAAGACATTTGCAAGAAAAAACAGATAACATCATTATGTGAAGGTTTTTAGGTTGGTTTTAGTGTTTTCAATTTGGTTTAGTTAACTTAACCACCTAACCCTCCCCCTTTGGCATTCATCAAAAATAGACAAGGGTAAACAAGCATAGTGTAGAGTTACTGTAAGAAACAGCTAATTTTAGAAAATATCTAAGTTTGATTCAAAAGGATACTGATAAAAGTACAAATTTTTAACACCAAGTTAAAAAAATAGTCAAGTTGACTTGGGGGAGTCAAGTTAAAAAAATAAATGTTTAAGTTTAAAATTTGATTTTTCAAAACAAAACAAGAATTAAACAAGTAAAATCAAGTTTAAATTTTGGAAAGTTTAATTTTCAAGCATATGTTGCAAAACTGAATAAGTTTAAATTTGTACTATTTAACTTTTAAAATCAGGTTTAAAAATTAGGTGGGATTAAACTTCCAAGTTTTTCAAACACTTAGTTAATTTTAACTTTTTGAAAACTGGTGTTTAAAAATAAGTTAGTTTTAAAAAGCATTTTTAAACACACAAAATTTTAGTTAATTTCTCCCCCTGAACTTGATACTTAAAATTAAACAGCTGTCTAACCAATTAGGTACTAACTAACTATCAGAAGATAGTAGCTTTCACTTGGTTAGTCAGATTAAGGTGATTATAAGCAGTCAGTGTTTGACTTGACTGATGATCTTAATCTGATTACTGTCTGATTTGTATTTAACGTCCAGACTTATACTGATGCACTGAAATAAGCATCTTAAGTCCAGACAGTTGGCCTACGCATCTCACCCCTTTCTATGTTTGTCAAACACAAGCAAGGTAAGCCTAAGGTGTTGGTGAGATGCTCAAAAACTAGTCCTATGGGTACATGCTTTCTAAGGATTCAAAACTAGTCTAAGGCCAAAACTGTTTTTGAAAATCTAAAACTGGAAAGTTTTGAAAATAAACAATTTTAACTTATAATTTGAAAGAACCAATTTTGAAAACATTTTTGAAAAATCCTAGTCTATTAAGCACATCCCTAATTTTCGACGTAAGTTGCTAAATTCACTTTCAGGGAGTAGTTTTGTGAAAATGTCAGCTAAATTTGATTTGGACTCAATGTATTTGAGTTCAATATCACCTTTAGTAACATGATCTCTGATAAAGTGGTGCCTAATTTCAATATGTTTGGTTCTTGAATGATGCACAGGGTTTTTGGTTAGGTTAATTGAACTTATATTGTCAATCAATACTTTTACATTTGTGATATTTAAGTTGAAATCTTTTAGAGTATGCATCATCCATAATAATTGTGCAACACATTCGCCTATAGCTATGTATTCTGACTCAGTTGTGGATAGAGCAACACAATGTTGCTTTCTACTAAACTAGCTAACAAGTGATGAACCCAAAAATTGGCATCCACCACTTGTGCTTTTGCAGTCTAATTTACATCCAGCATAATCTGAGTCAGAATACCCTATTAGTTCAAAATTATTTGTCCTAGGATACCAAATTCCTACATTTATTGTTCCCTTAAGATATCTAAAAATTCTTTTAACTTGTGTCAAATGGGATTCCTTAGCACAAGTTTGGTATCTAGCACACATACTAACGGCAAATAATATATCAGGTCGGCTTGCAGTTAAGTACAGTATGCTACCTATTGCACTCCTATAATATTTTAAATCAACTGGTTTTCCATTTTGGTCATTATCTAAGATTGTGTTTACTGCCATAGGTGTTTTTATTTCTTTTGTATTTTCCATTCCGAATTTTTTAAGTAATTCTTTAGTGTATTTGTGTTGATAAATATAATTTCCTTCATTTGTTTGTTTGTGAGTGGATTTAGTTTGTTTACCTTGTTGACAAGCATTACATATGGTTGAATCTAAGTTAGGTAATTTTGGTAAGCCTCTCACAAGTCCATTTAGTTTATTTATATTTCTAAAGTTGGTGTGAGACATCCGCCTATGCCATAACCAAGTTTATTCTTTTTGTGTTAAATAACACTTAAATGGAAGAAGTGGTTAAATTGATGGCATAGATGTTGTATTTTCTAAAACCTTTTAGACTTATGGTAGGATTATCTAGATGTTTGATTAAACACTCTGTGGATAGAAATTTAACTTTATACCTAGTATCACACAATTGACTTATACTAAGAAGATTATATTTAAAATGTTCAACAAGTAAAACATTTGTAATTATAAAGTCTATTTTTAATTCAATATTACCTATACCAATTACCTTGAGTTTGCCGTTGTTTCCAAAGGCAACTGTTCCTAAGCTTTTGTAAGTGAGTTGAGTGAACTTGGTGTGATCTTCAGTCATATGTTTGAAGCAACCACTGTCCAAAATTCACTTTGTTTCCTACAGTAAGTAGGATTTAAAGTTAGTCTTTTTATTTTTTTTTTAGCAGGCATTATTTAATTAAAGTTTTGACATTAATTCTTGGGTTTAAAATTTTGAAAAATTTTTAAGTTTAGAATTAAAATTTTGAAGTTAATTTTTAGGTTTAAAATTAAAATTTTGAAATTAATTTTTAAGTTCAAAAATTAAAATTTTGAAATTAATTTTTTAAGTTTAAAAATTAAAATTTTGAAATTAATTTTTTTAAGTTTAAAATTAAAATTTTGAAATTAATTTTTAAGTTTAAAATTAAAATTTTGAAATTAATTTTTAAGTTCAAAAATTAAAATTTTGAAATTAATTTTTTAAGTTTAAAATTAAAATTTTGAAATTAATTTTTAGGTTTAAAATTAAAATTTTGAAATTAATTTTTAAGTTAAAAAATTAAAATTTTGAAATTAATTTTTTAAGTTTAAAATTAAAATTTTGAAATTAATTTTTAGGTTTAAAATTAAAATTTTGAAACCTTATTCATCTCACCCGATCTATATTATCAATCAGGGAATCCTATGATTTTGTGAGATGAAATTAGATTCTTAATTATGGAGTTTTGGTTTAACTTGTGTTAGATTCAGATTTAGCTTTGGTCTCCACAAATAGGCAATCTTCGGATAAACTTCTAAGCTTGGTGAGTCACATGGACGTCATTAGAAGTAACCAACCTTTTGAGGTTTTCCGAATAGTCCTATCCACGGAGCTTAGTACTAAATCTTGGTCTAACTGGTTAGGATTCATTTAAGGGTAGCTTCGGTCAACCAACTGCACCAGATCGAAACCATATCTTTCTAGACATGCGATGCCCAAGTTTCCCTAACGTACTATCATCCAAAAACTTCACCAGTACCATGATTCAAGTTAAACTTGGTCTCTAATCCTAATTACCCTGCCGGGTTAGTTTGTTTTAGGTTACCCTGTCGGGTAAGTTAGTTTTGGAGGTGCCAGCTATTCTGGAGCCTCCCCCTGAATTTTTGGCCATTAATTTTGGTTTTAGGTTTGTGTCGATTCCTTTTATAGTTATGGTTAACTTGGTGATAATTTTGTTGATTTTTAAAGTGTTTAGATTTTGAATTTGATTTAGGTTTGTATTTTGGATTTTGGTTTGGTTTATTCAATTTTATATAATGTATTTTTTTCTTTAGGTATATAATATTGATTAAGTCCTATTTGCGTGGTTAAGCACGCTTTCGGAACCCAAGCTAGATTGGTTGATTTGTATTGGATTATTAATGATTTGAAGGTTTTATTTGAATTCGACTTATATCCTAGTCCGGTTTTATTATAGCATGCTTTTTGATTATTTAGGATTAAGTCTAGATTTTTTGATCTTGTTGTGAATTTTTCTAACATTTCTTTTAAATTGTTAATCTCATTTTTTAATGATAAACTTTCCTCCTCAAGTGTTAGATCTTGAGTTGGATTTGTATTTTCTTTTTGTTCCTTGAGGTTTTGATTTTCCTCAAGAAGTGATTTGTTTTCATTTTCTAGTTTAATCAATTTGCTATTTAAACATGAAATAATTCTAAAAAAATTTTTGTTTAAATTAAAATCTACCTCATTCGGGCCTTCGGAAACGAGTACGGACTCGTGGCTTGTTTCATCTTCCGACTCGTCTTCTGTTTCAGCTTCGTGGGCCATCAGTGTGAGGTGGCTCTGTTGTTTCTGCTCTTCTTCCTCTGATTCGTCCGAGGAGTCGTCCCATGTTGCTTTGAGGGCCTTCTTTTTGGTTGACTTCGGTTTATCGAACTTCTGTTTTGGGCATTCGTTCTTGTAGTGTCCCTTTTTATTGCAGCCAAAGCAAGTCACGTTCTTTTGTTCTGAGGGAGAGCTGATCTTTTGAAGGTCCTTTTTGCTGAAGCTCCTTTTTCTCTTGGTGAACATTTTTCTTACCAAGTTCACCAGGTGTTCTTCGTCTTCGGAGTCTTGGTCGGAATCTTCTTCATATTCAGGCTTGCTCTTCTTTTCCTTGGACGAATCTGCAAATAAAGCTATACCTTTCTCGGCTCCAGCATTAGTTTGTTCATATAATTCTAATTCACAGAAAAGCTCGTCTAATTTTAACTTAGAAGATTTTTAGAAATCTTGTAGGCATCTACGATTGATGCCCACAAACTATTACGAGGAAAAACATTTAATGCATACCTTATTAAGTCTCTGTTTTCCATCTGGTGGCCTATCGCATGAAGCCCATTGAGGATGTAACGACCCGCCTTCTACTAACTAGGCTATAAGGCCGATCGTCACATTATGCTATGCTAACTATTTCCTGACCATCACTAAGACTAGATGCGGAAGCTGTACTAATTAAAATTTTGCTAAGCTGTTAACATTTCTTGGTTCTACATGTACTAAGGAGTGTAATCTAAAGTATACCTAACATATACTACGTCCCCTATGGTCAAGGAACTGAAATATATGTTTTCCATCTGTTATCAGACCTCCCAATCGATCCTCGGATCGATTGGAATAGTCGAATCGATCCAGTGATCGACTCAGCCGGCTACTGTATGCGGAATATAGGTTGGATCGATCCAGCATGCTACTGTGCCCGGGATGATAATTTGAATCGATTGGCTGATCGATCCAAGCTGGTCAATCGATCCATTGATCGATCCCAGAGCTCTCTGTTCGCGACGGAATTGGCTGGATCGATCGGCTGATCGATCCAGACGCCCACTGTTCGCGAGCTGAATCGCCCAGTCGATCAGTTGATCGATTGAAGACCCTCAAATCGATCGGCTGATCGATCCGAGTTTCTGATTTCGACCCAAAGGTATGATTTCAGCACTGATGCGTGCCAAAGCCTTTACACAACACAATAAAAGCTAAAGGAAACATTCTACGAGGTAATGGCTAACATACTAAACATGATTAAGGCATAGAATACTAATTCATGGCATGTAAACACATGGAAACCAAAACTAACAAGGTTTTAAACTATTCTCTTGCTAACTAACAGCAACATAAGATAACGCTTGCTATAAGTACTAATGCATACTGAACACGTTCTAATGTATAATAGAATAAAACTAGATCCCTAGGATCTTTATTCCAGTTCCTTTCACACACATCTTGATCTGCATTGACCTCCAGCCTCCACTGCTAGTCCATTTTCCTTTTACCTGTATCTGCAGTATAAGGAAAATAGTATCTGTAAGCTAAAAATCTTAGTAAGAAATCATCTACCTCACTAAAACATGCATACGATGTAAATATGATTTTAAATCATGCTGTTTGAAAGGATATGCTAAGTATACTGGATAAACTAAACATGGCATGGCATATAAGCATACAATCATGGCATATCTAAAGCTGAACATGATATCAATCACATGGTATCAATGAAGAACTAAGTTGATACTAAAAACTAAGCTAAGCTAATACTGAACTACTGCTAGGACTGTACTGAATTCACGAACTAATTTGTGAGAGGTTGAAAACCATATACATATAGTAAGTAAAAATACTAAACATGCTGTCAACTGTACTTGCTGTGCGCGCATCCCTAACTAGACCCGGGATTGCAAGTTCCGAATCTAGTAGGGTTTACTAGGTTAGCTAAACCCAGGGACGACTATGGGAGCCCAACCCAATGGATATCTAATCCAGTACAGTGCCACTGAAAGTAAAATACTGTAATAGCTAATACTATTTTGCTGAATCTAGGTTATCTGAACCTAGAACTAGGTTGTCTGAACCTAGAGGTGACTGTGGGAGCCTACCCATTCGGACATCTAGTGTCATAAAAGCTGAAATAAAATTGATCATGCTAATTAACATGTTCTATGGCATTCAACTAAATGCCCACTGTCTCATAAGGCTGTGCTAGGCATTTTGTCGAGCATTTGGCGCTCTCTAACTCTCCTCTCGATCAGCGAGACCACCTCTAGGCACCCAGCAGCGTCTAAACCCCTATCTACAGAGGATACACGTGCTCGGCCCATCTAGAGATCCTCACTAATCCCTAAATATGTGAGAAGAGTTAAAATACACACAATCTGCTGACGAAATTCATTAAAACTATTCTAATGCATAAAAGAAAACACGCGAGAGCTACTTATACTGCAGGTGAGGGGTTTCTTACCTTGTGTGCTAGATTTCTTACAAATCTAATCGCTAGAAATTCCGGTGGAGACGACTTCTCGACGGTTCGCTCGCGTCCACGTGCTCTACTCGCGGAGGGGAACGTCCTTGTGCTGAAATCGTCGCCGGAAAGTGACCTTGTGACCCTAGGGATGGAACCCTAGTTCCTCTTGTGGTTGGCGCCGAGAGAAGGAGGAGGAGAAGGGATCGGCGGAATTAGGGTGAGGGAGGAGAAAAGTCATGTTAACCCCATAACTCTTCACTTATTAATTCCCTACTTATATTAAGGAGTTAATTCACCCAATACCAATATAAATTTTATTGGTTCCCTTTCCTTTCAGCACGGCCCTGCTGGGTTCTGTAGGATCGAAAAGAATTTAGATATCTCCACAATAGCATGATATTGTCCACTTTGGGCCTAAGCCCTCATGGTTTTGCTCTTGGGCTCTCCCCAAAAGGCCTCATGCCAATGGAGATATCTTTCTCTTATAAACCCATGATCTTTTCCATGTGTTTTCAATATGGGACTATGTTTGTAACCTTGCAACCCCAACAGGTTCAACTGGTTACTAGCATTATCCCTAAGCCATAGGTCTCGGGTTCAATCCCCGCTTAGGCCGTTTTCATTTTCTAATTATTTTTGCTACTTCCGTTATTCCAAAAATTCCGGAAAAATATCTAAAAATTCCAGAATAATTATAGAATATTTTTAATTTAGTTTTGAGAATTTTCGGGCGTTACAGAGGATGTCCTTGATCCTCGCGTGGAGCTGATTAGCCGTTTCACCTTCCTGCATTTTTATATTAAGAATTTTATTTAAGAGCAGGTCTCGTTTGGTTACCTTGGCGTCGCTCGTTCCCTCGTGCAGCTCGATCAATTTGTCCCACAGCTCTTTAGCGTTTTTGTGTGGACCGACTCTGTTTAGTTCTTCTCTTGTTAATCCGCACTATAGAGTGTTGATCGCTTTATTTTCTGTTGACGCCTTTTTCTTCAGATCTGCTGTCCAGTCTTCAGGATCCAGTATATTCCCGGAGTTGTCCGCTGGAATTTTATAGGGTTTCATAACGCTCATCCACTGGTCGAAGTCTGTTTTGAGGTAGACCTCCATGCGCTTCTTCCAGTACGGAAAATCGTCCCCGTTGAAGAGTGGAGGTCGTACTGTGCTGAATCCTTCTGTCTGAGACATTTTAGTCCTGCGCACAGAAGAAAGAAAAGAAAAACAAAATTCCAAGACTTGGTCTTGGATTAGTAGTGCGGAAGAAAAAAATATAGAAGTATCTAAATTGGTGTTGCACCAATTTAGATTTAATTGCAACGGAGAAAAAGATTTGTAAAACTGAAAACCAAAAAAAATAATTTTTCACCCCCTATCTGATTGGTGGTTGCACCAAATCAGAGCAGTACCTGCTCTGATACCACTTGTAGGACCGTTAGATTCGATAGAGGGGGGGTGAATATCGATTCGAAAATATCGAGTATAAGCGCAGCGGAAAAGTAAAGTAGACACAGGTTTTTTACTTCGTTCGGAGCCTGTGACGACTCCTACTCGAAGGCCCGTACTCCTTGAGTACTTTCGTTGGGCAATTCACTAGCAATTCGGATAATTACAATTTAAGTACAAAAGATGCTAATGAAAAGAAAAACAAAGTTGTACCGACAGACAAGGAATTTAAAAGAGCGGGAACGTGTCGTCGGAGCTTTGTGAGCGTCGTTGGAGCGTAGAGCAGCAGAGCGAGTAATCTCAGAGTTCTCAGATGAGAAAGATGATTCTGAAGCTCCTGCCTGGGGCTTCTTTTATATGTTGCTCCGGGCGCCTGGAATGTGACGTAGCTGCTCAAACCGAGATGCTCCACGTGGTGACGACTTGACCTGGATATAATTTGCTTTCCGGGCGCCCGGATCCCTTCCGGGCGCCCGGATCCCCTCCGGGCGCTCGGACCACCTTGTTCCAGAAAACTCCCTTTTCCTGAAAAACAAAGTTAGTCCGAGGCAATATATATCCTGCAAAATAGATTGTTAGCACATTTATGAATTAGCACAAATAGTATGACTTAGATTCCGTCTTTCCGAGACCGGAATCTAGTCACGATCTCGACTTAGACATCCGAAATGGATCTAAGCCGGATCGACGCCTAATGTTCCCTTCCCGGGAACGCGTCCTCGCAGTCACTCCCCTCTAGTGACTTACCTCACTTACCTGCCAGATGTCCGGTCAGCCCTTCGACCCGTCTGGACTTCTTGCCAGCTATCCGGTCAACCCGTCGACCTAGCTGGACTTCTTGCCAAGCGTCCGGTCAGCCCGTCGACCCGCTTGGACTTCTTGCCAGACATCCGATCAGCCCGTCGACCTGTCTGGACTTATCCTGCACACTCGTTCAAAGTGTCAGACAACAATAAACCTAACTTAACCTTTTTGTCATTCATCAAAACATGGGTTAAATCGTTAGTGCTAACTGCACCAAAGGGTTAGCTTCCCGACTCCGTTGCCATCCCGGCCGAAGACTACGCGGCGCTCTTTTCTTCCATCCCGAAGCACGTTTATAATTTCCTTGAAAGAAGTGTTTTTTGTAATCACTCCGACCGACTCTAATGGCCTGAATTTTAATAAAGATATGTCGTCCTTTTGTTAGATTACTCTTTTTTCGTCAATACCTGTGCCTTCCGATCGGAGCGCGAACTACTGTCGTTCGCGTCCCCCACCGACTCGTTAATCGTCTCTCGTCTTGCCTTCCTTGCTTTCACGAAGTATTTTCTGTAACTGGGCCGCTTGTCTGAACACATCCATCTCTTTAAATGGAATTCCTGTTGGATGTTCGCGAAGTGCCTTTTGTAACTTGACCTTTTGTAACTTGGCCAATCGGCCGCTCGACTCACAGGTCGACCTTTTTATTATCTTCTTCCGGTCGGAAGGTTTATAGTCGCCGGTTCGACTCTAAGATTTAACGTCGTTGCTCGACGATCTTCCGGCCGGAGGGTTTATAGTCGCCGGTTCGACTCTATGATTTAACGTCGCTGCTCGACGGTCTTCTGGCCGAAGGGTTTATAGTCGCCCGTTCGACTCTAAGATTTAACGTCGCTGCTCGACGGTCTTCCGGCCGGAGGGTTTATAGTCGCCCGTTCGACTCTAAGATTTAACGTCGCTGCTCGACGGTCTTCCGGCCGGAGGGTTTATAGTCGCCCGTTCGACTCTAAGATTTAACGTCGCTGCTCGACGGTCTTCAGGCCGGAGGGTTTATAGTCGCCCGTTCGACTCTAAGATTTAACGTCGCTGCTCGACGGTCTTCAGGCCGGAGGGTTTATAGTCGCCGGTTCGACTCTAAGATTTAACGTCGCTGCTCGACGGTCTTCCGGTCGGAGGGTTTATAGTCGCCGGTTCGACTCTAAGATTTAACGTCGCTGCTCGACGGTCTTCAGGCCGGAAGGTTTATAGTCGCCGGTTCGACTCTAAGATTTAACGTCGCTGCTCGACGATCTTCAGGCCGGAAGGTTTATAGTCGCCGATTCGACTCTAAGATTCAACGTCGCTGCTCGACAGTCTTCCGGCCGGAGGGTTTATAGTTGCCGGTTCGACTCTATGATTTAACGTCGCTTCTCGACGGTCTTCCGGTCGGAGGGTTTATAGTCGCCGGTTCGACTCTAAGATTTAACGTCGCTGCTCAACGGTCTTCAAGCCGGGGGGGAGGGGGGTTATAGTCGCCGGTCCGACTCTAAGATTTAACGTCGCTGCTCGATGGTCTTCAGGTCGGAGGGTTTATAGTCGCCGGTTCGACTCTAAGATTTAACATCGCTGCTCGACGGTCTTCCGGCCGGAAGGTTTATAGTCGCCGGTTCTACTCTAAAATTTAACGTCGCTGCTCGATGGTTTTCAAGTCGGGGGGTTAGTGATGGGGGGAAGGCTCCGACAGTCCAGGGTGTTGTGAGTAGCCGACTGAAGGAGTGAACAAAACATCGGGGTCCATACCTTCCCCTTGAGCTTGGGCCGATCGGTCGCGACTTGCTGGACGGCGTGCGACCGAGTGTGCTGATGAGGACGGGCGGCTTCGGCTCTCGGTCCTCTGGGGGGGGTGGTGACTGACGGGCTGCTTCCGCTCGGCGTAAGCTAGTTGGTCATTAAGGGCTTCCTTTTTTCTCGCCGCCTGGGCTTCCTCCACATTGATGTACTCGTTGGCCTTATGCAGCATGTGGTCGTAGTCCCAGGGCGGCTTCCTGATGAGCGAGCGGAAGAAATCACCGTCCACGAGCCCTTGCATGAACGCGTTCATCATTGTTTCCGAGGTGACCGTTGGAATGTCCATGGCCACCTGGTTGAAGTGTTGGATGTAAGCTTGGAGCGACTCCCTCGAGCCTTGCTTGATAACGAACAGATTGACGCTAGTTTTTTAGTGGCGCCTGCTGCTCACAAAATGATAGAGGAACGTCGTTCGAATTCTTTGAAACTCGTGATAGATCCGTCCGGCAGCCTCCGGAACCACTAATGCGCCGATCCCGAAAGGGTTGTGAGGAACACTCAGCACTTCACACCATCTGTGTATTGATGCAGAGTGGCAGTACTGTTGAACTTACCTAGATGGTCATCTGGGTCGATTGTCCCGTTGTATTCCCCGATCACAGGGGGCACATAAACACTCCGACGACTATAAACCTTCCGGTCGGAAGACCGTCGAGCAGCGACGTTAAATCTTAGAGTCAAACCAGCGACAATAAACCTTCCGTCCTGAAGACCGTCGAGCAGCGACATTAAATTTTAGAGTCGAACCGGCGACTATAAACCCTCCGGCCGGAAAACCGTCGTGCAGCGACGTTAAATCTTAGAGTCGAACCGGCGACTGTAAACCTTCCGGCCTGAAGACTGTCGAGCAGCGACGTTAAATTTTAGAGTCAAACCGGCGACTATAAACCCTCCGGCCGGAAGACCGTCGAGCAGCGACATTAAATCTTAGAGTCGAACTGGCGACTATAAACCCTCCGGCCTGAAAACCGTCGAGCAGCGACGTTAAATCTTACAGTCGAACCGGCGACTATAAACCCTCCGGCCGGAAGACCGTCGAGTAGCGACGTTAAATCTTAGAGTCGAACCGGCGACTATAAACCTTCCGGCCTGAAAACCGCCGAGCAGCGACGTTAAATTTTAGAGTCGAACCGTCGACTATAAACCCTCCGGCCGGAAGACCGTCGAGCAGCGACGTTAAATCTTAGAGTCGAACCGGCGACTATAAACCCTCCGGCCTGAAGACCGTCGAGCAGCGACGTTAAATCTTAGAGTCGAACCGGCGACTATAAACCCTCCGGCCGGAAGACCGTCGAGCAGCGACGTTAAATCTTAGAGTCGAACCGGCGACTATAAACCCTCCGGCCGGAAGACCGTCGAGCAGCGACGTTAAATCTTAGAGTCGAACCGGCGACTATAAACCCTCCGGCCGGAAGACCGTCGAGCAACGACGTTAAATCTTAGAGTCGAACTGGAGACTATAAACCTTCCAGCCTGAAAACCGTCGAGCAGCGACGTTAAATCTTAGAATCGAACCGGCGACTATAAACCTTCTGGCCTCAAGACCGTCGAGCAGCGACGTTAAATCTTAGAGTCGAACCGGCGACTATAAACCCTCCGGTCGGAAGACCGTTGAGCAGCGACGTTAAATCTTAGAGTCGAACCGGTGACTATAAACCCCCCGGCTTGAAGACCGTCGAGCAGCGACGTTAAATCTTAGAGTCGAACCGGCGACTATAAACCCCCCGGCTTGAAGACCGTCGAGCAGCGACGTTAAATCTTAGAGTCGAACCGGCGACTATAAACCCTCTGGCCGGAAGACCGTCGAGTAGCGACGTTAAATCTTAGAGTCGAACCGACGACTATAAACCTTTCGGCCTGAAGACCGTCGAGCAGCAACGTTAAATCTTAGAGTCGAACTGGCGACTATAAACCCTCCGGTCGGAAGACCGTCGAGCAGCGACGTTAAATCTTAGAGTCGAACCGGCGACTATAAACTTTCCGGCCGGAAGAAGATAATAAAAAGTGTTAGGACCAAAAGTAGCTAGAGGGGGGGTGAATAGCTCGTCGCGTTCTCTCGGTGCTCGGCGTTGCTTGGCGTTGCTTGTTTCTTCAAGAATATGCAGCGGAAAATACAGAAACAAATGCAACAACGCTAACACGGTTGGTTTACTTGGTATCCACCTCACAAGAGGTGACTAGTCCAAGGATCCACACCACGCACGCACCCTCCACTATGAAAACACTTCTTTTCGGTAACTACCGAGGGCGGAGAAGCCCTACAAGACTCTCAGTACAAGAAGAAAGGAAAGGGAAACAAAATACAAGCGCAAAGCTTACAATGAGTACAGAAAACCCTAACCCTAGCTTCTCTTCTTGCCTTTGATCCGCCTCTTGACTTGGAGAGCTTCCAAGATCCTTCAAGAACTGGCGATCTGAGCTTTGTGAGCGCTGTGGAGGAGTTGGCGAGAGCTCTGGAGTGAATCGGTGAAGTCCTTGCAACCATCGAACGCCTGCAGCCTTTAACGACGCCAACGGTCGGATCCCGATCGATTCGAATGTTCCCAATCGATCGGGAGGCTTTGGATCGATCCACGGATCGATCCAGGCGCCTTTCTAGAAGCGCTCGATCGATCCACGGATCGATCCGGCGCTTATCGCGCATCAGAAACCCCAATCGATCCATCGATCGATTGGGACCTCTGAATCGATCCACGGATCGATCCGGTGCTTATCGCAGGCGTCTCGATCGATCCACCGATCGATCAGAGCTATCGATCGCGGATCGATCCAGCTCAAGGTTTTGTCCAAAACCAAGTCCCAAATATCCCAAACCAACATCCGGTCAACCTTGACCTGTTGGTACGTCATGCCTAGCATCTAGTCACTCCTTGACCGCTAGGACTCCCTTACCAAGTGTCCGGTCCAATCCTTTGACCCACTTGGACTTTTCTCTGTGCCAAGTATCCGGTCAATCCCTTTGACCTACTTGGACTTTTCTTTCATGCCAAGTATCCAGTCAATCCTTTGACCTACTTGGACTTCCCAGCACCAGATGTCCGATCATCCTTGATCCATCTGGATTTTCCCTTGCCTGGCTTCACTCACCAGGCCTTTCACCTAGCTTCACTCACTAGGGTTTTCCATCTGCCTAGCTTCACTCACTAGGACTTTCACTCTGCCTAGCTTAACTCACTAGGACTTTCACCTGGCTTCACTCACCAGGATTTCCATTTGCCTAGCTTCACTTACTAGGACTTCCTTCTGCCTGACTTCACTCACCAGGACTTTCATTTTGCCTAACATCCCAGTTAGGACTTCCCAGTCAAGTATCCAGTCAACCTTGACCTACTTGACTCTTCTTCAATCAATATCTTATTGTCAAATATCTAAACCCAAACCAAGACTCAGCTTGGTTACCCAGGTCAACCTTGACCTGAGGGATATTGCACCAACAATCTCCCCCTTTTTGATGTTTGACAATACCACAATAACACTTACAATCCCATATGTAAGTTAGGCTAATCCCATAGCCTCCTTCTTCATGCCACTAGGTAATGAAAGCATAAATTAAGCTCTTCATTCTCCCCCTAAGAGGGCAAACTCCCTCTAGGTAATGAAAGCCTAACTTACGCCCTTTCATGAGTCCTTTCATTCTCCCCCTATGAGCTTCCCATAGGTAATGAAGGACTAAGCTTAACCATACATTCTCCCCCTATTGGCACACATCAACCCATCGTTGGACACACATCAACCCATGCTCCAATTCTGGGCACACTTCAACAAATCCATTTGTTGAAGACTCCCCCTGAAGAGTTGCTCATCGTTGTTCACAACATCACTCGTTGTGATCAACACGATAATGAAGGTCCCACACCCTTCATTTATCCTTAACTTCTCCCTCAATGTAGACAACTACCCAACCTTGAGCATTATCTACTACTTGAGTGTCCACTTGAAATAATGAGGATATCCACTCCCCATTTCTCCCCATTTCAAGTTTAAATGCTCAACCTTGAGCAAGTTTACAACAGAAGGTTAACCACCTTCCAAGGTTCATGAAAAATAATTTTCATGTCTTTAAAGAGTCCCTCCCCCTAAAGACATGGTGGTAACTTCTGTCATTGCACCAACAATGACTTGGAATCCCTAAAACATTAGGAAACCCAAATTTAGAAGTTTTGAGGTTCAAATATTCAAAATTTGAAACAACCTCAACCTAAACTTCTACTTAGTCTTCGTTAACCAATCCATCCTTGTTTTCAACATGAAAACACCCTTTGTATGTATACAAATGTATTTAAGGGGTTTGAAATGGTTACCTAGACTCAAAGAGGTTCAAAGATGCTGAAATCAGGCCTTCCCAGCCAAAATCAGCAACTTGGATCGATTGGAGTTGGGTTCCAATCGATTGAACCTTTCTGAATCGATCCACGGATCGATTCAGACTCCCTGGATCGATCGGCTGATCGATCCAGCGAGCTTCTGCTCGCGGGAATTGCCGTTTGAATCGATCCATGGATCGATTCAGAACTCCAATCGATCCAGTTGCAGAAATTCCATTTCAGTCAACTTCAGAAACCCCTAGAAAATTCTACAAAAATCCAAAAATTATGAAATTTCGTGTAGACATTATTTAGGGCATACTTAATCATGGAAAAATAGTTTTCTATGAAAATACATCATATTTTCAAAGATTGACACAAACTTGAAAACTTGCAAAAATTTTAGTGTTTTTCTTCAAGTTTGTGTCTAACTATTCAATGGTGATTACTATCAAAAGATAGCCTTCACCAAGGTTTTCCAAAAACATTTTAAAAACATTTTCAAAACCAATATCCCATCATGTTCCTTGGGCATAATGCACATGACTTGTACATTAGCTTTCCCAATGATGGGAAAACACATAACTATGTGTTTTGATGAATTTAAAACTCAAAGGAATGCACTAAATCAACATCTTGAGCTTTGTTCATCATCCTAACATCTCACTTGTATATAATATGCACTAAAACACATACAAGTCACCTTAGAGGTCTTTGTGAGATGTAAAATTTGGTTTTGCCCTATTCTAGGGATCATGCATATCTATCTAGGCATTTTAGAGATATTAGACATCCACCCAGGATGTCACTTGTCAATAAGTGTCGTTAAATGCCATTCGTCCTTAATTACAAGGAATTAAACTTAATGCATGATTATGTTATGGCATACATCAACAGAAAATAATTTTCAAAAGAAAATATCCTATTACTACATGATGTATGAATGTCATGACATGGTATTTTTTGATTTTTCATAATAAAACATGAATGCAAAAATAGACATGATGTCATGGCATATGATGGGCAAACAATCATGGCAAGATTTAGCATAAATAAAATATACCTAGATTACCTATCTAAGTATCATTAATTTTAGCTAATCCTAAAACTTAAACCCTAGATTGCCCAAAGTGCTTCAAGAGAGTGCCAAAACCTAAGTTTGCATTTCTTATTCCCTTGATTAATTTATGCCAATTAAAATAAACATGTCCTCAAATGTTGGCATATTCCATTTTTCCTCAAGAGTAGCACTTTTAAATTTAAGGCCCGGATTGCCTTAAATTTCCTAAGAACATACCAAAAACCCAACTTGATAGTTCTTATGAATTTTCCAATATGTGCCATTTAAGATTAAAATCAATTCTTCCACCATTAGGCACATTTTACTCTTTCAAGGAGTAATCAATAATTCCATTTCATTTTCAAAGGTTAACAAAAACCCTGAAAATGCTCCTTGAGTGTCAATTTCCTCAAAGTTGGGTTAACTACCCTTCTAATCGGAGTTGACACTCTAACCCATCTATGGGGTAGAGAAGATGCTCCTAGGAACCCAACACCTATTGGTGCTCCTTGGATGCTCTAGGTACTCACTAGGGATAACTTCCCTAGATACCTTCCTAGTGACCTTGTTGGGCTTCTTAGAAGCCTTGGTCACATTTTCTAGGTCAACTCTAGGGATAACCTCCCTTGTGACCTTGTTTGTGACTTTCTTAGACTTCTTAGAAGTCTTAGTCATATTTATTGCAAAAATACTCTTAGGGATGACTTCCCTAGTATTTTTGGCTTGACCACTAGACCTAGGGTTTGTTCCATAACTATATGGAACTCTATGGTAAGAGGGCACATCCTTCTTAGCCTTTGGTTTGTATCCCAAACCTCTATGGCCATTAGATGACCTTTGTGCTCCTAGACCTAGGTTATGCTCATTTTGCCCTAATAGGATATTTTCCATCCTTTTTAGGGTCTTTTCCATTTTATCAAATCTTGACCTCAAGACTTGATTTTCTCTCACTAAGTCCTTAGTATTTGACCCATGAGCATTTTTGTTTCTAGGCTTGTATCTAAAATCCTTAGAGTTTTCGCCTAGATTTTTACCTACAATCCTAGCCTTAGGTGTAGTAGTTTTAGCATGAAAAGCTATATGTTTTTCTTTAACACTATCATGCTTTCTATTTTCATGGTAAATAGCATTAAAATGATATAAATTTGAACTATCATGCTTTTTACTATAATGTAGAGGAGTAGGCTCAATAAATGTTACCTTCTTCTTTACTTTAGAGGCTCCCCCTTGACTAGAGCTTCCTTGAGCCTTGACCACCTTCTTCCCCTTGGGGCATTGAGTTTGGTAATGCCCCTTTTGATTGCAAGAGAAGCATATAATATGCTCCTTACTCTTCTTTGTGTTGGGGGTGGTCTCCTTGGGCTTCTCCTTGCCCTTTTGTGCCACTTGGCCCTTCTTCTTGGCCAAGTTGGGACACTTGCTCTTATAGTGCCCATGTTCCCTACACTCAAAACATATTATATGATTTTTATTATTAATTGAAATATTTATACCTTTGCTTGTAGGGGTGGCATCTTTTTCTTTGGATCCGGAGGTAGAAGCTTCCTCTTGATCGGACCTTGATTCTCCTCCATTTGATTTTTCTTGACTTGTGGAGGTAGAATCTACTTCCTCCTCTTCGTCTCTTGACCCGGATGTAGAAGCTTCTCCTTCCTCTTGATCCGGCGTCACCAAGGATTGCTCCCCCTCAATCCTAGAGGTGGAGGCTTCATCATCTTGAATACGAAACAAGGAGTATGCTCCCTCCTTGTTCCCTTCGTTGCATTCCCTTGAGGATGAAGCTTCTTGGATTTCCTCTTCTTGGGAGGTTGAGCATCTATCAACCTCGGAATCCTCCTTTTGGTCTTGCTCCAAAGAGTCACCCTCTTTGGATTCTTCATGATCTTGTACAGTGGAGGGGATCTCTTCATGAAGCTTGGCCAATTTGCTCCAAAGCTCCTTGGCATCTTCGAATTCTCCAACTTGAGCCAAGATGTGGCTAGGCAATAAGTTGACCAGAAGCTTGGTCACTTTGTCATTTGCCTCGCCCCTTTGAATTTGCTCTGAGCTCCATCTGCTTTTCTTTAGAAGCTTGCCCTTGGAGTTTGTTGGAGCTTTGAAGCCTTCCATTAGAGCAAACCATTGCTCTATCTCCATCATAAGAAAATTTTAGATTCTTGATTTCCAAGAATCGAAACTCGTAGAAGTGTATGGTGGAGCCACCCTTGTATCAAATCCAAGTCCATCTTGGAATTGCATCTTGAAGTTGAGCTTCTTGAATTCTTTGACTTTGATGAATTTGCTCCAACTTCTTCACCCTCTAGCTTTTGTTGTTATGCTTGACCCTTCCGGCGATGATTCCGGTGAAGAGCGGCCTTGCTCTGATACCACTTGTTAGGACCAAAAGCAGCTAGAGGGGGGGTGAATAGCTCGTCGCGTTCTCTCGGTGCTCGGCGTTGCTTGGCGTTGCTTGTTTCTTCAAGAATATGCAGCGGAAAATACAGAAACAAATGCAACAACGCTAACACGGTTGGTTTACTTGGTATCCACCTCACAAGAGGTGACTAGTCCAAGGATCCACACCACGCACGCACCCTCCACTATGAAAACACTTCTTTTCGGTAACTACCGAGGGCGGAGAAGCCCTACAAGACTCTCAGTACAAGAAGAAAGGAAAGGGAAACAAAATACAAGCGCAAAGCTTACAATGAGTACAGAAAACCCTAACCCTAGCTTCTCTTCTTGCCTTTGATCCGCCTCTTGACTTGGAGAGATTCCAAGATCCTTCAAGAACTGGCGATCTGAGCTTTGTGAGTGCTGCGAGAGAGCTGGAGTGAATCGGTGAAGTCCTTGTGCAGCCATCGAACGCCTGCAGTTAACGACGCAACGGTCGGATCCCGATCGATTCGAATGTTCCCAATCGATCGGGAGGCTTTGGATCGATCCACGGATTTATCCAGAGCGCCTGCACTGAAGCGCGCTGGATCGATCCACGGATCGATCCGGCCATTCGCGACGGCCTCCCAATCGATCCAGCGATCGATTGGACCTCGGATCGATCCACGGATCGATCCGACCTGCTACGTACAGAGCGCCTCGGTGCTCTGGGACGCTCGGATCGATCCACGGATCGATCCAGCACTTGGTTTTTGTCCAAAACCAAGTCTCAAATATCCCAAACCAACATCCGGTCAACCTTGACCCGTTGGTATGTCATGCCTAGCATCTAGTCACTCCCTTGACCTGCTAGGACTCCCTTACCAAGTGTCCGGTCAATCCCTTTGACCCACTTGGACTTTTCTCTGTGCCAAGTATCCGGTCAATCCCTTTGACCTACTTGGACTTTTCTTTCATGCCAAGTATCCAGTCAATCCTTTGACCTACTTGGACTTCCCAGCACCAGATGTCCGATCATCCTTGATCCATCTGGATTTTCCCTTGCCTGGCTTCACTCACCAGGCCTTTCACCTAGCTTCACTCACTAGGGTTTTCCATCTGCCTAGCTTCACTCACTAGGACTTTCACTCTGCCTAGCTTCACTCACTAGGACTTTCACCTGGCTTCACTCACCAGGATTTCCATCTGCCTAGCTTCACTTACTAAGACTTCCTTCTGCCTGGCTTCACTCACCAGGACTTTCATTTTGCCTAACATCCCAGTTAGGACTTCCCAGTCAAGTATCCAGTCAACCTTGACCTACTTGACTCTTCTTCAATCAATATCTTATTGTCAAACATCTAAACCCAAACCAAGACTCAGCTTGGTTACCCAGGTCAACCTTGACCTGAGGGATATTGCACCAACAAAAAGGTCGACCTATGAGTCGAGCGGCCGATTGGCCAAGTTACAAAAGGTACTTCGTGAACATCCAACAGGAATTCCATTTAAAGAGATGGATGTGTTCAGACAAGCGGCCCAGTTACAGAAAATACTTCGTGAAAGCAAGGAAGGCAAGACGAGAGACGATTAACGAGTCGGTGGGGGACGCGAACGGCAGTAGTTCGTGCTCCGATCGGAAGACACAGGTATTGACGAAAAAAGAGTAATCTAACAAAAGGACGGCATATCTTCATTAAAATTCAGGCCATTAGAGCCGGTCGGAGTGATTACAAAAAACACTTCATTCAAGGAAATTATAAACGTGCTTCGAGATGGAAGAAAGGAGCGCCACGTAGTCTTCTTCCGGGTTGGCAGCGGAGTCGGGAAGCTGACCCTTGGACTTCAGATAGTCCGTCGTGACGGCAATGGCCAACTCAAAGGCAGTATACATCGGCTCGCAGACTTTCTCAGAAAATTCGTTTAAGCGGGTGTGCTGCAGTTTCAGGGCTGCGACTTGGCCTGGCTCGACCTCTTGATACTCTTTGAAGACAGCTTGGGAAGCTTCAAGAGCCTCCTGCAGGGTCTTCAGTTCGTCCTTGTGTTTGGTCGCCTCCCCCGAGCGGCCCGCCTTCTCGCCGTCCAGCTGCTCCTTCAACTCCTTAACTCGTTGCTCCAGGGCCCGCGCCTCGACGTTTTTCTTATCCAGATCGGCGATAGCTTGCTTCTTCCGATCGGTGACCAGGCTTATTTTTCGATCAAGAGTTGACCTGTTTTTCGAGTTCGGCCAGCGTATAGGCCTGGTCGGCTGTCTTCTTTCGCTCGGCCTCCAACAAATCTTTGGTCCTCTTGAGCTCTTTCTGCAGCTCGGCATATGAGGGCCCTGGGAGGACGGGCCGCCCAAACTCTTTAGCCTCTTCATCTCTTCATCCGCCATGGCCAGTCGGTTGGAGACAGCAATTTCTTCCACCCATCCCTGATGTACACAGTAAGATTAAAAGGCCAATCGGGAAGGTTATATAAAGATGAGGAAATAGAGCTTACCCCTGTGGACTGCTGTATGTGGTATTAACCAGCTTGCCGAGTGGAATCATCGAAACACGGGCCCGAGCGTCGGTCCACATCTCGGCGAGGGGCCCCTTCATGGTGATCGTATGCTCGGGCACTGTCGGTCGATCAGACTCGGCCAAAAGCTCCTCGGTGGGAAGGTGCAGGGTGGCCCTGATGGTGCGGCTCCAGCCGGGAGTCGTGTGAGCAGACGCAGAGGGAGCAGAGGCCGGGGCGGAGAACTTGGACAAAATGACCGAGCATTGGACCCGGCGGGAGGTAGGTGGAAGAGTGCTAATCGGCACAGCCTCGATAGGGTTGGCAGGCGGGTTCAGTTGAGACGGAGTCCGATCGGAGAATAATGCCTCCACCATTGGGGTTTTCCCACGAGAATCGGAGCCCGTCTGCTCGGACACATGAACAGCAGAAGTAGCCGAGCGCTGCGGCATCTCCGTCCGACGCCTTTTTCGTCTGAGCGGGCGCTCGCTTCCCGATCGGAGCCTTCCTCCTGGATGGTCGGTTCCCTGTTTGACGTGGCGCCTCCCGTCACCTCCACGGGGGAGGCCTGAGTGGCCGACTCCTCCGCGTTGGTCCCGCTCTCACCCTCGTGAGAGCCAACCGAGGTGATGCCCAGTTGCTTCATCTCCTTGGCGGCTGCCGCCTCAAGCGCCTCCGCTTTTCTCTTCAAAATCCCTAGCATCACGAACTCCATGACGATATTCGCTGCAAAGGAAAAAGAAGAAAATCAGTTAGCACTCAAAGTACATACCCAAGTGAAATTCTTACCGAAGCTGCTCGGGAGTGGAGTTCGGCTGGGACTCAGGCCGAATATGTACAGTACGCCTTCAGGCAGAAGCTTGTTGATATCGAGCTTCAGACCGGCAAGCATGTTCACGGCCTGGAGATAGTCCGGTCGAGTCTTAAATCTTTTTAGCTCGGGAGAAGTAGGCGGCCCGACCTACCATTTGGTTTGGAAGGGAGCCCGCTGAGGGAGACAAAGATAGACGTAATACTCCTTCTAGTGTTTATTGGAGGAGGGAAGTTTATCAAAGAAGACTTGGCCGGGCTGAGCCTAGAATAGATAGGTACCCAGCTCAGACTGCTTGGGATAATAAAAATAATAAAAAGTTTCCGGGTGGAGAGGAATGCGGTGTATCTTGAACAATACCACCACTCCACACAAAAGACGAAAAGTGTTGTGAACTAATTGGGCGAGCGGAAGACCAAAGAAATTGCAAACGTCGACGAAAAAGGGGTGGAGAGGAAACCGCAAACCGGCTGTGAATTGGTCACGGAAAAAACAGATAGCTCCGCTCGGCGATTTGTGAGGCCGAGCGGATGGTGAGGGAACGAGTTCAAAGTCGGACGGAATATCATAACCATCAAGCAAGGCCTCGGCGTCGCGCCGATCGAAGCGAGACTCCATGGTAGTATACCTAGGGGCCTAAAGTGAGATCTGCGGATCGGGAACAACTGGCCATTGTCCGACCGGGCAAGAAAGCAAAAGGCAAGAAAAAGACACACGGCAGAAGGAAGAAGATGATAAAGGGGACATCGACCAGAAGACAAGAACTTGATAAAAAAACACAAGGGAAACAGTGAAGAAAGGCGGAGGAACCTTAAAAAGAAGCTGGGGATCGAAGGAAGTAGGCGGAGAATTGTCGGAAAACAGAAAATCGGAGTCGCCGGAACGCTGAAGCATAGAAGAAGGATGTGGGACACGCGAAGGCAAAGGTGCGGCGGAGGAAGAAGGTGAAGGATTTATAAGGTCGAGCCCGATCGGCCTCGACCGTCGGATGCAGGTCAAAAGAACCGAGGCCCGCATCGGGCCATTCATTTCAAACCGCCGATGTCTCATCGGAAACGTCGCCGAGCCGTACGATGACGCCCGCGGAGGCGCCACGTGGCGCCATGCCATAGGGGCGCATTTAATGAGCGCCATTACGGCGTGCAGCGCTTGTGCCCGGTCTTAATGGAAAGGATTTGCATGAATCTCGAGAAGATCCGAAGGGCGTCAGCATTGACCATTGACACGGTAGCAAAGCCAGCGGCAGTAAGAGGCCGAGCGGTCGTGAGGAGGAACATTCCAGAAAGTGGCAGAGCGGTGTCACTCCGGCCGACCGGTAGTCCAGTCTGTCGAACTTAGCGCCTCATTCGACTAGACTTGAGAGGGGAGGCATGTGATCCGGTGGTAAGGACGGGGGACCCTCGTTGGCGGAAGGTCAACGACACGTGGAGGTCAAAGGTCAAGAGATTCAACCCTGAGACCCGACCGACCGGACTGAGAGGGTCGACCGGCCTCCCGAGCGACCGGATTGAGAAGGTCGACCGACCGGGAATCCCCCGAACCTAAGGAAAGACAACCCGACTAGGGGTCGGGTTTCCGATGCTCAAGGTAAAAAGGTTTCAGGGCCAAGCAGGATGCCCGTTCGGCCGGGGCACAAGGCAACAAAGACAGGCAGGAGCAATCTCATCCGAGCATACGACCGAGAGTCCTCCCAGTCGGACTGATACCTACAACCGGGGCAGAAGTGATATGCCTGCCGAGCGGCCGATCCGCTCGGCCCTGGAACAGATAGGAGGCGCAAGAGGACGAAAGGAGACAGGAGATAACATCATCCTCGAGACGTTTGCCGCCGACAGGCAGCAGGGTTGGCAGTCGAGCCGTACACAGGATCATACGGTGGAAGCTTCCACTGTCATATCCGGGATATGCTCGGACGATTGCGGAATGACGTCAGGGGTACTTTTCTGACTTGGACTCGTTAAGGTATGTTTGGGGAAGCGTGCACACATCGAGAAGCGTGCCCGCACTTCCCCGAGTCCTATATAAGGACCCCCAGACGTCGACGAAAGTATGCGCGATCCCTTACTGTAGCCACAGTTACACTGCCTCTCTCATTTCTCGTTGCCTGACTTGAGCGTCGGAGGGCCGTCGCCGGGAAACCCCTCCCGGCTCGGCTTCTTTGCAGGTTCGCCGGAGACCTATACCAACAGTCGGAGACAGTGGAGCGTGCCACGTCCCCAGCGTCCGTCGACTCAGCGCTTAGACAGGATCAATTAGTTTACCAAAATTTATTATAGATAAATTGATTTATCAATTTAGTTGATAATCTTTCGATCAAATTTAAAGAAACATAAATTGATCAATTAATTAATTGATATTAAAATATTTGATATTATGCATACGATGCAAGAAGGATGATCAAATGGCTCTCACTGATTCCTCATCCTTAAAATATGAAATATTTGATATATAGTATTAGATATATGTATGTATATTATTCTATAACATAGTTGCTTGAATCCAGCAAACATGCATAAAACATATTATATCTTCCGAATGATGATATAAATATTTAAATTAAAATCCCTCATTTTGAATATTATTCAAAATTTATATTAAGTTATAAAGGGAAAAATAAAAGAATATATTTTCATTGCCTTCCATCAACAGTGGTTGCATGATAAAAGCTACTCGCGGTCAATGTCTAGCTCATATCATTGGGGAGGCTCGGACGCCAGAAAGCTATGTCTTCTACTGACATATATGATGTGGATTGAGTGGAACTCCCATGACTTCGGCTCATATCATTGTGGGAATGCATGGCGACTATCTATTACAATCTAACATTGATGGGTTGGCTTGACACATAAAGATAATCAGCGTCATATTATTGGGTCCTTATCAAACGTGAGGCAAATTACATAGAGGTTGCATATGATGTAATTGAGTTCTACCTTTTGGGAATTATGATCGGTTGATATCATTTAGGGATCACAATTGGCTAATTGAGATCTATATACTTACTAAGGAATATAAGTTTTCATTTTCATTAGAGGGTGATGGAAATGTCAAAAATAGTGTGAGGTAATTTAAAATATAAAAGTCCACATATTTTGTCTTATGAATTATTTAAAATGATTAGTAATATTAATTATCTATTTTCATTTCAGTATATTTTTGATATGACATCTCAGAATCCACTATATGTGATACTTGATTAGAACAAATTAACTGGACCTAACTATTCTGACTGGTTAAGAAATTTAAAGATTGTTCTGACATCCAAAAAGATTGCATATACATTAGATAAGGCACCTCCAAAAGAGGCTCCTGTTAATGCCACCCCTAATGAGTTGGAAAAACTTGAAAAATGGTCGGACCATAATCTTCAAGCAAGATGTTATATGCTAGCTTCAATGTCAAATGAACTGCAAAGGCGATTTGAGGAGACTGTGGATGCTAAAGATATTCACATACACCTACAAGAGTTGTATGGTGCACAGACTCGTTCAGTCAGGCATGCGACTGTCAAGGAGCTCATGACGGCTCGTATGCGAGATGGGGCTTCGGTCCATGAGCATGGAGTCAAGATGATTGGGCTTATTGAAAAGTTATTGAACCTTGACTTGGTTATTTCACACGAGCTATCGACATACATCATATTGTTGTCTCTCCCCTCCTCATTTGATAATTTTGTGGTTAATTTCAATATGAATAAGCTAGAGGTTGCCCTTGAAGAGCTAGTCAATATGCTTGCAAATTATGAAACAACCATGAAAAAGAAAAAAATTTATTTTCCTTGTGGGTTCATCTTTTGGATCCAAGAAAGGACCAAAGAAAAAGGGAAAGAAGCATTCTGCCCCTATGAAGAAGATTAAGCCTAATAAGAAGCCAAGGCCCACAAAGCCCAATTAGTCAGAACATGTTTGTTTCCACTACAATAAGCCTGGACATTGGAGGCGCAATTGTAAGGAGTATCTTAATTAGAAGCGTTCTGGCAAAGGTATGCTCTATATAGAAGTTAATGTATATATTAACCCAACTTCTTAGGCATTAGATACTGGCCGTGAATCTCATCTTTGCAATGATTTGCAGATGTTGACAAGAAGTAAAAGACTCAGAGAGGGTGAGACCTTCTTGAGACTTAGGAACGGAGCAAGAGTTGCTGCGAGAACTATAGGAGATATTACTTTGATCTTGAGTAATGATTTTTAGTTATATTTAAGAAATGTTTTATTTGTTCCAGACTTAGTTAAAAACATTGTTTCTATTTCTATGCTTGATAAATGTGGTTATTCTTGTCTTTTTGCAAAAGTGTTTGTAATATTTACAAGGATGAATGTTTGATTGAGACTGGTAAATTAGAAAATGATCTCTATAACTTAAAATTAAAATATATTCCAATAAACAATATACAGGCGCAATCAACAACAAAGAAAAGAAAAGAAGATAGTACAAATCAAGCACACAGATGGCACGCTAGATTAGGTCATATTTCTCAAAGAAGGATGACTAAATAAGTGAAGGATTGCTTGATTCGTCATACATAAATTCCCTACCAACTTGTGAATCTTGTCTAAAAGGAAAAATGACTAAGGCACCTTTTAAAGGTCAAGTGGAACGTGCGCATGATATGTTGGATTTTATTCATACCGATGTGTGTGGTCCATTTAGTGTTAGCACAAAATATGTCCATTACTATTTCATTACTTTTACTGATGACTATTCACGGTATGGGTGCATATATTTGATGAAATATAAGTCTGAATCTTTTGAAAAGTTCAAATAGTTTAGAAATGAAGTAGAAAAACAACTGGGAAAAAGTATTAAGAAGCTTCGATCAGATCAAGGTGGAGAATACTTGAGTACAAAGTTAAGAACTATCTAAAAGAGAATGAGATTCTCTCACAGTGGACTCCTCCTGCAACACCACAGCTTAATGGTATAGCAGAACGTCGTAATCGAATGCTAATGGACATGGTTCGATCTATGATGGGATTCACTAATTTATCGCCATCGTTTTGGGACTATGCGCTCTAAACTACGGCAATGTTGTTGAATAAAGTCCATACAAAAGCAGTAGAAAAGACACCATATGAAATATGGATGAGAAACCCAAGTATCCATACTTTAAAATATGGGGATGTCCTACTTATGTGAAGCAAGCAGTGGGAGACAAATTGGATAGTAAATCCACTTTGTATTATTTTGTGGGATATCCAAAGAACTCTGTTGGATATTATTTTTTATAATCCCAAGAAAATAGAAATATTTATTTCAAGAAATGCCACCTTCTTAGAGAAGGAGTTTCTATTAGATAGAAAATGCGGGATGATAAAACTCGAAGAGGTTCGAGATGATTCCACAACTAATATAATAGAGCTCACACTCCAACAGACAGTAGAACAAGTACACACTTTAAGGAGATCAGATAGGGTCTCAAGACTACCTGTAAGGTATGGTCTACTCCTTGAAGGAAATCAAAATGACTTTAATCATGAATGTGATCCTAGATCCTTTAAGGAAGCGATATCTGATATCGACTCGATACAATGAAGGAAGTACGAGCTCGTGACAACAACGAGGAGTTATTTCGCTACAATCGGAATAGTTGGAGTCATTCCTAAACATAGGCTGTTTGGAAGGTATGTTTATACTTTTACATTGATTCATATATAGTTTTATGTAGGTTTTACTTAAATGATCTAATATGTTTATTTTAAATAGTTTAGCATGTCTAAATAAAATGATTAAATTAGCATTATATGAATCAATCACATGATAATTTATCTTTGTTATGCTTTTAAAGATCTTACTTATACGGTTATATTGTAATACATGCTTAGATAAAGATCATGCTTATGTCTATTTTAAAATCATACGAGCACTCTTTTGATTTAATTGTTAAATCATAAATAAAATTTTAAATTTCTGCTATGCATATGAGTGTAGAAACACGAAATCCGAATTTTAAATTTGGTTTCGACACCTCTACTAGTGTATGAACCCCTTTTATATAGTGCCCTAGTGTGCGACGTGCGCACTTCTCTCGCGACGTGGCCACATTCTCCAATTGATCATGGACACGTTCTCCAATTTTTCATATAAAAGGACGTGTCAGGAAAGTGTCTTTGACATTATACCTTAACAGGGTTTGCATATCCCTAACAAGACAGTACGATACGTCCGTTGACCAAGTCTTGTGTTAGTGGCGCTATCTCCTCGAAGGATATGTTAGTGATCCATCTGCTCGACCGAGCGTGATAGCTGCTCGGTTGAGTATTCCTCCGCTTGGCCAGACTCGGCTGCTCCTCCGCGTGGTGACAAGTCTCAATAATTTGTTTCCACCTGACCAAACTAATGCTCCGGTCAAACGCATGCTCCTCTGCTTTGTCATGGTCGTCTGATGATCTTAGCTAAATGGGCGCTTCACTTGGACCGGCCCTTTGTCGATTGGGAAATACATGCCCGATCAACCACTAATCAAGTGGAAGTATGGTTGAACTTGATGAAATTCAAGGGGCATTAATAAACACTAATGAGATGCCTAGTCAAAAACCACAACTGATTATACACAACCTCCTCGTAGATCAGGTAGGACATGCAATATTCCTGAGAGATATGGATTTCTTGTAAGAGAATCGAATGATATATTACTTATTGAGAATGAGAAACCTACTGATTATGAAGAGACTCCGAATAGTCCAGAAAAAGATAAGTGATTTACAACCATGAAGTACGAAAACTAAGTTTGAAACTTGGTGGACCCACCTAAAAACATTACGCCTATAGGGTGCAAATGAGTTTTCAAAAAGAATACTGACATGGATGGTAATATTATTACCTACAAGACAAGGTTGGTGGAGAAAGGTTATCGTCAAAGACAAGGCATTGACTATGACGAAACTGTCTCACCTATGGTCATGTTTAAATCCATTCGAATACTCCTAGCCATATCAGCTCATCATGATTATGAGATATGACAGATGTATGTGAAAACAACTTTCTTAATGGAAATCTGCTCGAGGATGTGTATATGACATAACCTGAAGGCTTTACATCTATCAACAAAAATAAAATATACAAGCTTCAACGATCTATTTATGGACTAAAGCAAGCATCCAGGAGTTGGAATATCTGTTTTGATGATGCGATCAAATAGTTTGATTTCTCACTAAATCTAGACGAACCTTGTGTGTATCAAAAGGTTAATGGGAGTGTAGTCGCATTCTTAATATTATATGTTGATGACATATTGCTTATAGGAAACGATGTGTTAATTCTACAATCAGTTAAAGTTTGGTTGTCCAATACGTTCTCCATGAAAGACATGGGAGAAGCAACTTACATCTTCGGGATGAAAATCTATAGAGATAGATCGAAAAGCTTGTTTGGTCTTTCATAGTTGACGTATATAGACAGAGTGCTAAAATAGTTTAGCATGTCTAAATCCAAGAAAGGTTTCATACCTATGAGGCATGGAATTCAACTTTCGAAGTCTATGTGTTCATGCACAAAAGACGAGAGGATTTGCATGGATAAGATATCTTATGCATCTGCAATAGGATCTATCATGTATGCTATGTTATATACAAGACTCGATGTATCATATGCTCTGAGTGTTACGAGCAGATACCAGTCTAATTCAGGAATGGATTATTGGGTGGCTGTCAAGATGATCCTTAAGTACTTAAGGAGAACTAAGGATATGTTCTTAGTTTATGGAGATGGTGATATGATCATACGCGGATATGCAGATGCTAGTTTCCAGACGGACAAAGATAACTCCAAGTCCCAGTCTGGATTCATATTCATATTAAATAGAGGTGCAGTTAGTTGAAAAGTTCCAAGCAAGATACTATTGCAGATTCTACCTGTGAGGCGGAATACATTACAGCTTCGAAAGCAATAAAGGAAGCGATTTGGATCAAAAAGTTCATTACTGAACTTGGAGTGGTTCCATCTATTATTGAAGCATTACCTATTTACTGTGACAACACTGGAGCCATTGTACAAGCAAAGGAATTGAGATCTTATCAACGATCAAAACATGTGCTTCGTCGTTATCATCTAATCAGGGAGATTGTTAGTAGGAAAGAAATACAACTCAAGAAAATTCCCACTGAAAGGAATCTAGCGAATCTTTTGACAAAGGCTTTACCACAAAACATGTTTGAGAGTCACGTCTGTGTTTACGGTTTAGAACATTATGGCGATTGACTTTAGGCCAAGTGAGAGTGTTAGAATTTAAGGGATGTCCTAAGACAACCGCCTAACGATTTTTTTTTATATTTATTTGATAAGTATAGATTCACTATTTGAGTTCATATTATATGTTTGATTATCTTAAATTCATTTACTGAAAGTCCGTAATATAATTCATAACATGAGAGAATTTGTGATTGGATTGTAACTAGTGATTATCTCTACATGTGTAATTATGAATATATTAAAATTTCCCTAATCGTCGAATTAATACATTCGGACATCATCAATTTTGTAAGACTAGCACGAATTATACTCCTTGGTTTGGCCAAGCAGCTGTTTTCTCACTTGCTGGAGACATTGGAATGTCGAGAGCCAAACGTGGATGTTGGTTATGGTAACTAGTTCATTGGAGTAATTCGCTGTAAGACTTCATATGATTCTCTACATATATATAGATATGTCTGTAAAGTTTTTACTGCAGTACGAATGCAAGTTTCCTTCTACTTGAGATATACAAGTCATCTTGGTTATGAATACTTTGGCATCTTAAGCAAGCATCTCATTGAGGTATGAATCTGGGATGATTAGGTATAAATTGAAGTGTCCGAAGGTGTTTGGATAACCCACAGAGGATTCACTACTCCTTGCAAGGAGACGTATACCCTATAGCCACTCGTTAGGATTATTAATCAAAGTCTTTGGTCAAAGCATTACATGTTAAGAGTGAGACTCTTGTACACATGTACGAGTAATTTGAATCCGCAAAACGAGCAAGTATTACTTGGACTATGTGTGACATAGTCAGCCTAGTGGGGACAAGACACATAGACTATGTCCTGAACCAAGTGGGTATAAGATGAGTGAAAGGAACAAGACACGACTCGGTGTAGCTACTGAAGGGTTTAGAATTAATTCTAATATCAACTATGATTTTCTAACTAATTGAGGATGATGTACTACTAGGTGCCCACTCATGATCGTTCTATAATTAAGTAGTTAATTATGGACGACCAAGATAAATCGAGAACCTATCGGGTCACACACACTAACGAGTCTTTAAAAGATGTAAAACAAGTTAAAGAATAAGATTCTTAGATCAAGAGATAATGTTTGGTTGGACCATATATAGGACAAATATAAAAATATTTGTCGCAATGGAAGTGTGGATGAACCACATCTCTTATGGAAGAGTTGGACTATATTTGTCATGAACCAACTTGGTTTAATCATGAATTAGTCATGAACCAACTTGGTTTAGTTGTGAACCAAACTAAAGGATCAATGAGCTAATTTTTTGTTAAAGGATAATAGGTTGGATTTGGGCTTTCTAATTTAACTTATTAATCAGGGCTATATGTTGATATGGTTAAGAGAAAATTATACACATGAAATCATTAATTGACTTGTAAGGTTTTTGGAAAACCTTAACCCAATTTCTCTTTTCCTCTCCCTCTCCCCTCTCTCTTTGCCGCCGCTAACAAGGGGAAGCCCTTCCCCTTGTTGCCATGACCACCACAAGGAAGAAATCTCTTCCTTGTGTGCTTCTCTTCCTCTTCCTCTTAATCCCTCTTCTTCGCTCGTGACTAGTACCTTCCGAAGGAGAGGCTTGTACTCAAGGAGTTATCTTGAGGAGCTCGGCGCGGATACGAATAGAGGTGAGATTTAACAACACCGCTATGGTTGATGCTCTTCTCGTTATAGGTTATCCGTAAGGTATACTTGGCGTAAATTTACTTTCCGTAAAAAAAATTAATTATGTGATCATGTTTGGCATATTGTATCCTTATATGCATGTGATGCGTGTGATGTAATCATTTAAGAATTATTATTATTTTATTTTCCACTGTGCATGTTTACGAAACATGTTTTAACACATACCACATTGGACATATCACAACGCTATTGCCCAAACATGGGTAGATGTCCGGGCTAGGGCAGCGACCTTTCCGCCCAGGGAGACGGTTGACGGCTTCACTCAGAAATCCATGTGGGTAAATTTTTACTAAGTATTCCCTTTGCATTTCTTGATCGGCACTAATCCTTCTTTGGGTTTGCAGTTCTGGGTGGAGAGCTTTGCACTCTGCCAATGGCTAATGTTTCTGGAGCAGGAGAACCAGTAGTTGTGGGCCCGTCTGGCCAAGCCCACACCACAGGGGCACAGGTTGAGTAGCTCACAACGGAGGTTGCCCAACCGAAGAAGGACTTCGAGTGGAACTCCGAGTAGCTGTTGGGCTTCGAGTGGGTGTTCACCATGGAGAAGAATAAGAGTCACGAGCTGACCCTGCAACTCGATCGGCTGACCAAGCAGGCTCATAACTTTGAGTCAAAGATAAATTCTACTAACGCCAAGTTCCGAGCCATCAAAGACATTGACATAAAAAAACAAAGAGCCTCAGGTCTTAGGACAGAATCTTAAGGAGGCGGAAGCTACTCTAGCAATCGAGTAGGTCAACCAAAAGGTTGAGCAAGTGGAGAGTTAGGTCTAGCTTGAAGCAAAAGATACTGAGCTAGCTGCCCTTAAAGCTGAGTTGGAGGCATCTAAGTTAGCCTTCGATAAGTATAAAGCGGAGGAACCCAACCAGTTGGAATCATTCAGAGTAGACTACCTTCGCTCTAATGCCTTTAACGACATGTTTACCGATTGGACTATCCACCTCTTTTATTATGGCATCAATGGGACCCTCCAACAACTCAAGGAAGACGTCTATCTCTCACTAGATTTGATGAGCAGAATTATAAACAGGGATAAGATCACCGAGTCGCTTCCAGATGAGGTCCTTGATTACTTAGCGTAGTTTCCTCTTTAAGTGTTTTCTTAGCTTTCTGTACTCCCCCCTAGCACTTTGTAAAAATATCTAAGTATGAATAAATATGCGCCCATTCAGCGCTTTTAAAGTTCTTTCGATGTAGTGCCTTGTTTAATATTCTAAGTATAATTTGATGCGTCTCCGCTCGACGCTTTATGGCTATCCGGTTTACCATTCTATAATCTTGTGGCCCCTCATTAGTGTAGTTTGTAAAAATCTTCTAAGTATGAATCCCCGTGCTCTCGTTCGGTGCTATAAAGTTTTTTGGCTACGGAGGTCTGCTTAACTCATCGCTCAGGTCAACAGTCTCTAACACTTGCGCGAGGGACTTGCTCGCTAATCACAAGGTCGATTGGCTCGTGTGTCTTTTCCACCCCGGTCTAGACCTCGTGGCTGATTAGCTTTAGGCACGAGGGCAACACTTGCTTATAACTCGACCGATGGGTCGAGCGTCTCTTACACGCCCGATCTGGACCCCGTTGCTAATTATCTTCAGGCACAAGAGCAACGCTCACTTATAACTCATCCAATTGGGCCGAGAGTCTTTGACACTTGGTGTGAGGGCTAAACTTGCTTATAACATGGTTGCTCAACACGTGAGTATTTGACACTTGGCATGAGGGCTACCCTCACTTGTAGCACGACCACTCGACACGTGAGTCTTTGACACTTGGCGCGAGGGCTACTATCACTTACAACAAGGCCACTCGGTATGTGAGTCTTTGATATTTGGCGTAAGGGCTAAACTCACTTATAACACTGCCTCTCAGCACATAAGTCTTTGACACTTGGCATGAGAGCTAAGCTCACTTATAACACAGTTGCTCGGCACGTGAGTCTTTGACACTTGGCGTAAGGGCTAAGCTCACTTATAACACGACCGCTCAGCACGTGAGTCTTTGACATTTAGCATGAGGGCTAAGCTCACTTATAACACGGCTGCTCGACATATGAGTCTTTGACACTTGGCGAATCTTTGTTTAAACTTTCTTACATTTATAGAACAAATGGTGTTATAATTTACATCAGTTCTACTATGAGCTTACTATCTTGCATGATAGGGTTGCAGGTGGTTTGTGCTCTACGACCGATAGAGCTTCCTTCTATTTTCGTCTTATAGATAATAAGAACCTAAGCTGAGCTTCTGGATCATTTTGTAGGGTCCTCCCCACGGGACCTCTAGTTTGCTCACGTCGGCGACCGACTTGATCCTTTTCCAAATAAAGTTGTTAACCTGGAATGATCTAGGAATCACTCATCTGTTATAGTTCTGCTTCATCCTTTGCCGGTACGCCATCATTCATGTGGCTGCCTTATCCCTAATTTCATCTATTAAATCTAGCTTCATGCGACGTCATTCAAGGCTATTCTCATTGTAGAGTTGTATCCGATCGGACTCAACTCCCATCTTGACCGTCATCATAGCTTCTCCTCCGTATGCTAAGTGAAATGGGGTGATGTCGGTGGCTTCTCGGGGTGTGGCATGGTAGGCCCATAGCACGCTCAGCAATTCATCCACCCAGCTCCCACTGACATGGTCGACCCGAGTCTTGAGTCCTCGGAGGATTTCTTTATTGGTGACCTCCGCCTAGCCATTGCTTTGGGGATAATCCATCGAGGTGAAGGTCTGCGTAATACCGTAGCTAGCACACCATTCTATGAGTTTCCTTCCTTAAAACTGCCTTTCATTGTCGAAGAAGAGTCTATGAGGGGCGTTGAACTGGCCAATGATATTCTACCATAGAAATTTTATAGCCATCTATTCAATTATCTTGGCTAGTGGCTCAACTTTCACTCACTTGGAGAAGTAGTCTATCACTACAAGAAGAAATTTTCTTTGTCTGATTGCTATTAGAAATGACCCTACAATGGCCATGACCTATTGATCAAACGGGCAAGATACCACAGATGCCTTCAACTCTTCCGTGGGCCTGTGCAGAGTGTTCTGATATTTTTGACAGGATAGGCAAATTGATACTGTCCTTATAGCGTCGGCTTGTAGAGTAGGCCAAAAATGCCTTGCGAGTAGGATTCTTTTAGCCAACGATCAGCCGCCCAAATGATTGTCGCAGAAGGCTTGGTGAACTTCTTGTAAGATGTATTGAATGCCCTTTGATCCGACGCACTTGAGCAAAGGTGTTGAGTAGGCTCTCTTGTATAGGTGGTCCCCGATCAATGTGAATCGTCTGACTCTCTTTTTTAGTAATCGAGCCTGCTCCCGGTCGATCGACATATTACCCAATCAGAGAAACTCGATCAGAGGAATTCTCCAGTCATGGGATGCTTCTCTGGTTGGCTTGTCGATGTGAGCTATTAACATCACTTGCTCGACTGACCTATCTAACACCATCGGAGTTAAGGAACTTGCTAGCTTTGCCAGTTTATCCGCATTATGATTTTTCGCTTGGGGGATCTTCTAAATAATAACCTTTTGAAATCCAACCTTTAACTTTTTGAACGCCTCAGCATATAACCTTTATTTCAAAAGTCCTTAAGAGTTGTTGCACCACCAATTAAGAGTCTGAGTGGATAAGGACTCGTGTAGCTCCCACATACCTTGCTACTTGTAGACCTGTTATTAGTGCCTCGTACTCTACCTCATTGTTTGTGGCTCGATAATTTAGCCGAATGAACAACTGCATTCAATCCTTGTGTGGCGATATCAGAAGTATGCCCTGTTGGTTGCTACTGGGAATATCGTACTGATTCCCTTGTATAAAAATTTTGTACAAGTCCTGAACCATTCTTAACAACCTATTATGTTCTTTAGAAATTAAATTTGGAATCGCAAACAGAACTTAACATTATTGATTCCAAATTCAACTTATCTGTTCTTAGTAGTTTAGACTTGGATCGCAAATGATGCTTAACATTATTGACCCAAATCCACCTATGTTACAAATTCAATTAAATATTAATTTCAGAGATTGGCTTCCAGGTTAAACAGGGTGAGGCACTAAGCCTTCTTGGGTATGGGAGCATCCACCACTTCCTAAACAAAGCCTTTCAACGAAATTTAATATTTAATTTCCTTATAGTAACCCTAGGTTTAACCAAAAAGAATAATCGAATCACAAATTCAAAAAACAAAAGAAACACAAAATCGAAAACATAATTTCGATTACCTAGATTCATTAGCCTCTTGTGTTTGGTATTTCAAGATTTAAATAAAAGGATGAACTAGTTATGATGTGGAAACTAATAACCAGTTAAACATTTTATAGCTTATAGACCTCACGATCTTCTGTCATATTCCTCTTCTAATCTCGAACGTCGTGTGGGCGACGATCTACCGAGACGAGAATCCACCCAAGCTTTCTTCTTCTCCAAGCAAGTTTCGGCCACCACAAGAACTCCAAGAGAAGATGAGGTTCGCCCACCACCACCAAGCTCTAAGGGATGCTAGAAACAAATCTTCCTTTCTCTACTTCTTCTCCAAGCAAAATCCGGCCACCAAGGACTCCCCAAGAGTTGATGTCGTCGGCCACCAAAGAAGAAGAAAAGGAGATGAAGAAAGATGAGGGCCGGCCACCACTAAGGAGGAGAGGAATAATAGAAGTATTGTTGTGAGGTGAGGCACCTCTACCCTCTTGTTTATATTTCTTGGTCTTGATAAATAAGGAAAGTTTTAATAAAAACTTCCTTATTTTCCTTGCCATTGAAAAGGAAAATTTAACTAATTAAAAATCCTTTTCTTTATTAATATGGCCGACCATATCTAATCCTCCAAGGAAGAAAAGTTTTAAACATAAAATTAAAACTTCCTAATTTGTTTCCGGATATTTTTAAATAAAAATTTATCTTTTAAAAATTCCCTTCATGGTTGGTCATAAAAGGAAACTTTTACAAATTAAAATCTTTCTATTAAAACATGTGGATGATTTACAAAAAGGAAAGTTTTCTCTAAAATTAAAATCTTCCTTTCAATCTACAAATAAGGAAAGATATCAAATCTTTTCTTAATCTTTTGTATAAACTATAAAAGGGAATATTTAAATTTTAAAACTCTCTTTTATAATCAAGAGGATGGTTAAAAAAGGAAAGTTTTATCAAAAATTAAAATCTTCCTTTTATCCACAAATAAGGAAAGATATCAAACTTTTCTTTTAATCTTTTGTAGAAAACTATAAAAGGAAAGATTTAAATTTTAAACTCTCTTTTAAAAGCATGGCTTCCACATAAGAAAGATTTTAAAAAATAAAATCCTTTTAATTTATTGTGGCCGACCACACCAAGCTTGGGTTCAAGTTAGGGTCGGCCACCTCTTAAACCATCTCACCTTGGTTTGACCGGCCCTAGCTTGGGCTCCAAGCTAGGCTTGGTCGGTCACCTTAAGGTGGGTATAAATGGGTATAACAATTTATAAATAAGAGGCTATGACAGGGACCGAGAGGAGGAATTGGTTTTGGTCTCCCGATGAACTTGAGCTTCCCGTGTTCGCCCCGAACACCCAACTCGAGTACATCAATAATATCTCATTCTACTAAAGAATTATTATTGAACTACCGCACCAATCTCATATTACTATATGGGCTCCTCTTTATCATGAGTAAGTTAATCTCCCTGTGTTTAAGATATCGAATGTCCACTAATTAAATGAGTTGCTGACAACTCACTTAATTAATATCTAGCTCCAAGAGTAGTACCACTCAACCTTATCGTCATGTCGAACTAAGTCCACCTGCAGGGTTTACATGACAATCCTTATGAATTCATCTTGGGGGCATTATCAACCTAGATTACTAGGACACAGTTTCTTTCTATAATCAACAACACACACTATAAATAATATCATTTCTCAACTTATCGGGCCTCTTGATTTATTGAATTAAATCTCACCCATTGATAATTCAAAAAAATAAATACTAGATATATGTGCTTGTTATTATATCAGGATTAAGAGCACACACTTCCATAATAACAAAGGTCTTGTTCTTTTATTTAGTCAGTATAAAAAGAATTTACCTTAAATGGTCTTGCTCAATATACTTAGAGTGTACTAGTGTAATTTTATAGTTAAGATAAACTAATACCAAATTACACTTCGACTATTCCAATGGTTTGTTCATTTCCATCTTAGTCGTGAGCTACTGTTTATAATTTATAAGGAATTGATAACATGATTTTCTGTGTGTGACACCACACATCATGTTATCTTCAATATAAATTCATTGAACAACTACACTTAGCATATAAATGCAGATATTTGACCAATGTGATTCTTTATTTCAAAATAAATGTTACAAAAGCTAGGCTTTTAGTATACACTCTAACATGCCCACATCGCTTCCTTGCCGAGTGGATGATCCATCCACATAGATCTTCCAAGTTACTTTTGGCTCGACATTCTGTACTTCTGTCACAAAATCAGCTAAGGCTTGCGCCTTAATGGCCAATCGGGGTTAGTATTGGATGCCGAATTTGCTTAACTCCATGGCCCACTTGATTAGTCGGCTGAACACTTTAGGGTTAAGGAGGACTCACCCTAGAGTGTTGTTAGTCAACACAATTATTGGATGTGATAGAAAGTATAAGCATAACCTTTGAGTTGCGAGGACCAGCCCGTACGCCAGCTTCTCGAGATAGGTGTAGCGGCACTTAACATCTTTCAATATATGACTTAGAAAATACACTAGTTGTTGTTCAATGTCATTCTGCAGCACCAACGCTTAGCCACCCACCCGTTCTATGGATGATAGGTACATCCAGAGTGGCTCGCCAACGATGGACTTCTCTAATACAAGTAAAGAAGTTAGATAATTCTTGAGCTCTTCTAGTGCCTTATCGCACTCGGTGTCCCATTAGAATTTTGTAGCCCGACACAGAACCTTGAAGAACGGGTGGCTCCAAACTGGAGTGGCATGTCTTCGGTTGAAAGACTTGGAGATGAACCTGGATAATGCCGTGATTCACCTAGTCATCCGCTGAGCTTCCTTCAGGTTGCATAGAGTGATATGTCTTGGAGTGCTTTTACTTTACTTAGATTCACTTCCATTCCCCGCTCGGTCACTATGTAACCGAGGAAGCGTCCACTCCTTGCTCTGAATAGGCACTTACTTGGATCGAGCTTGATTCCGTACATTCTCAGAATTCGATAAGTCTCCTCAATATCTGCATAGAGATTAATGACTCGGAGGAATTTTACCAGAATATCATCGACATATACCTCTATATTCCTGTCGATCTGCCCTCGGAACAATATTAAAAACAACTTGACTTCATCAATCATATAAGGAAGTTGTCAAAATGAATTTGAATTCATGCGACATTTCATCAATTAAGCAAAGTTCAATTATTCTACTAAGTTCAATGAAACTCTTTATGGCAGGAGTCATTAATACAAAATAAAATAAAATTGAATTGTATTATGTTTAATGATGTGATGTAATTATAAAAAAAATAGAGAAGCATAAATATAAGTGTATAAATAAGGACTTTATATTATGAACAAATATATATAGTAAATATTTTTTTTAGAATCTTTCTTCTATCCTTATACTTTTATTATAAAGTTTCTCCTATATTCTTATTTTCCCACCTGATTCTACAAAAAATTTCAACACTTTTTTCATCCATATATAATTATAAATTCATTAATAAAATTGGAATACATATTCTATCAGATTTAGTTAGTTTTAACTCTTTTATATGACCTGACCTTTGATTTGTAGGGTCATTAATTTATTGAAATATAGGCTATCACATCATGTGGTATGAGGAAACTGTATAGGTCTGTCCGGACTATGTCCTTTCACACCCCATTTCCAAATGCGCATGATTTTATATTTTCAGGTCTTCTCGGAACGCTATGATAATTGAGGTAAGAAATATTACCATATGAAATTTTAAGGTTTAATTAGTATATTTAAATATGTTTTTTTTTAATTTTGATCATTTACACTAATATTAATAGTCATCTATAATTTTTTCTGTGTTTATTTAGAGACGAATTGATGGGAGAGCTGGACGGTGAATTATCTTTTTGCCATAGGATTTTATATTTTTAGGAAATAAACTGTGAATACATTATTGAGGATAAGTGTAATTATTTTTTACTATAATAATCAATCGCTTATAGCAAAAGATAATTATACTAACTCTAAATATTTTTCACAATCCGTTCTAGATTATATAAAAGAAGTAAATTATGGAATTAGCTTATAGTGATTAGGAAGTAGGAGAAATTTTTTCTTGAGAGCATGTACTCGTGATACAATAATCAATCATAATTACCCTCACTGATGGGCATAGTTGATATTTACATGAGTAGTTGTTCTAATAAATTTCAAGATTAATTTTTTATGAGTACAAAATGTCTCGTTAGATGTTTAAGTTTTTTAATAAAAAAGGTTGCTATACTAAAATAAATTTCTCCATAATTTATCCGCTTTTAATTAGTATGGACCATTCTAAAGGGGCTGTTAAGATGATGGACGGCTTCGATTTTTACTCTAATCAATTATGATTTCTTAAAGTAAATGCCCTATTTAAAGGCAAATAAGATGACTATTTTATTTTTGCTGCATAATCAATCATGATTCCATCCCTGGTAGAGTCACGCCTAGGAATACCCTAGCCCAAAGAGACTGGACTCATCACGATGGGCATGAGAAAAATTGAGATGCTTCGAGAGGCGAGGTGAGTTTGGAGCTTGAAATGACGTCTTGCATACAAAGCTTGGTTGAGCCCTTGAGCAAAGTGCTTTGAGAACTCGAGGTGGTGTGCCCTCAAGCTATCGATCGAGCACTTGAAATGTCGAGCTAGGGTGCTCGAATTACAAAGCACTTGGGATGCCATGTCAAGGTGCTCGACAGCTCGAGGAGTAGTCGAACACTCGAATTGTCGAACTATGGTGCTCGGATTAATTGCCAAAACACTCAGGATGTTGAATTGAGACGCTCAAGTACTCGATCGGGATGTTGAGCAACAGACATATATGCAGAGTCTCGCCGAGCACTTGGGCGTTCAAGCCAAGTTGAGAACTAGAATAGTGTCACTTGTATTGGACTTATTTACATAAAGTGTTAACGGGGAGCAGAGTCTCGCCGATGTACGTACTATCCGAGCGTATCATGTATTATGTAAATTTTTAAAGACGCCTCTTTAACTACTTTTCAAAAAGTAGTCTCTTTTGATTTTTTTTTTTAAGCAAATGAATTTCCTTTAGCTAAGATCTCTCTGTTCACCTCGTCGCCGATCTCCTATCTGACAAATCATTCCGAGATGTCTCTTGGGAATAAACTGTCAAATTACACTTGACTTGTTGCGTGCAAATGCATGCATCCACTTGATTGGGGTTTGAATCGATACTACTGTCCACGACAGCCCCGCTTGCAATATCATAATCCACTGAATATATCATTCACATATTGGCTGTGTGCATTCCTCGTGACTTGTTTAATTGCCGACCTCCAATTAAATCTCTAATAAATCAGATTCTGCTCGATAAGATCACGATCAAGTGGACCATGCATCTCTGGCTCGTTCATGCACATACCCACAACGCACACACTACAAGGTTTAATTTGCAGATTGATGCAAAAGAAATTCGTTGCGCTCAAGCAACTCTCGATCTCTTTTACGATGTAACAGTTGGGGTTGAGATCTGAAAATAAGCAATTCATTTTTGGTAAGTTTGCATCGTTTTGCTTGGCGAGTTGGAGAAGAGTCCCAGGCAATCAACCCATCCTAAGTGTGGGAATTAAATCGTGATCAGAAGAACATGGGACTATAGTTACCGCTTCAGATGAATATATGTTTTTTTATTTAGTTCTACTTCAGTCATGATGGCATTTTGGCTTTTTAGGACGTCGAAAGGTGCGTTGCAGCTAACTTTGAACTGGCTCGCAGTGCGTTCAAACTCTGAACATCGTTTGTACGATATGACACCATACATACATAAGTGCCGGTTTGAGTTTGACTCGAAAAAGTAGAATTACAAAGTTTTTGTGATTGACACTGAACCATGGAGCACGACTTAATTAGTGCCACAAGGATAATTGCACAGTTTCACCGACTTAGAAATCTTCCTGGTGAACAATATATGGAAGGAGCCAGCTAATTAGTTATATCAGGAACTTTTTCTTGAACGAAATGATTATGTCAAATATCATCGATCGCTCATCTTAAACAGAGAAAAAGACAAGTCCAAATAAGCAAAATGAACTATTCAGTATTCCAATAATCTATATATTTATAGGACGACGACAATACAGAACCGACAAAAAGATTGAATTAATGATAACATGAGAAGATGACAAGGAGCAGGCCTACATCTTAATGAGCCTTCGGTTGGCGTATATGCACGTGCGCCGTGGATGGGCTCAGGGAAACACACTGGTGATCGAAGTGGAAACGTTGAATCCGGTCAGAACTTGACCGTGCATATGCATGCACGCTTGTAACTCAATAGTGTAGGTAATGGCGAGTCAATTGACTAGAAGGCGATAGCTCACTCTCTTTGCCTCTCCTCCTCCTCCTCTTCCTTCGCTTTATCTACCTGCAAAATCACAAAAATATTCGATCACATGATTGATGCATCATATGCATCCCTCTCATTATTCATGCGTACTCAATCATTTCATCAAGGAAGGTGTAAGATGATGACAGTGCAACAGTGGATATAAAGCTACACACGACTTTAATCTTGCCCTGCTTGATACATCATATTTAGATGAACAATAAGGAAAGGCACCTAATGATCAGTTTGTATATCTACGATTAACAATTGAATAGTTACTAATTAATATTCTTCATGGACATAGGATTCTTCTGATATTAATATATGAGGATCGACGACAGGACTGTTAGAATCTTGTCCCAAACTAGATGAATTGCATTTATGGCAGATTTCCTCAACTGGAACAGTATTGACCATGCTTTTCTTATTTTAGTCAGCAAGAGAACAAGCTGTGGTCCATGCTTCTCTGCCTCTGCCCTATAACAACATCTCACATGTACACATGGATCTGCATGTGATAATAAATTCAAACGATCTTTTATATATATATATATCATGTATGTTCACCTGATGGGTTGCAATACTTTCGACACCCAAGTTGCAGTCATAAAATGATGAGCTCGCGGTCGAGAGCTTCATTGAAAGAAACTGGGAGATTTAAACAAGGAATATAATATTTAGACATTAGAATATTTGTTTTAGATATTAAACAGTAAAAAGAGCTTACTTCAACTTGGTTCTGCAGCGACTGAACGTAGTTTATTATCTCATCTAAAGCCCCTGCCATTCCCATTGTCTGCAATTACATTGATGTAATTTGACTGAGAAAGGAAGCAATAAATCATTTTTATGGATGAAAATTATTGGTTTTGGCAATTAATTACCTTGTAGCATCCAGGTACAAGGTCTTGTAAACATCTCATTTTTTCATTGATCTTCTTTCTTCTAACCTGAAAATTAATTGTCAGCCAAAGATTCTATGAAATGGTCTTAGTCATTTCCTTACCCTCTCAGCTAAACTGTGGTTGTCTGTGGCTTGGCCTCTTCTTGCCCTCACATGAACCACCTCCTTTTGCTTCTCCAATTCTTTGCCATTGCTTCTGCTTCTCTTTCCACCTTGACTTACTCCCTGCATTCCAATCGTGACATGAACAAGATTACTTGAACCCCAGCTTCTATTATGTTAACATTCTTCAGCATAAAGAATGAACTATAAGATACATACGTTTTTCCTCGTAGTCTTACTTTCTGCTGACCCAGTGACCACGCAAGGCTCAGAACAATTCTGTGAACTTGTCTCCTGTGCCACCCACTTCCTCTTCCCTCCACCACTCGGCTCCGCAGCAGAGCCCGCTAACGGAGCCAGATTCTGGAACTCCAATGGCAATTCGTCGTCCAATCCATCAAAGAGAGGCGCGGATAACTCGGGCATGCAAAAATCCATGGAGCTCCCCAAAACAGGGTCATTGAGCCCTGCAAGTTGACTCATGATCTCCGAGTTTGCTTCCATTTCGAAGAATGGGTAAAGGCAGGGGTTGAGACACTCGAATGTGTCCAAGAACTCCCCCATTAATTTGGATTGGAAGAGATGAAAGAGGACAATGACTGAATTGAAGGGGAAGTGGGTCACTATATAATCTGCTAATGTTTGTTCTGGAATTTGAACGAGAGAAGTGCTGCTTCGGTGCGTCGTGGCCGTGGGCCCGCCTCCTCCTCTCTATCTTTACAAGTTCTATCCGCAACTCATGGATACACCTTCCCCAACTTTGATGATCGTCAAGTTTAATCAGCTCCAGGACAGTGATTGCAGCAGGGGAAGGTGGAGGGGTGTAACAGACAGTAGAACACCTCGCAACAGTGCGGTGTGTTAGTTGGAAGAGGGATTTTGACCTTCATGCTGTGGGACATCCGTTTAAATGATGGTTTAGAGAAAACAAAAAAGGGAAGATCATTTAGTTTATAATTTTCACTAGTACTTTTAGTTAATTAATTCATAATATAATTCTACATTATATGTAAGTGTTTGAATTAAAATGATTTACCAATTCATAGGAAAGGTCTGCACGTAGAACTCCTAAGAGAAGCATTTTAAGTTAGTTAGGTAAAATCTAAAACTTAATACAATTAACTTATTTGTTGCCCATCCTCCACTTAATTGATTCCCTTTATGAAGTAATACTGTTTGGGTTCAAAATTGATTTGGGCACTTAATGATAGAGTTTACTGTTTTCCTAACCACATGAATTATATACCCATATGAACTCAAAAACAGGAAATCATACAAGATCTAATAACATCGAATGTGCGACACAACATAAATTAAATAACTAAAATTGAGATGATGAACATGAATGCAGCGGAGTAGCCATCATCTCTATCTGTCGTCCACCAACATAGAAATCCTACTAGAAAGGAAGAAGAGCTAGAGGTAGGTCTTCCGTAGGAGTTAGGATGATGACGCTAAAATCTTTCGTTAATGAGGAGCAAGGGATTTGTCAGAATATCAAAGCATATAGAAACCGTGTCCTATATATAATACTCAATTTGTTATCAAACATAAATAATAACGGTGCAAGTTAATGAGTTCTACACATATGAACCCCACATCCAATAACTCAAACCCTTGATAAACATTAGTTAGATCATATAATGTATTTGGTTCTCTTAATGACATAAATCCGTATGCTTACAAACAATGTGTAAGCTGATCAAATAAAGATAAAATCTAACAATATCTCAATTAGACTATATATGATCTGTATACAATACAAAAGTAAACTTTAGTTGACATCAACAATAATGCCAAACTTTATGAGTAAAGAATACTCTTGTAAAATAATTTGATCCATTAACTTAATTGGTATAGAATTAAAAAGGTCATAATTACTATAATATGATTGTATGTAACAAACTCTAACAGTAATCACAATACTAATGTCATTAATGACATAGATTAAGATGTGGATGTGTAACATAGAAATTACATGAAATGTGATATGTACATGTCATTTTCCAATTAATCCTCTTAATGATCTAAAATAATCATTATCATATTTGCAAACACTTATGCTAAACTTCAGCAACAAATCATGATCTTAACTTCATGATTCCATAAGGAATTCATTTCATATTTGCAAGCACCATATATTAATCATCATTAGTAAGTCATGATAACTTTATTTGTGTCAAAATAAAATACATAAAAATATTTTAAACTTAAATATGCATGATAAAAAAAATAAAGTGCATGTGTTCATAGATAAATATAGAGCATCATAATAAATACATATTCTCACTAAACAAGCACTTTTTCTATAAAGACCTTCGTATCCATAACATGCATATGAAATACCTTAAGTACCAAGCCTTTGGTGAGTAGATCCGTCAATATGGAATCTGTGTTGATGTACTCTATTATTATCTGATAACTCTGAACTCTTTTTTTTAACTCATAGAAACTTGATGTCGATGTGCTTCGACTTCGCGAACTGTGATTATTCTTAGCATAAAGTTATGTGACTTTATTATCATAGTTAATCCTCAAAGACTAGTCAATGCCATCAATGATTTGCAACGCTATGATGAAGTTCTATAGTCAAATCCCATGATTGGATGTTTTATAACATGCTATCAACTTTACCTCTATAGTAGAGGTGGTTATTAGCTTCTGCTTGACGCTTTTCACGATACAACCCCTCTAACAAATATGAAAATATAACCTGAAGTGAACCATCTACTATCCAAGCAACCAATAAAATTGGAGTCTAAACATCTAATAACCTTAAAGTAATCAAACCTCCTATACATGAACATGTGTCCTTTTTTCTATAAATACTGCATCACTCTCTTTACCACTTTCTAATGAGCCAGTATTAAGTTATTTAAATATATGTCTAACATCCCCACTATGTATGTTATATCCAAACGCGTATAAACTTGTGCATGCATGAAACTTTCTACAACTGACGTATAAGAGAATTGTTGCATTTCTCTATTTTAAGTTGTGGGCACTGCTACAAATTGAATCTGTCACCTTTAGATACAAGTATGTCACCAGGTGCATAATTTTGTAAATATAGATATTTTGTGAATGCCCAAAAATACCTTTTGAATGATCACTATATATCAAAATTATCTGATAGAAATGACTTGATTTTTTACAACAAACCTTTATTATTGTTTGCCAATAATATATCATTCATATACAAAATAAATATATAAATTTGTTTCCACTGAACTTGACATATATCAATTGATCAATAGAGTTCTCCTTAAAATCAAATGAAGTAACAACTTGATTAAATTTACAGTACTATTGACGAGACACCTATTTTAAATTATAAATGAAATTCTTTAATATACATACTAGGTGCATTAAATCACCAGACTCAAAGTTCTCTGATTGCATGCACCATGTATATAGTCTCCTTAATTGAGGAATGCTATTTTAATGTTCATTTGACTTAACTCTAAATTAAAATGAGCTACAAGTGTTATGATTGCCCTACGGAAGTCTTTTGTCGACATAGATGAGAAAGTCTCCTTATAATCAATGTCCTCATTTTGAGTGAGCCTTATACTTCTTGACATGCCTCTTGAATCCCGTTTAGTTTTTAATATCCATTTACAACCAACGAGTTTCGTACCTTCAGGGAATTTGATAAGCTTCCAAATATCATTGTCTTCCATAGACTTCAACTCTTCTTGTATGATCTTAATCCATATTTCGGTATTAAAGCATTGTTTGGCCTATTGGAAAGATATCACTTTCCAACTCTTTGTCAAACTCATGCTCTTAGAGATATACATAATCATGAGAAATTGTGGGTCTCCTATCCCTAGTGGACTGCCTTAAATGCACTTATGGTTGAAGTGCTTGGGGTAATTGTTCATCCATATGAGACAATACCCCAATCTCAGAGAAAGGTTCCTTTAATTACATTAGAGATTTCAAGAGAATATCTTGGTTTAATACTCCCACTAGATATGCAATTTCCATATGTATGGTATGACAACTATACCACTATTAATTGCATTAGTAGTGACTATAGGAGAATCACTAATGCTTTCCTTAAAAGGAATGTTACTAACCTTATTGCTCTCATTGTCCTCAATAAATTTAATATTTCATATTTTGAAATAATATATATTGGAGGGGTCATAAAATTTATATCTTCTGGACCTTTTAGAGTAACTTATAAAATTACAGCTAACAATATTTGAATCCAGTTTCTTTTCATTAGACTTATAAAATTAACCTCAGTTGGACAATTCAGACGTGTAAATGTCTAATGCTAGGCATATTATTCGTCCACTATAGGGTTTCAGTTGTTGCCTTACTGAGTATTCTATTAAGTACGTAAACTGTAGTCTTGAATGCCTTAATTTACAAAAACTTTAATAGAGAAGAAAAAACTATCATACTTCTCATGATGTATTTAGAGTACGATTACATTATTCAACTACACCATTATGACTAGGGATATTAGACATGATATACTGAGGTACGATCCCACACTTTGTAAGGTTATTTACAAAAGATTCAAGATGTTCATCTGATCCATCGTATCAACTTTAGTATTCACCACCACAATCAGATATAACGACCTTAATTTTATTACCTAGTTAATTTTCAATTTCAACTTTGAAAATTTTGAACATGTCTAAGGATTGCAACTTCTTATAATTAAATTAAAAATAGTCAAATAATGAATAGTCATCTATGAAACTAATAAAATATGTTTGTATGTTCCAAGATGCCTTAGGGAATAGTCTTTAAATATTCATGTGTATTAACTCTAAAACATAACTACATTGGCTTGTCATTTTATTTTTTTTGTTAATCATTTTCCTCTTAACACACTCTATGCAAACATCAAAGTCTAAATACATGTCAAGAGAATCGAAAATCTCACATGACATTAGCCTTTATAGGCGTTGTTTGGATATATGCCATAAACACTTATGTCACAACATGGAAAAATTCTTGTCAGTCAAATTGTGTTTCGTACCTATGATATGTATTATTTCATTGTCAAGAATAAAAGTTAAAGTCTTTAATTTATATAGCTTGTCAACCAAGGAATCATTATCAACTAACATAGAATTTACAGAAATACTAAAACTTTCATTTCCAAAATGAACAAGAATAATTTGATTTGTCTAAATAAGAAATAGAAATTAAATTTTATTTAAAAGACGATACAATAAATATATTTTCGAATTTCAGAAAAATATTAGTTCCTAAATAAAGCCTAAATATATTTATCTACTATACTTTTGTCTTCTTGTCATTCCCCGTATAAATATATCTTTCACCATCAAACAGAAGTCGGTTTCTAAGACAACCCTGCATAATAACACTTATATGAATAGTAGCATCGGTATCTAACAATCAAGTGTTAATATGTACAATGGTTAGTTTGACTTCCGAACTAACAAGGTTAAGAAGTTTACTTTTGGACACTACAATTTTACTGCCTTATATATATCATTGGTCCTTTTACATGTAATAAGTTTAGTGTATAAAAACACTAGGATGTAATTAATATTTGTCGTTACTGATTGCACTAGATTACAAGAGAGAAAAAAATATATAGTAAGCTCATGATTAAACCAAGAACATAGATAGATAGTTGAAATGATTATGCAATAAAATGTGCATATGAATGAGTTTTTGATGAGATGTCAAATACAACAATACATTTTAATCTTTGGAGTAAAATGCAACTTATTAACACCACTCTCTATTATAGGTCAAACCTTAGTCAACCACATAATGTGTGTTCCTTTGGACTAACACATTATGTGCATAATTGATATTTTATATGAGCTATGTGAGTACATAGCTCACAATAATTTTAATCAGTCACGTAATATGTCTTCTTTTGGATCGACAGATTATACGCATGATTTGAAAAAAAAAATTATTCCTTAATTTTGAACTACTCTTATATATATATATATATATGGTCTATGGTCTATAGGTAATTTTTATTTGAACCAATTATTTTTAGCATGATATACATCTATTGACATAAAATATACTAAACCTACTTAAGATGTCTTCCTTTGGACTGACACAATAATTCAATTTAGTAACATGTGTATAGATAGACTTAAACAAAGCTCTAGGAAACCTTAATCAAATAAAAATAATCAAGAAATTGACCCTACATGGCCTTACCGTGTTATCCAACATGGCCATGTTCGGCTAAGGTAGAATGTCACATGACATTCTTGTGTTATCCAGCACTGTCATGTTCAGCCAGGGCAGACACAACATTGTCATATTATCCAACACTATCATATTCAGTCAAGGCAGAATGACACGCGACATTGTAGTGTTGTCCAACACTGTGCACTTCCTGAGTGGATAACTGAGCACCGTGAATTTCATGGCAATCCGAATACGAAGTAGAGAGCTGTAAGGTTTGAGCGGTGACTCTTTTGAATGACTGAGTGCTCAAGTGACAGTTCGAGAGTTAAGTGGGTTGTGCTGTCCTAGCCAGAGTGTGATTGCTGAGTCCAAATGACATGAGTCCAAATGATAGTCGAGAGTCGAGCATTGAGTGCTTCCTGAATGGGATGTAGTGGTTCCCAAGTTTGAGTGGGAAATTGATCACTTCCCAAGTGATTTTGTGCGCTTCTCGAATGGAAAGTCGAGTGACTCAAATGCTTTCTTGAGTTTAAATGGGAAGCTTAGCGCCACTCTATCCGACTGATAGTGCTCCTAAGTGCCAAATTAGTTTGGGTCACCCGAGCCTGAGCGGAATAGTCTGAGATCTGAATCAGACTATATGGCTAAACCCGAGTGGATTGCAGTCCATTGAGCACCGAGTGCTCAAGATTTGTCGAGGACTTCTCAAGGTGCTCAAAAGGTATCAGTCGAACCCGAGTGGGTTGCAGAGAGTGCTTGAGATTCATCACGGGGCACTCGAGAATTGAAAGTTTCAGTTGACAATTGATTGTAGACCTTCTTTTCACAATTTTAGGGGTGCCCATTGACTGTTGGAGAACAACAATCAATTTGAACATGGTTTGACTTATTCCGGATCAACCACGATGATTGTTGTCAAAAGACCAGAGGCAATTACCACGGTTCTCCACTCCTATCGTGAAAAAGGTGAAAAACTTGATAAAGATGTCTATCCCATAAGGTTCTTGTGTAAATTTTTGATGAACAAGGATTGTTTTACGCGAGTGGGCCAAAAGCTAGCAGAAAAACAAAACCTTGACGAAAACTCAAACCTTAATGTTGTAAAATCGACTGCTGGAGAACAACAATCAATTTGAACATGGTTTGACTTATTCTGGATCAAACATGATGGTTGTCTAAAGACCAGAGGCAATTACCACGGTTCTCCACTCCTATCGCGAAAAAGTGAAAAACTTGATAAAGACGTATATCCCATAAGTTTCTTGTATAAATTTTTGATGAACAAGGATTGTTTTACGCGAGTGGGGCAAAAGCTAGCAGAAAAACAAAACCTTGATGAAAACTCTAAACTTTAATGTTGTAAAATCAATGAAACAACCTTGGCTTTGATATCATATGATAAGTTTACTATTTTCCTAACTGTATGAATTCTATGAACAAGAAAGCATGCAAGATCCGATAATATCAAAGATATGACATAATAAAAATTAAATAATTAAAATTGAGAAAATAAACTTGAATGTAGCGGAGTAGCTATTGTCTCTATGCGTCGTCTATAAATATGTATAAATATGGAAATCTTACGAGAGAGAAAGCAGAACTGGAGATGGTCTTCCGTAGGAGTTAGGATGATGACACTGTAAACTCTCTCTAATGAGAAGCGAGAAATCTGACAAAATACCTAACCCTATCGAGCCCATGTCCTATATATAATACTCAATCAATCATTAGCTCACATTATTAGAATTTTATTAATATACTTTGAATGATTGTTTTGATGATTATTAATTACTAAGTAATATATAATAATCAACCTCCTAAGGGAATAGGATCTTAGACCTCATATGTTAAAAATTATAGATTTTACTTCTAATTTTAAATGATGTTTTATTTTATAATATTTATTCGATAACGTAATAAATTATAAAACAAAATATATAATTTTTAAATATTGAAATAATAAGTTTCAACCCTTTATAATATTTTTTAATAAGTTAAACCGGATAAAAGTTTCCACTCTCTCCATCATTCTTCCCTCGCGATCTAGGGTTCGCCTTTAGTGATCTTCGCAATGTTTCCAGGGTTCCTGCAGCGGGGCGGTGGCGGTGGCGGTGGCGGAGGCTTCTTCGTTCGGCACAGTAGATGGAGCCGGAAGCCACGAAAGCGGTGACAGCGTGCGGGAGCAGGATCTCTTCCACCCCATCGCCAGAATCGTTGTTCCGTTCGAAAATCGGAAGAGTGGCGATTCCGGCGAGATGAGAGCTCCAGCTTCCCGATCGTTCTCCCAGATGGGTTTCCTCGAAGATTTCCAAGGCAGTGAGCAAAGTCCTAACCTTGCAACTGCTTGATTGAATTCTTTCCTTATATTTCTGTTCCTCCTCGATTTGTTGCCGTTTTCATGCATTCTTTTGTGCACTCTCACCGCCTTGCAAAAAGTGTACCTTGGATCTTTATGGCTACAACGAGGTGTATTTCCCCATTGCTCACCTTCAGTATTTTTTTCCCCATGATTATTATCTATTTTCTTCACAAATTAAGACACATTGTTATGGAATAGTAACTTCGTCTGTTTGCTGGATGAAAATTTAGCTAATGAGTTTCTGTTTCTTTATAATGCACATTTTTGTTCACGTAAGAGTACATAAAAGAACAAAGTGGTATGAAGATGGACTGTCTAATTTACTGGATACATGGAGCTAACAAACACTTATATCATCTAAAATCATTCTAGAAACCAGCATATAAAAGAAAAGAAAGCAGAAATTTTGAAATTTTAGGATAAGAATGTTATTACTACGTAATTTTTCTTGCATGTGCCAATATGTGTTATGTATTCATATGTTTGTTGTGTTTTGTCATCACTATGAAATATGACGTGTTTTGTTGTTTGTATGTGTTTCCTTATCAATTATCATTTGTTTACTTGTGATTGTATACTTGTTTTCATTGATTTATACACTTTGTTACATAAATATTAGTTTTGATATTATTTTAGTACCAATCGCTTGGACCCTGATTGTTGTCACGCCACTCCTGATTGTTGTCTAGTGGGGTGACTTGACACTCTTCAATGAGTTAATTGGCTACTGTTTGAAACTAGTTTTAAAAGTCTTTGTTGCACCACACAGTCTTAATAGGGCTAGATTTCTATGGATGTTTTTTTCTCATTATTTTTTGCCTTTATTGTTGTTGATCCTATTACTTTATTTTGCCTTAATCTCTTATTATCTACAATATTTTTTTCTTCATTTTGTAACCCAAGTTTATGCACTTCTTTTTCTTCATTTTGACACCAGCGGTCAGCTCCTGGACCACCGCTCCATCCATTCCGTCATTGAGAAGATAAGCGAGGAGCACCTCACATTGAGTGACCCAGACCGCAACTACCACTACCATGTACCATGTTCAACGAGTCTTCTACTCTGCTTGTTAACAGGATCAATTTTTAATTGTCATCATTCTTTTTGGATACAGTGTAACTAGGTTCATCAACAAAATTCTCTTGCACAGAACATGAATTACATATCCTCAGGTAATTCTTCTTCCAAATATAAGAAACTTTACGTTATAATATCTTATACAGACTCAATTAGAATTAGAATCCACTTTTTAGTTGGTCTAGTTTCCTTTTCAACCATGTGTAGTTTATAACCATGGTTGACAATGATGTGTTTTATTTTTTTTTTCTTTAGCAGGCGTGGTTCAATTTTACTGTTGTATTGACTTTGATTTATTTATCTTTATTCATGATTAAGTTTCTTTCAATTTTTTTTCCTAGCAAAGCTATTGGTAATATGGTATTACATTGGCATACAAAAAGTTTTTATGTAGCTAATTTATTGTGTCATTGCTTTTCCTTCCAAAAAAATTCTAAAATCTAGGCATATGTGTGCATGACCAATTGTTAGGACCCATTTATAATCTTATATGTGTGCTGTGCTGGTTGACTTGTCATGAACTGACACTACTTTTATCTTGATTGACGCTTCACAAGTTGTGTTTTCTACTGTCTTGTTCTCTTCTAACTGATTCTGTGGCATGTTGGAATCAATTATCTTGTTATTTGTTGTGAGTTTCTAGTATCAACTTGAGAATTTTGTTCTTGTTATGTAGGTTTTAGAAATGCGATAAAGTAACACATCTGAATTTTACTGAGTGAATAATTATTTTGGGTAAATATGTTTCTTGCAATTTAAAAGAGCACATTCCTCATGCTAGGTTAAGGGGTTTTATTTTTATCTATTGCCGCTAAATGAGTATAAATGTTGGGCTCAAATGAAAGGTTACACGACAATGTTCTCAAACTAGTCTGTTTCTTCGAGTATAGATTTGTTTTTATCTTTGACTTGTATTCAATCGGTTTTAGTTCTTCTGGCTTAAACAATGATCTGACATGAAAATATATTTTATGATTTCGTAATTATAGCAACTTGTATCCATATTTTCTAGACTTGCTAGGTAAGGTATTTAGGATGTTCATCTGAAGGCAAACAATAACAATTCCATCGACTTCTAATTAAAAATTGGTCATGCAGGCAAACAATAACAATTATAGGATGTTCGTCAACTTATCATTCTTGTCAGATTTAGATTTGGATATTTTAAGTTGTCACTATGTTTATTTGCAGGCAAACAATTCCATCGACTTCTAATTAAAAACAGAGCTTACCTTCTTCTAACTGCTTGCTTATGATTTCTGTTGTTGGCATCCATCCAAATGTTTATTGCACTTGTTAGTTATTTGTAAATTTTGTGGCTTTGTATTTAAGCATCAATTGATAATTTTTATTATTTAGATTGTGACTAATTGCATTACCTTCAATTTCATTAGGTAATCTATTAATGTGAATATTGTGTGATGCAATACATAAAAGAGATAAGAGATAGTTTGGGATGAAGATCCATAGTTAGAGAAGAAGGTTAGTTTTTTTTAATGATTTTTTTAATAAAATATTGAGTCATTTTATATTGAGTCTCAAACTTTTGTTAATGTTTAAATTTGCAGTATCAATCAATAACTAGTATTGCAATCAATCTCAGTTGATGAAGTAAGATTAAATTTGCAGTATCAATCAATAATTAGTATTGTAATCAATCTCAGTGTGATGAAGTGAGAAGTAAATTGAGTGAATTTGTCAACTCCTATGTAAGTGCTTAAGGATACATTGTGATATAGTTTTTTGGATTATATTTAAAGTTTTGTAAATACAATTTTGAGTGAAATTGATGAAATATGTCTTTTGTGAATAGAATTTTGAGTTGTATTTATAGATATTTGTGGTATATTTGTTTCATTTTATTAATATTTTTTTAATTAAAATTGTATTGTAGTAAAATATAATTATTTTTTTACATTATAAATAAATAGTAAAATAATACAATACAAAATATAAATTTAAATAATGACGTAGTTAAAAAAAATATTTACTTCACATCAAAACAAAAATTGTGAAGTCTTATAAATAACTTACTTTGTTGTTCAATGTTATGTTCAATTATTTTGGTATTTTTATAAAATCGATCAAGTAATAAAGTCTTTTACTTCAAAATCGATCTAATTTTGAATTGGTTTCGGACTGAGCAAAGACTTTGGTATTTTTGTGATGAAGATTTCAGTATTTTTGAAGTAATAAATTGACCTTTCTACATCATGTTCCAATATTTTAGTAATTGTATATTTATTACTTCGTTGGATATACTAAGTCAATTTATCATTTTCACATAGTGTCATAAAATTAATAAATTCTACGCATGCGATCTTGCTTAACAAACATTATATACTAAGTCTATTCATCATTTTCACATAGTGCCATTAAATTAATAAATTCGACGCATGCGATCATACATTCAATAACTTAAACAATCAATAAACATTAGTTAGGTCACATAATGAGTTTGGTTATCTTAATAGTATAAATTCACAAGCTTAACAAACAACATAGGAACTCGATTCGGCTCTTTCCCATAAAATTTCCTTACGAATAGTTCACTGACCAATTGGAACCGGCAGTCTAAATAAAGGGCATTTATCTAGTAGTCAGGATTGAAGTAACTTCGAAATAAGAACAAGGTAGGAAGGTAAGAAATAACTCTGATCTGAAACTTTCTCAATGCAAATTCACATCTTAGCATTAATTTTCAGCATTTTCATACGATGCGTGGAAATCCAATGGAGCTGGAGGCTGAGGTAGCATAGTCCAACTTTCACACATGTATCTATAGAAAAAGAGAGAGAAATCTATAGAATTCGGACATATTTTTTTTTTTTTGAAAACAATAGAGATTAAACTATTAATTGTCAGTAGTTTAGTCACCTTTCTTAATATCAACCGTTACGTAATTATTATTATTATTTATTATTATTATCTTTTTAGTTGGCATAATGTCTCAATTATTAATGTTTATAGTGGAGGGTGTGGGGGTCATGAATCATGTATGGAGATCATTAACCCCTGTCTACATTTGACGGATAACTATCTCCATATTAATGGTTCGGTTTTGTAATGGGGATAATTGAAAGCTCCAGGAAGAGTTGAGCTTTCAATTTTTATTATTATTATTTTAATAATTCTGGTGTCTAAGCTTCACCCGATTAATTTTAGAGATAGACAACTTTACCTTTGATTCACCTACCAAATAAATTCGGAGCACAACCTATACCTACTAAGAATCCGACTTTTAGAATATATGTTCCTACTAGAATTCAAATTTTAATTCTCTTATTTATTATCCTAAGTACTTTACACCAAACCCTTAGCAAAAGTTGAGTTTTGAAGAAATAACTAAACTTAGCTATGATGAAGAGCTGAACTGATGAATTATGAGGTAAGAGCTGAACTGTGATCAGGTTGTAGTGATTGGTGTTTATTTGCCGAGATTCCGAGCATCAAGGAGCTGACGAGCTGGGAGATCAGTGTGAGGTGATCACATAGGCATAGCATGTTGACATAGAGTAGGGTCGTCATCCTTACCAGCTTTTTTTTTCTTTAAAAAAAAAAGTAAAATTATACAGAGTGAACTGATACATCAGCTCCATTAAAATACAGCAAGCAGTACACCATGAATGCCATACGACTTGGACAACACCATCAATGCGATCATGGGGGGAGCACTAGCTTTATGTGGAGCTCAAGAAATAAGCCAGATGAGGCACATCTTCAAGTGGCAAGAGATTGATAATCATCACGATGAATGGAGGAAACAATAGACTTCAAAATTGGATATCAACTCATTAATGTCTTACCAGAATAGTGAACACGGCTGCTCATAACTTTCAAGAGAACAATCATATAACAAACCAGTAAAAAATTCCAAATACCACTAGAGAAATTTTAAATTATGAACGTGTGAAACTAAATGATGACTTTAGAACTCCTAGCAACTGAGAATTAGGAGAGAATGTTGTGTGCGCTTGCATGGCCACGGAGTGCGCGTATGCACAAGTCCAAGCTACTGTTTCCAAATTCCAACCCAAAACTAAAGTTATACGTCTCCTTGTTAGATGGACATGTAAACTACAATCAAACCCTCTAGTCTCGATACTCACATTGAATAATTTGCAGGCGATCGAATACTGGTTGATCAAAACTGCATCCGGCAAGATTATTTAATTTTGTTCCATGGACTTGGCTGGATCCGTGAGGGAGAGACTTTGTGAATCTCAAGATGCTGTAGAGTGTGGTGATCTGCATCAGTTGGAGTAGGTAGGAAAATTTTCCTCAAAGTTCAGGAAAATCAATTAATTAAGTGATCGAGCTTGACTTAATTCTAGAAGATCTGCAAATTAGTCGATATGATATATAGCATTTCTTTTCCGATCGAGGAGTTGGGTGAGATAAGGAGAAACTCCACAAGAAGAAAGTAGGAGCTAGTTTCAGTACTCTCGTTTGAATTTGTATATATATGTCTATTGGCTACATTTAGATTTCCCAGCAGGCTTAGCTTAGAAAGACATAATTCCAATGGAGGAGAAGCTGCTTCCTCCTGGGTTTAGGTTTCATCCCACCGATGAGGAGCTCATCACCTACTATTTGACTGGAAAGGTCACCGAGATTGGATTTGTCACCGAAGCTATTGCAGATGTTGATCTCAACAAGTGCGATCCTTGGGATCTCCCGGGTATATATCGCTGCCTTCTCGTCAACCAAGCTATCTAATTTGTCTCAGTGTATGTTCATTGAATTACAATACCAATGAACTTTGTAGGGAAGGCGAGTATGGGGGAGAAAGAGTGGTACTTCTTTAGCATAAAGGATCGAAAATATCCGACGGGACTTCGTATCAATCGAGCCACAGAATCGGGTTATTGGAAGACCACCGGCAAGGACAAAGAGATCTTTCATCGTCGAGTCTTGGTCGGGATGAAGAAAACCTTGGTGTTCTACAAGGGCAGAGCCCCCACGGGCGAGAAGACCAACTGGGTGATGCACGAGTACAAACTAATCCACACTAAGCTTCCCTACAGTGCAATTACAAAGGTAGTAGAACAGTTTTGTTGATCATAGACTTGAAATCTTGATCCATAAAGATTTATTATTATTACTATCATTGTTGTTGTTGTTGCTACATGTACAGGAAGAATGGGTGGTGTGCAGGGTCTTCAAAAAGAGTTGCAGCGGGAAGATTATTAAGCCACAACCAAGCCCTCTACAAGCGTCACTGGATTATTATTCCTCGTGCAACAATTTCACCTCGCTCAATGCGTCCAATTTAAACGATTTCGTGAGCGCCAGCTCAACAATTGGCTCGCAGAAGCCTTTGCAGCTACCAAATTACAACGGTGAGTGGATCCAAGGCCTGTTGGGCGCTGGAATCGTCCCAGAAATGATGAAGGCTTCGTTGCCGGCGATCCATAATATTGTCCAACCTCATCAGGCACAAGCTGAAGCAATGCAAGCGGCTGCAATGTCGGACGTCGCCAGCTTGGGCTCGTGCGTGGCTCAGGGCGACAACAATTTGGACGGCGTTTCTACGCAGGAAATACTTTGGAGAGATTACTAAGAAACGAAGATCGTCGACCGATTGCTTGGGCCATCAGTGATTGCTAGCTGTGCTCGGCGAGTGCAAATCAATCAACGTGCCTGTTTCCGAAGGAACGGCACGGCACGGCACGGCACGGTAGCCGTGCACGCTATATTTTTCTTCTTCTACACAAAAATTTCAGCAAAGTTACAAAATTAATTGGATCGCATAATTTGGATAATGGATGATTAATCAAATATGCAAGAGATCGATGTATGGTGCGGTGTCGCTTTCGTCGGCCATACATTTAAAAAAGACTTGCCTTCGTTGTTCCATAGGTCAAGGTCGTTCTATTTCTAAATTGCAAAACGTTCAGGGCCAGTCTAATAATTAAAGCCACATTATTGAAATTTGAAACCCAAAAAGAAAAAAACACAAAGGAAAAGTCCAAAGTCGCAACCACTTCATGAAGATGGGAAAACCCTCTGTCTGCTCTGCTGCAACCTCGTGGAAGTTTCCGCTCCAGCAGCACCGTGACTTCGCGTGGTTAAGCCTTCGCTTAAACTTGATCAGTTATACTTGACTTGTTAATCAGTAGTACGTAAATATTGGAAACTTAAATTTGACTGCGAGATCATTTGTTTGGGCCATTAATACAATACCTACACGATGTTTTTCGATTAATATTTTTTTTTTAATATAATTTTTACAAATATTATAACCAATTAAATTTCTATTTGAACATATTAAATTAATTTTAAAAATTATAAATATTAGTATTAATAGAATTACAATTCTTAGTTTTAGTAGTTCTAGTGCAAGTTATCACAGCAGATGCTCCCGTCTTTTTTAAAAAATGAATTAAGTTTTTCGATTACATTTTCTTACACGAGCATATCAATGAAAAATAAGGGTTTTTTTTAATGTAATCTAACAACTTAACTCTTGCGATTCACCTAATTTTGAAAATGACCAATTCCATCCCATAAAAATTTTCCTGACTATAAGAATAAATTCAAAAAATACAGATAAATTTTAATGGACAGCTCAGCATCATGAGCCGTTCAAGCACAAAAACAAAACACCGAGAAGAGATTATAATTATGACAATTTTGCATAGATTTTTTATTTTTACATATTGCGCGGGATTTAAACAAATTACATGACGAAAAATTACTCCATAAGTTCGAAATGCATTCGAGCGATGCAGTCACCGGAAAGCAGACTCACCGATGCAATCAGTCACGTCACTCATCGCCAGCTGGCTCCTCGTTCAGATCGAGGGAGCGCCCTGCCGTTCCGTTCTCCGCCACCCTTTCCTCCTCGTCGCAGTCGTCCTCCCTCTCCGCCGCCGCCTTCCTCGATCTCTCCCACCCCTCGCTCGCCACGCTCCTCCGGTCCCTCCGCCGCGAGGCGGACTCTGCTGCGCCTGCCTCCTCGAAGTCCTCGCGCTCGAACGCCGGCCGCCACCGCGGAGCGGACTCCGCCTTCGCCGCCTCCCTGCCCGCGGCGGCGCTCGGGGCAAGTAACCGGGTCGCCTCGCGCATCCGGCTGAGGATGGCGAAGAACTCCTCGACCTCGTCGTCCGTGACGTCCTCCGTCGTCGCCGAGCGTCGCCGAGCTGCCGGCCGAACCGCGCCCACTGCGTCGCCCGGTTCACGCTTTCTCCTCCTCCTCTCCGCCGCGGCGATCTCCATAATCGAAGCGGTGGTGGGAGACGGGGAAAAGTAAAGCGCTTCTGGGAGAATCATGACTTATACAATAACAACTAACAAGAGGACGTTCGATGCATAGAAAACTTTATGCGGTCTGAGCATTTGCGACGAGATCCCCGAGGTATGATGATGAAATTACAGTGACGTCATCCGCTTCCACAACTATAGTTTTTGACCACATTGCAGCAAGTCAATGGAGGTACCCGTGTGGTCCATTCGCAAGTGGGGTATCACTATTCACTGGTGGCGCCTCGAATATATTCCACCATCCATATCTATTAGAAAAATATCAAATTTAAATCGAGAGTTTTCAGATTCGGATGGAATTGGGATGAGTTAGTATTAAAGTTATGTTAAAAAAATCAGATGGATCTGATTGACTTAAATTTAAAATTTAATAAATTTTTAAAATTAAATTTTATTTTATTTTAAAAAATATATATTAATATTAATATTAGTATGATAATAAAAAAATATTAAAATAAAAATAAAAAATAAAAAAAATATTTTTAATCAAATTATTCATGTTCGAGTTGAGTTTGCATTGAGATTTTTTTAATAAAATCCTCATGATCACTTCAATTCGACTCAAATCCATCCAATCTATCTGAATTGTCACTCTTGATATTATTTATTTTGGACTTAAATTTTTATGATTTTATTTTGAGTTTTACTCAAAAGATCTTATACCAATAAAATATTTTTATCTTTTTAAATTCATAATCTTTTCTATTTCTTTTTAGTATAGGATTTTGATTATATTCTCAACAAATTCCCTCAAACGAATGATATCATAATTATTCTCGTGGTCTGAGTCTCCTTGTAAATATCATGGTTTGGGCTTCTTCATAAATATCTGATCACTTTTATCTGCTTCAGATATTTCTGCAAGTATCCAATCATTCTTGAACTGCTCTAGATATTACTGCAAACATCCGATGGCTCTTAATCTACTTACCTTCTGTAACTTTATTCAAAACCACACCATATGAGTTCTACCTTAAAAAAAACCTTATACTAATTAAAATATTTTTAATCTTTTTAAACCTATTATTTTTAACATATCTTTCCAATATAGTAATCGTATTTCCAACCCATAAATATATCGTAGATTAGGTTGATGTATTTTACATATTTTATGGTCAAGTTAATATATTGTCTCTTCCCTACATAAGGATATAATGATAAAGTAATTCAAGAGAACAAATAAAGGATCAAATTCGAATTCTAATAAAGACGATTATCCGATGGATCTTTAGTTAGGTATAAATTGCAATTTAAATTTATCTGATAAATAAACTAGATGGAAAGGTCCAGTGGCAGATCTAGGGGAGAGTAGGGGTGTACTTGAGTACCCCTTATTTTTGGAAAATTCCACCAGTATACTATAGTCCGAGGGGCAACAAAAAAGAAAACAAACTTCAATTTTCATCTTTGAGCATTTTTTTTTTGTCTGGATCCGTCATTAGAAAGGTCATATATATCACTGTGATTCATTGGATGAAATTTTGGTTGAATTATCACAAATAAATAAATAAATATTTTGACTCTTCGTTTTGACAACCGCAATGCTGGAAAAGAAACTGCCTTCCAAGGACAGTTAAGTTTGTTTGGATAACAATTGAAATTTAATATTTATACGTAGTCTTTCAATTTTGTATGTTAGTCGATTCAATAGGTCATGAAGTTTGTTCTCCCTTTTATCTTGTTTTTTTTTTCTCTAGAAATATGTACACTTTCCCAACAAATTTCCAAGAAATAGCAAGTTCGGAATAGAAGGAACAATTTACCATGCAGCGTGGATAACATCAGGGCGTAGCTAAGTATGTCAAAGGAGTTGCGACCTCCCCTACCTCCTTAAAAAAATAATAATAATATGCTTTGAAAATTATTTTGATTTTTTCTCTCTCACATGTTTTTTCTCTCTTCTTCCGTTTTATTTGTTTTATTTTTCTTTTCTCATATATTTTCTTTTTTCTATTTCACCTTATTTCTTGTTCCTCATTTAATCCCTTTCTTATTTTTTTCCTAACCCTAATTTACCCTTTAAATCCTTTGCCGCATGTCTACCGCACATCATTGTTGCAACACACTATTATTGTCAGTGTCACCATCATCACTTTATCTATGCTCTACAACAAATATCTTTTTAATTGTACGATCTATTTTGATGATTTAAGTATTAAAAAATATAGTGTTAATTTTTTATATATATTTATACTTTTGTTTCCTAGTTATTTGTTTGCTATCATTTTTTGTTTGTTATTTACTTTTGAATTAAATTAGGTAACTATGTTTTTAAAATATTATGTTAATAATAAATTAAGTGAAATAACAATATTAAAATATTTTTTAAAAAAATGCGAAATGAATATACTTCAAAGTTTCGGTGTCGAATTCAGGTTGACCCGGGTTAACCCAAATTTAAGATTTAATAGGGTTTGTGGTTAAATTAAATTTTATTTTAAAAATTAAGATATATCAATGTCAGTATAATAATGATAGAGTATTGAGATAAAAACTAAAAAATTATAGAAAAAATAATTTTAAAAAAGTTATTTTGAATCCGGTTATTAGGGTCGGGTTCTAGTTGGTTGGATTCAGATTTGGGTTTAGGGGTTATGCCGTCCCCTGTTATTATTTATTGTTGCCGCTGTTGTCTCCTCCCGTTGTTGCTAATTTAGGCGTCGATGCCTTGTCCTATCGATTTCGACACTGACGACCCACCCTGTCGATTTCGGAGCTGACGCTCTTTTTTATAGATTTCAGTGTCGATGCTCTTTTCTGCCAATTTTGAGCAGACGTACTATGTTACTAATTTCAATGTCGACGCTCTTTTTGTCGATTTCGGTGCCGACACCCTGTGTTATCAATTTTGGTATTGACGTCCTTTTCTATTGATTTCGACACCGACGTCCTGTGCTGCCGATTTCTACGTTTGACATCCTTTTCTGCCTCAAATTCTCTGTGAGACCACGGGTCATCCTGACACCAGTTTTTATGGATCGTATAGATGTGTATCCTTACAGTTTGGTTATTCTGAGCATTATTCGTTCTGTCATCATGTCTGATCGTGCAGATGCTTCATGAAAATCTGATTCGTATATATTGGAGTAATTTCAACAGTTCCTTGCTTCACACCCTCTGCCATGTCAGTTTCCTCTCATATAGGTTTATCATCATCTGGTTATTTCAGGCATATCTTCATCCTTATGGATTTTGGACTTTGGTGCCTCCCATCATATGTCATCTAATTTATCATCTTTTATTTTTTTTCTTTCCGTTCATCTATATCTATTGTGACTGCTGATGATACTCCAATGGCATTAGTAGGTATCGGTTCAATTGTTACATCTTGTTTATCTCTTACTGATGTTTATTATATTCCGAGTCTTGCTTTAAATCTTATTTCTGTTAGTCAATTATGTGAGTCTGGATACCTAATATCTTTTTCTTCATCCAATTGTTATGTTCAGGACCAATAATCTCAGAGGCTGATTAGGACAGGTCATAGGCAAGGAGGACTCTATATTTTAGATCGACTCAAAGTACCATAAGTTGTAGCTTTGAGTGTAGATTTATCATCTTTTCATTTGAATAATTCATTTTTTTATTTTTATTTGTGGCACTCTCATTTAGGTCATTTTTCAGCATCTCATTTGCAGTTTTTAACTTTTACAGGAATATTAGGATATTTAAAAAGTTCTGATATTTCTGATTGTAGTGGTTATAAACTGGCCAAATTTTCTGCCTTATCATTTTCTAAAAGTCTTTATTTTTTTCTGCTCCATTTGATCTTATCCATTCTGAAATGTGCGGATCCTCTCCTATTCTATAAAAGGGGGTCAAGGTATTATGTTTTGTTTATTGATGATTACACTCATTACACTTGAGTCTATTTTATGAAACACGGGTCTGATTATCTAACCATTTTCAACAACTTCAGAGTTCTTGTGAAAACCCAACATTCTAGTGTCATAAAGTATTTTCATTGTGATTTGGAGGGTGAATGTTGGGAGATTGTTGGTGCAATATTCCTCAGGTCAAGGTTGACCTAGTTTGACTGAGCTTGAATTGGGTCAAGCTCGAGTCTTAATGTTTATGTTTTGATGGTTTGACAATACATGTTGACAATACATGTTTGACAATACATGTAGACAACACATAGAGATTGCAGGTGCAATTGTTCATGTGTGGAGATTGTGATGGAGAGTCAAGTAGGTCAAGGTTGACTTGATACTTGACTGGAAAATCCTGGTGAGTGAAGCCAGGTGAAATTCCTAACTTGGAGGGTAGGCAAAGGAAGTCCTGGTGAGTGAAGCCAGGCAGAGGAAAGTCCTGGTGAGTGAAGCCAGGTAGAGGAAAATCCTGGTGTGTGAAGCCAGGTGAAAATTCTGGTGAGTGAAGCCAGGTGAAAATCCTAGTGAGTGAAGCTAGGTGAAAGACCTGGTGAGTGAAGCCAGGCAGAAGAGAAGTCCTAGTTAGTGAAGCTAGGCAGAAGGGAAGTCCTGGTGAGTGAAGCCAGGCACGGGGAAATCCAGATGGGTCAAGGTTGACCAGACATATGGTGAAAGTCCAAGTAGGTTAAAGGGATTGACCGGATACTTGGCACGAGGAAGAAAAGTTCAAGTAGGTCAAAGGGATTGACCGGATACTTGACAAGAGGAGAAAAGTCCAAGTGGGTCAAAGGGATTGACCAGACACTTGGTGAGAGAGTCCTAGCTGGTCAAGGGTGATCAGATGCTAGGTTTTATGTTACCAACAAGTCATGGTTGACTGGATGTTGGTTTAGGGGGCTTTGGACTTAGTTTTGGGCAAAAATCAAGATCTGGATCGATCAGCCAATCGATTGGATCATGCCCAATCGATCGGTCGATCGATCGGGTGAGTCCCCGCGACAGGCATTATCCCAATCGATCAGTGGATCGATTGGGGAGAAGTGTCGCGCGAACAGAGCCCCTTTGGATCGATCGTGCGATCGATCCAGAGCTCCCAATCGATCAGTCGATCGATTGGGAGGCGCGATTTCGCGCAATAAGCCCTGGATCGATCGATCGATCGATCCAGGCTATTCCAGAGAGCACAGAGGCGCTCTGGATCGATCGGTCAATCGATCCAAAGCCTCCCTGATCGATTGGGAGCGTTCCAATCGATCGAGATTCGACCGTTAACGTCGTATTTAGCTGCAGGCGTTCGATTCCTTCGGTAGCGCTTCACCGATTCATCTCAGAACTTCACGCATACAGCTTCGATCTTCACAGGCAACTCCACAGCTTCTCCACAGAGCTCTCCACGCCAGATCTTGAAGATTCTTGGAAGTTTTGTCCAAGTCAAGAGGCGAAGAAGAGAAGTTAGGGTTAGGGTTTTTATTACACTTCTTGTAAGCTTTTGCTTGTTCTTTACTGCCCTTTTTCTTTCTTCTTGTATTGAGAGTCTTGTAGGGTTTCTCCGCCTTTGGTAGTTACCGTAAAGGAGTGCTTTATTAGTGGAGGGTGCGTGTGTGTGGATCCTTGGATTAGTCACCTCTTGTGAGGTGGATACCAAGTAAATCCTTAAGTGTTAGCGTTGTATGTTTTTGTTTCTTGTATTTATGCTGCACGCCATCAAAGAAACAAGCAACGACGAGCACCTAGCACGCGACGAGCTATTCACCCTCCCTCTAGCTACATTTCGGTTCCAACAAGTGGTATAAGAGCTAGGCCGCTCTTCACCGGAATCATCGCCGGAAGGGGCAAAGCTAGAGGGTGAAAAAGTTGGAGTAATTCTACAAGTCTAAGACTTCATCACAAGAAGCTCAACTTCAAATGGAATTCCAAGACAGGCTTGGATTCGATACAAGGGTGCCTCCATCATTTATTTCAACAAGCTTCGATCTTTGGAAATCAAAGATCGAGAATTTCTTGATGATGGAGATAGAGCAATGGTTTGCTCTCATGGAAGGATTTGAAGCTCCAACAAACTCCAAGGGCAAGCCTCTCGAGAAAAACAAATGGAGCCAAGAACAAATCCAAAGATGTGAGGTCAATGACAAAGTGATCAAGCTTTTGGTCAATCTATTGCTGAGCAACATATTGGAGAAAGTTGGGGAATTCAAGGATGCCAAAGAGCTATGGAGCAAGTTAGCAAAGATTCATGAGATCCCCTCCACTGTACCAAATCACGAAGAATCCAAAGAGGGTGACTCGATGGATCAAAATCAAGAGGACTCCGAAGTTGAGAGATGCTCAACTTCCGAAGAAGAAGAAGTCCAAGAAGCCTCATCTTCAAAGGAATGCAATGAAGAGGGCAAGGAGAGGGCATACTCCTTGTTCCATGTACAAGATGAAGATGAAGAAGCCTCCACCTCTAGGATTGAGGGGGAGCAATTTTTGGTGACACCGGATCAAGAAGAAGGAGAAGTCTCCACATCCGGGTCAAGAAGAGAAGAGGATGAAGAAGTTTCCACCTCCACAAATCGAGTCAAATCTATTGGAGGAGAATCATCATCGGATCAAGAGGAAGCCTCCACATCCATATCCAAAGGAGAAGAAGCCACCCCTACATCTAAAGGTATAATTGTGTCAATTATTAATAAAAATCATATCATATGTTTTGAATGTAGGGGGAAAGGGCACTACAAGAGCAAGTGCCCCAAATTGGCCAAGAAGAAGGGCCAAGTGGCACCAAAGGGCAAAGAGAAGCCCAAGGAGACCGCTCCCGGATAAGGAGCAAGGAGCACATTGTGTGTTTTTTGTGCAATCAAAAGGGACATTACCGGAGTCAATGTCCCAAGGGGAAGAAGGCGGTCAAGGCTCAAGGAGGAAGCACACTTCAAGGGGGAGTCTCCAAGGTAAAAAGAAATGTATCATTTATTGAGCCTACTCCTTTGAACAATGGTAAAAAGCATGCTAAGTCAAGTCTTTATCATTTTAATGTTATTTACCATAAGAATAGAGAGCATGATAGCATTAAGGAAAAACACATGGCTCTCCATGCTAAAACTATCACACCTAGGGTTAGGAAGGTAGATGGAATTTTAGGCAAGAACTCTAAGGATTTTAGCTACAAGCCTAGAAACAAAAATGCTCATGGACTTAATGGAAAACCAAAAACTAAGGACTTAGTGATGGAAAATTAAGTCTTGAGGTCAAGACTTGACAAACTAGAAAAGACCCTAAAAAGGATGGAAAATATCCTTAAAGGGCAAAATGAGCAAAATCTATGTTTAGGACAACAAGGGTCATCCAAGGGCCATAGAGGTTTGGGATACAAACCTAAAACCAAAAAGGATGTACCTACTTACCATAGAGTTCCATATAGTTATGGAACAAACCCTAGATCTAGTGGTCAAGTCAAGAATACTAGGGAGGTTATTCCTAAGAGTATTTTTGCAACAAATGTGACTAAGACTTCTAAGAAGTCCAAGAAAGTCACAAAGAAGGTCACAAGGGAAGCAATCCCTAGGGTTGACCTAGAAAATGTGACCAAGGCTTCTAAGAAGCCAAACAAGGTCAGTAGGAAGGTATCTAGGGAAGTTATCCCTAGTGAGTACCTAGAGCATCCAAGGAGCACCAATATGTTTTGGGTTCCTAGGAGCATCTTCTCTACCCCATAGATGGGTTAGAGAGTGTCAACTCTAAGTGGAAGGGTAGTTAACTCAATTATGATGAAGTTGACACTCAAGGAGCATTTTCAAGGTTATTATTAACCTTTGAAAATGAAAAGGATAAAGCGTTTACTCTTGGAAAGAGTAAAATGTGTCATATTTTGAGAAATTGGATGAAATTTTAAATGACACAATTTGAGAAAATCATAAGAACTATCAAGTTGGGATTTTGGTATGTTCTTAGGAAGTTAAAGGCAAATTTAAGCCTTAACTCAATTGATTACTCTTTAAAAGAGTAAATTGTGCCAAAATTTGAGGGATATGCTTAATTTAAATTGACACAAATTAGGAAAAGCAAAAGAAATGTCAAATTTAGTTTTTGACATTTTCTTGTGAAATAGTGGACAATCGATGGTTTAAAATTTTAAGTTAGCTAAGGGTTAAGGATACTTAGGTAGGTAATCTAGGTATTTTATCTATGCTAACTTGCCATGCTTTGCTTGCTCATCAAATGCCATGACATCATATTTATGTATTTGTGTTTGCACTCATGCCTTATTATGAAAAACACAAAAATATCATGTCATGTCATCCATACATCATATAGTTATAGGAAATTTTCTTTTGAAAATTATTCCTTTTGATGTATGCCATAACATCATCATACATCATTTTAATTCCTTGTTTATTAAGGACTAATGACATTAATTAACAAGTAACATCCTTGGTGGATGTCTATAATTCAAAAATGTTTAGATAGATATGCATGATGTTGGAACCCCAAGGTTGTTTTGCTGTGATCAACAAGTTAAGTTAGGTCCTGCGTTGTATTTAACCTTGTGTCTAAGTGTGCAGGAGCTTAGGAGCACAGGTACTCGAGCGGAAGACGCAGCTAGCGAGAAGGACGGCACGCGGTGCGTCCGAGGGATGAGGTGCTGCGGAAGAGTACACCGGCGGACGAGAAGGAAGTGCGCGCGGTGGTTCCGAGGTACGAAAGCAGGAGCGGAAGATTGCTCGGGGAGCAAGAGACGCAGCTAGCGCGAAGGTCGGCACGGGGTGTGACCGAGGGACGAAGTCTGCGGATGAGTACGCTGGTGGACGAGAAGGGACACGCGGTAATTCCGAGGGACGAGAAGCCGGAGGGAAGCACGCTCGAGAAGACCGGAAGATGGGTTCGGGTGAGCCCTATTCCAGATGGCAGAGATCACCCAAGCAAGCGGAGCCGGAGCAGAAAGACCCGGACCAGAGGCGAGCTGAACCAGAGAAGAGAGCACGGACCAAAAGTCAACTGGGTTGACTTTTGGCTCCAGGGCGCCCGGAACTATCCGGGGCACCCGGAGCTGTCCGGGGCGCCCGGAACCATCCGGGGCGCCCGGAAGGGACTTTTTCACAGGATCGAGCTTTGACTCGATCCAACCGTTGGGGGATAAATTTTATCCCCCCGAGGGCGCCCGGAACCCATCCAGGCGCCCCGACCAAGGCTATAAATATAGCCTTGGTCCAGAAGCTTTTCAATAATCACGATCATTCTATTTCCAAACACTTGTATGCTTTAGTTGTAGTTAAGCTTCTGTTTTCTGTGCCTAAACGCTTCTCCGCCTGAAGGAGTTTTTGAGCTTAATTTTCCTTGGATTAACAACCACATCGGTTGTAACCAAGTAAACATCTGGTGCCTCGTCTTTTCTTTTATGCTCTTATTTATCTGCTTAATTCATTTTACAAGTGTTAGCTTAATCGTTCGAGGAAGGGTTGTTTGTTTTTAATTGACAGGTTATTTACCAACCCCTCTAGCCGGCCCAACGGTCCTACAAGTGGTATCAGAGCCGAGTACGCCTCAGAAGGACTAACCGCCGTCTGACGCAACAAAAACGATGGCCGGAGCTAGCGACTACCCACCTGCATTCGAGGGGGAGTTTTCCATCTGGAAACAAAACATGGAGGTATACCTTAACTCAGATTCTGGTATTTCTTTAATAATGAAATTTGGTTATGAAAAACCAAAGAACACGAACGGAGAAGGACTCGATCTACGCCTCTGGAACGAAAAGCAACGTGAGGAGTCTATGGCAAATGGGCGGGCAAAATATTATCTTCTGAATGTAATACCAAAGGAAGATTTCAAAAAAGTCGCAGATTATGAAAGCGCAAAAGAACTTTGGGAAAAGTTCTTGCAGCTCTACGAAGAACCTTCAGAAGCTGACACCTCAATAGACACCGAGCCACCGACAGAAGAGTCCGAAATCGAGGTAAGTACTACAACAGCCGAAGTACATCCCGAGATCGATGAAGGGGGAGAATCTTCGGAAGAAAGCAACTCGATAGGGGGAGAATCAATTACTGACAAGGTAAGTCAGGTATGGACTCGAACCTCTGATCAATTGAATGATTCAATCGAAGAATTGCCTGAAAATTTTTGCGAATCATCGAAAGAGTTTTTTATATTAGAAAATCAATTGTCAAACTTATCCTGCAAATTTGAAATATTATCGAAAGAGTTCTTCGAATTTCAAAATATCTTAACAAAAGAATTTTGCAAGTTGGAAACTTTGCTAAAAAACTTTTGTGAATCACAAGGAAGTTTTTCGAAAGAATTATGCAACTTAGAAATATTATCGAAGACTTTTTCTGGTCCTAAAAATTTGGAATTACAAGTTACTTTATTGAAAAAGTTTTATGAATTAGAAATTGATTCATCGAAAAATATTTTCGGATTAAGAAATCTATTATTAAAAAATTCTGGCAAATTAGAAAAAATTCTTTCAAACGAATTTTGCACATTGCCGAAAGATTTTTTTATATTATTGAGGAATTTTATCAAGTTAGAATTTATGCTATTTGAATATTTTTGTGAAGTTGAAATTCAAAAAATAATAGAAATTAACATGATACAAATTGTTACATGTTTAATATTTGTGGCTTTAAATTTGAAACAGTGTGATTTAAGAAGTTTTGATAAATTAAAATGGAAATTTAAATCCTGTTGATAAAGAGCATTAGAACAACAATTAAATAAATGCAAAGAAAATTTTTTTTACGTTATCAATTCTGATAAATTTTCTTGCATAAATATTTGGGCTTAGAATGATTTTTTTTTTGTGAAAATTATTGTAAAATTTTCAAAGATTCTCGAAATTGCTCTTAATGACTTAGAATTTTTTTTTTGATTTGATTTAGAGATATTTTTTTCTAAATCTTTAACCCTTAGATTGCTTTTTTTTAAACCCCATTTTTTATTGTGATCAAAGGGGGAGAAGAGAAAGTATAAGTCTAGGGGGAGGTAGAAATATTGAAAATTAAATTTTTTTTTGAAATCTAATTTTCTACCCTTGTGCACTTAAATTGCAAATTAAGTTAATTGACTTAATTTTATTTTATATCTGTGTCGACCCTAGCTTAACACAGGTTGATCACACCAAAAAGGGGGAGATTGTTGGAACCCCAAGGTTGTTTTGGTGTGATCAACAAGTTAAGTTAGGTCCTGCGTTGTATTTAACCTTGTGTCTAAGTGTGCAGGAGCTTAGGAGCACAGGTACTCGAGCGGAAGACGCAGCTAGCGAGAAGGACGACACGCAGTGCGTCCGAGGGACGAGGTGCTGCGGAAGAGTACACCGGCGGACGAGAAGGAAGTGTGCGCGGTGGTTCCGAGGTACGAAAGCCGGAGCGGAAGATTGCTCGGGAAGCAAGAGACGCAGCTAGCAGGAAGGTCGGCACGGGGTGCGACCGAGGGACGAAGTCTGCGGATGAGTACGCTGGTGGACGAGAAGGGACACGCGGTAATTCCGAGGGACGAGAAGCCGGAGGGAAGCACGCTCGAGAAGACCGGAAGATGGGTTCGGATAAGCCCTATTCCGGATGGCAGAGATCACCCAAGTAAGCGGAGCCGGAGCAGAAAGACCCGGACCAGAGGCGAGCTGAACCAAAGAAGAGAGCACGGACCAAAAGTCAACTGGGTTGACTTTTGGCTCCAGGGCGCCCGGAACTATCCGGGGCGCCCGGAGCTGTCCGGGGCGCCCGGAACCATCCGGGGCGCCCGGAAGGGACTTTTTCACAGGATCGAGCTTTGACTCGATCCAACCGTTGGGGGATAAATTTTATCCCCCCGAGGGCGCCCGGAACCCATCCAGGCGCCCCGACCAAGGCTATAAATATAGCCTTGGTCCAGAAGCTTTTCAATAATCACGATCATTCTATTTCCAAACACTTGTATGCTTTAGTTGTAGTTAAGCTTCTGTTTTCTGTGCCTAAACGCTGTAAGAGGCTTCTCCGCCTGAAGGAGTTTTTGAGCTTAATTTTCCTTGGATTAACAACCACATCGGTTGTAACCAAGTAAACATCTGGTGCCTCGTCTTTTATTTTATGCTCTTATTTATCTGCTTAATTCATTTTACAAGTGTTAGCTTAATCGTTCGAGGAAGGGTTGTTTGTTTTTAATTGACAGGTTATTTACCAACCCCTCTAGCCGGCCCAACGGTCCTACACATGATTCCTAGATTAGGACAAAACCAAACTTTACATCTCACAAAGACCCATAAGGTGACTTGTATGTGTTTTAGTGCACATTAAATACAAGTGAGATGTTATGATGATGAACAAAATTCAAGATGTTGATTTAGTGCATTCTTTTGAGTTTTAAGTTCATCAAAACACATAGTTATGTGTTTTCCAATCATTGGGAAAGCTAATGTACAAGTCATGTGCATTGAACCCAAGGAACATGGTTGGATATTGGTTTTGAAAATTATTTTAAAATGTTTTTGAAAAACCTTGGTGAAGGCTATCTTTTGATAGTAATCATCATTGAATAGTTGAATACAAACTTGAAGAAAACACTAAAGTTTTTACAAGTTTTCAAGTTTGTGTCAATCTTTGAAAATATAAAATATTTTCTTAGAAAACTATTTTTCCATGATACTATATACCCTAAATAGTGTCTACACAAATTTTCATGATTTTTAGAACTTTAGGGAATTTTTGGGGAGTTTCTGAAATTCACCGCAAGTGAATTTCAGAACTATCAGGCATTCAATCGATCACCCGATCAATTGAAGGGTCTCAATCGATCGGGTGATCGATTGAGAGCAAGCTTCTCGCTAACAGAAGCTTCCTGGATCGATCCACGGATCGATCCAGCCCTCCTGAATTGATCAGTGGATCGATTCAAGCTGGTTCAATCGATTGGGACCCAACTCCAATCGATTGAGGAAACTGATTTTGGCTGGGAAAGCCTGATTTCAGCATTCCAAACCAAGTATAGTCTAGGTAACCATTCCTAACCCCTCAAAATACATTTGTATACATAAAAAGGGTGTTTTCATGTTGAAAACAAGGATGGATTGGTTGAGGAAGACTAAATTGAAGTTTAAGTTGAGGTTTGGTTTCAATATTGAATTTTTGAACCTCAAACTTCTAAATTTGGGTTTCCTAAAGGTTTAGGGATTCCAAGTCATTGTTGGTGCAATGATAGAAGTTCACGACCATGTCTTTAGGGAGAGTTACTCTTTAAGAACATGAAAATTATTTTTCATACACCTTGGAAGGTGATTAACCTTCTTTAGTAAAAATGCTCAAGGTTGAGCATTTGTTTACAATGGAGAGTGGATATCTTCATTGTTTAAGTTAAAATGCTCAAGGATGGGCATTTGTCTACATTGAGGAAGAATGTAGGGTTAAGGGAAAATGAAAGGTATGAGACTTTCATTATTGGGTTGATCACAACGAGTGAAGTTGTGAATAACATTGAGTAACTCTTTAGGAGGAGAGTTTGTTTTGATGTGTGCCAATAAGGGGAGAAATGTAGGATTTAAGTTAGGACTTCATTATCTAAGAGGGAGTTTGCCCTCTTAGGAGGAGAATGAAGAGTTTAACTTATGCCTTCATTACCTAGTGGCATGAAGGAGGTTTAGGCTATGGGATTAGCCTAACTTAAAGAAGGTATTGTCAAATATCAAAAAGGGGGAGATTGTTGGGAGATTGTTGGTGCAATATTCCCTAGGTCAAGGTTGACCTAGTTTGACTGAGCTTGAATTGGGTCAAGCTCGAGTCTTAATGTTTATGTTTTGATGGTTTGACAATACATGTTGACAATACATGTTTGACAATACATGTAGACAACACATGGAGATTGCAGGTGCAATTGTTCATGTGTGGAGATTGTGATGGAGAGTCAAGTAGGTCAAGGTTGACCGGATACTTGACTGGAAAATCCTGGTGAGTGAAGCCAGGTGAAAGTCCTAACTTGGAGGGTAGGCAAAGGAAGTCCTGGTGAGTGAAACCAGGCAGAGGAAGGTCCTGGTGAGTGAAGCCAGGTAGAGGAAAATCCTGGTGAGTGAAGCCAGGTGAAAATCCTGGTGAGTGAAGCCAGGTGAAAATCCTAGTGAGTGAAGCTAGGTGAAAGACCTGGTGAGTGAAGCCAGGTGAAAATCCTAGTAAGTGAAGCTAGGTGAAAGACCTGGTGAGTGAAGTCAGGCAGAAGAGAAGTCCTAGTGAGTGAAACTAGGCAGAAGGGAAGTCTTGGTGAGTGAAGCCAGGCACGGGGAAATCCAGATGGGTCAAGGTTGACCAGACATATGGTGAAAGTCCAAGTAGGTCAAAGGGATTGACCGGATACTTGGCACGAGGAAGAAAAGTCCAAGTAGGTCAAAGGGATTGACCGGATACTTGGCAAGAGGAGAAAAGTCCAAGTGGGTCAAAGGGATTGACCGGATACTTGGCAAGAGGAGAAAAGTCCAAGTGGGTCAAAGGGATTGACCAGACACTTGGTGAGAGAGTCCTAGCTGGTCAAGGGTGATCAAATGCTAGGTTTTATATTACTAACAAGTCATGGTTGACTGGATGTTGGTTTAGGGGGCTTTGGACTTGGTTTTGGGCAAAAACTAAGATCTGGATCGATTAGCCGATCGATTGGATCATGCCCAATCGATCGACCGATCGATCGGGTGAGTCCCCGCGACAGGCATTATCCCAATCGATCAGTGGATTGGGGAGAAGTGTCGCACGAACAGAGCCCCTTTGGATCGATCGGGCGATCGATCCAGAGCTCCCAATCGATCAGTCGATCGATTGAGAGGCGCGATTTCGTGCAATAAGCCCTGGATCGATCGATCGATCGATCTAGGCTATTCTAGAGAGCACAGAGGCGCTCTGGATCGATCGGTCAATCGATCCAAAGCCTCCCCGATCGATTGGGAGCGTTCCAATCGATCGAGATCCTACCGTTGGTGTCATATTTAGCTGCGGACGTTCGATTCCTTCTGTAGCGCTTCACCGATTCATCTCAGAACTTCACGTATACAGCTCCGATCTTCACAGGCGACTCCACAGCTTCTCCACAGAGCTCTCCACGCCAGATCTTGAAGATTCTTGGAAGTTTTGTCCAAGTCAAGAGGCGAAGAAGAGAAGTTAGGGTTAGGGTTTTTATTGCACTTCTTGTAAGCTTTTGCTTGTTCTTTACTGCCCTTTTTCTTTCTTCTTGTATTGAGAGTCTTGTAGGGCTTCTCCTCCTTCGGTAGTTACCGTAAAGGAGTGTTTTATTAGTGGAGGGTGCGTGCGTGTGTGAATCCTTGGATTAGTCACCTCTTGTGAGGTGGATACCAAGTAAATCCTTTAGTGTTAGCATTGTATGTTTTTGTTTCTTGTATTTTCGTTGCACACCATCAAAGAAACAAGCAACGACGAGCACCTAGCACGCGACGAGCTATTCACCCCCCCTCTAGCTACATTTCGGTCCCAACAGTGAATGCACTTCGAATCATTTTTCACAATTACTTGCTTTTGATGGTACTATTCATCAAACCTCTTGTACAGATACTCCTGAACAGAATGGTGTGGCTGAACGAAAACATAAGCATCTTGTTGAAACATCCCTTTCATTTTTATTGTCTGCTAGTGTTCCTAGTACCTTTTGGGGGGAAGTAATCCTTACCGCTTTTCACGTGATTAATAGAATTCCAACTTCACACAATTTAGGTTTGTCACCTTTTGAAAAATTGTATGGGCATGCTCCTCTCTATTCCTCTTTGTGTATTTTTGGTTGTAGTTACTTTGTCCTTTGTCCATATGTCGAGCGTAATAAATTAGCCTCTCAGTCTGCTCTCTGTGTCTTTTTGGGTTATGTTGTTACTTAAAAAGGATATCGTTGCTTTGATCCCGTTAGTCAAAATTGTATGTCTCTCATCATGTTGTGTTTCTTGAGCATATTCCATTCTTTTCTATTTCAGTTAGTTTGCATAATATGACAAAGTCAGATTTACTTTGTATTGATCCTTTTAATACTAACACTGAGGAAGTTTTACCCACAGCTCCTACTGGTAGGTCAATTGAATCTGGTACTTTGGTTCCTGAGATATCCGTTCCACATGCTCCTCCTTCTGCCACTACCCAATCATCTCCTGAGGTTACGGATGATCCTTCTCTCCACCGTCGTCGATCCACTCGTATTCGTAAGTCTATTAAACTGCCAGATTTTTTTATTCTCATTCTTTTGCTTCATTTGTTGCATTTATTCATTGTCTTTCTGAGCCTGTATCCTATAGAAAAGCTATTTGTAATCCACTTTGACAAAGTACTATGGTTGAGGAACTAACTGCTTTGCATCAAACTCATACATGAGATTTGGTTCCGTTGCCACTAGGAAAATACACTATTAGTTATCGTTGGATATATAAGATCAAAACTAAATCTGATGAATCTATCGAGCGATACAACGTTCTTCTTATTACCAAAGGTTATTTTCAGGAGTATGACATGAATTATGAGAAAATATTTGCTCCTGTTGCAAAAATGATGACTGTTCGTACTCTGATTGCTTTTGCTTCTATTCGTCGATAGAGAATATCTTAGATGGATGTCAAGAATGTAGGGGGATCGGTGGCCGTCTTGAAGGGGGGTTGGATAGACGTCACCCCCAAATACTCGCTTCCTACATATTCGTTAGTGCACAGCGAAAAACAAAGAATACAACCACGAATACAAATATGAAAGCTAAATACAAAGGAAGAGATGCAAACCGCTAACACGTTCGTTTACGTGGTTCAGAGATAACTTTCTCCTACTCCACGGCGTGCCCCTAAGGTGGACGATCACTTAATTCGTCGGTGGATTAGTTCCCGGCAAACTCCGGCTAGCTCAACCTCCTTGTGGGTGGAGAAACCTCACCACAACTCCAACCAAAACCTCTTGGCACACAAAGATCACTTGGGCACAAAAGACTACTAATTAGACTTTAACCAAGTCCAATTTCGTCAGAGATAACTAAGCTTTCAAGACTTGGTTATATAGGTCGCGACTTGAAAACCCCGCCTACCAGTCGACTGCCCTCTGTGGAAATTCGACCGTTACATCTCAACGTCTCGATACCAGTCGACTACTAAAACTAGCAGTCGGCTGCTCCACACTGACCGAATGAAAAGAAGTATTCTGTTAGCTCCCAGTCGACTGCACGGTCGACTACACCAGTCGACTGCTAAAACATGCAGTCGATTGCTACAGTATTGCTACAGTGATTGCTATAATACTGCTATAGTGATTGCTACAGTAAAACCATATATTTAAGAATTTTACTCCGAGTACAATCTCTCAGCACTCGGACCCTCACCCTACTCACTTGACGCTTCTTTACAACCTTGACCTCTTGCCTTCAAACCTACTTCCTTTGGCTCTCGTCCCTCGGATGCATTCAAGCCCGTGGCTCGTCCCCAATGTCATCCTTCGCGTATGCCTCGAAGTCGCTTCCCTCGACCCTTGTCCTCGCTGCCTTGTCCACGATTCCTCGGATGCTCCATCCTTCACCGGACTCGAAGCCGTCAACCTGAGTCACATGTGTATCCTGCAATCCTACACAACTCAAGTACATATATCAAATAACAAGGGTGAACCTAACTTAAACCCTTTGCCCAAACACCAAAACACATGGTCTCACGGACCATTGGGATTGCTCCAACAATATCCCCCTTTTTGATGTTTGGCAATACGTTTAAGTTAGGGAAAACAAATAGCAAATAAACATGCTAAATAACAAATGGACTTACGTGGCTAAGGTTACACACTTGGACTTACACCTCCGAATGGACTTATGTTGCCAAAGCTATACACTTGGACTTACATGGCCGAAACAAAATGCAACATGCATCGGAACCTATCCCAAGGCTCCCCCTACACCTATGCTCTCCAATGAGATAGGATTTTACCACAGGGTTTTTTAAGAACCTATCGCAAGGCTCCCCCTACGTAAAGGCACTTTCAAGTTTTCCCAACTAAACCTTACTTCTCTCCCTTTGCCTAACATCCAAAAAGTTCTCTAACAATATCTCAATTGTTGAAAACTTATCATCAAAATTGACCCTAAGCTCATGTATTCATCCCTCCATGGATCTCATACACCTACGCGAGCTGACACGGTCAAAATCTAGTGCTGAAAACAGTTTCAGACTTGTATCAGTCGACTACAACAAGTACCAGTCGACTGCTCTAACTAAAACGAGCTTACAGAACCATTCTGTGCTCAAAAATACTGTTACCAGTCGACTGCTAACTATATCAGTCGACTGGTACACTATTCATGTAAAAATGAATCTTTTCTGACCAACTTCAAAAATGCGCCAGAAATTCCACAGACCTCCAAATATTCTCAAATTTTATGGAGAGGTAATTTTATCAATCTCTACTTGGGAAAAAATATATATAAAAATATATTTATCACAAATCCTAAGATTGATACAAAACATAAAACTAGCTAAAAAGTTCAATTGAACTTTGACCTAAAGTCCTAGTTTTGGCTTCCTCTTGATGTATTTGCCCATACTAAACCACAATGCGTCCCTAGCATTGGTTTATATGACATCTATACATCCAAAACCAATTATTATGCTATATGACCCCAATGTCATATTTCCAAGCATGAAACACAACCCATGTGTGCCAATTCCCTAGGTTTGAGACTCAAGTCCGTCTCCAAACCACTTGGCACATTCCATGACCTAGCCTAGACTCCCAAGTAAAATCCACTTGAGATCCATTGGCCATGGGCCCCAAATTGATTCTTAGAGCTCTCCCTAGAGCCCTTAGCCTTAGCCACCTCCCTAGGTGACTCATCCACAATAGCTAGGTCACATTGGTGCACCTCCGGTGACACTTGGCCTACAAACCTAACTTTCTTAACCTTGGACACCTTGTCCTTGGTTAATTTCTCTTTACCATTAAATGACTTTCTCTTGCCATTTATTGACTTCTCCTTGCTATAATCATATGCAACCCTAGCATACGACTTTCCCTTATCCTTTGAGACACTAGATCGGTATCCCAAACTCGATCTATCATTGTTGGGTTTTTGGCTACGCAACACCATACCTAAACCCTTAGATCCAACATTAAATCTTTCTAGGGTTTTCTCCAAACGATCAAGCTTTGCCTTCCAAGCTTGATGTCCCCTTTCTAGGTTCATAAACCTAGAGTCAACATGTCCACCATGGATATTCCTAGATCTACCCATTTTTCTAGGCATATGTCTCCCATTCTTGGGATTTATGCCTTGGGTCTCCTTAGGTCTAATGTTTCTAGATTTATCATGAATGAGTGCCTTAGGGTTTTGATCTACCTTAACTCTACTTCTATCATGATATCTAAAACCGAAGTTATGCATGGGCAAATAATAAGAATTATTTCTAACATGAATGGAGGAGTTTAAATTTGAATTAAACTTCAAGTTAGGATATACTTCCCTTACCCTTGAAGCTCCCCCTTGATTTAAGCTCCTCTTCTTCTTCTCACACTTCTTTAAATGCACAAGCTTCTTGATCTCCCTCTTCTTTGGACATTTTGTGTGGTAGTGTCCCTTCTCCCCATATGTGAAGCATACGATGCACATTCTCCTTCTTTGGGCTTCTTCATTCCTACAACCCTTGTTAGTGTTTAAATTAACTTGAACGAGTTTAGGATTTACCTTCTTCTTACCCATTGGACACCTACTCTTGTAATGTCCCTTCTCATTACACCCGAAGCAAATTATGTGGTCCTTTGACTTCACTTCGATGGAGGTGCTTGCTAGATTGACCACTTCCAAGACCTCTTCTTCTTCTTCACTTGCCTTGTAATTTTCTTCAATTCTTGAGGATGTAGATGATGCCTCATCTTCCTTCTCCTCCTAGGATGTTGAGCATGACTCAACTTCCGTTTGCTTCACCTCAACTTGAGCAATTAAACCCATCTCCTTGGGTTCTTCTTCTTCTTCTGTAGGTTTAGGTTCTTCCCCTAGAACCATCTAATTCACTTTGCTCCACAAATTGTAGGCATTCTCGTATTTACCTACACGACTCATCATGTCATTAGGTAAAATATCAATTAACGTAGATATTACCTCATCATTTGCCTTTGATCGTGAGGTTTGCTCCTCTGTCCAATGACGTGGTCAGAGTCTCTTCACTTTCTTGTCTCTTGGGACTTCGAACGGGTCCTTGATCACCATCATGGTGTCTCAATCCGTGTCGAAGAAGACTTCCATCTTCATCATCCAAAATGTGATGTCCCCAAGGCTTCCTCCTTTAAACTTTGGAGGTTCAATCAAGCCAGTCATCTTCTTGTAGTTGCTCTTCTCGACGATTAGTCCGGTGAAGTGCGAACCACGCTATGATACCACTTGTAGGGGGATCGGTGGTCGTCTTGAAGGAGGGTTGGATAGACGGCACCCCCAAATACTCGCTTCCTACGTATTCGTTAGTGCACAGCGGAAAACAAAGAATATAACCACAAATACAAATATGAAAGATAAATACAAAGGAAGAGATGCAAACTGCTAACATGTTCGTTTACGTGGTTCGGAGATAACTTGCTCCTACTCCACGGCGTGTCCGTAAGATAGACGATCCCTTAATCAGTCAGTGGATTAGTCCTTGGCAAACTTCGGCTAGCTCAACCTCCTTGTGGGTGGAGAAACCTCACCACAACTCCAACCAAGACCTCTTGTCACACAAAGATCTCTTGCGCACAAAAGACTACTAATTAGACTTTAACCAAGTCCAATTTCGTCAGAGATAACCAAGCTTCCAAGCCTTGGTTATATATGCCGCAACTTGAAAACCCCGCCTACTAGTCGACTACTAAAACATGCAGTCGACTGTCCTCTGTGGAAATTCGACCGTTACATCCCAATGACTCGATACCAGTCGACTGTTCCACACTGACCGAATGAACAGAAGCATTCTGTTCGCTCTCAGTCAACTGCACGGTCAACTGCACTAGTCGACTGCTAAAACATGCAGTCGACTGCTACAGTAACACTAAAGTACTGCTACAGTGATTGCTACAATGACTGCTACAGTAAAACCTTAAATCTAGGATTTTACCCTGAGTACAATCTCTCAGCACTCGAACCCTCACCCTTATGACTCACTTGACGCTTCTTTACAGCCTTGACCTCTTATCTTCAAGTCTACTTCCTTTGGCTCTCGTCCCTCGGATGTATTCAAGCCCGTGGCTCGTCCCCAATGCCATCCTTCGCGTATGCCTCGAAGTCGCTTCCCTCGACCCTTGTCCTCGCTGCCTTGTCCACGATTCCTCGGATGCTCCATCCTTCACCGGACCCGAAGCCGTCAACCTGAGTCACATGTGTATCCTGCAGTCTTGCACAACTCAAGTACACATATCAATTAACAAGGGTGAACCTAACTTAAACCCTTTGCCCAAACACTAAAACACATGGTCTCACGGACCATTGGGATTGCTCCAACAAAGAATGCATTTCTAAATGGTGATTTTCATGAAGAAGTTTATATGACACATCCTCCTGGTATTTCACATCAACTTGGTGAAGTTTGCAGGCTTTGTAAAGCATTTTATGGTCTTAAACAAGCACCTCGTGCTTGGTTTGAGAAGTTCTCTACAATGATTACTTCGCTTGGTTTTCATCATAGTAATCATGATTCAGCATTGTTTGTTAGATGTATAAGTGTAGGTCATATATTCTTTTATCATTATATGTTGATGACATAATTATTACTAGTGATGATTCTAATGGAATGATTCCCTAAAGTCTGAGTTGGCTCGTCATTTTGCTATGAAAGACTTGGGTATACTACACTACTTTTTGGGTATTAAGATTGCTTATTCCCTGAAAGGTTATCTTTTATCCCAGTCAAAGTATATATTTGATCTATTTGAGTGTGCTCGTCTTACTGATAATAGAGTCGTTGATACTCCTATTAAGATTAATGCTCAATATTCTCCATCTGATGACTCACCTTTGTCGGATCCTAGTTTGTACATAACTATTGTTGGAAGCTTGGTTTATCTCACTGTAATTCGTTCAGATATTGAGTATACCGTTCATGTGGTTAGTAAATTTGTCGCTGCACCAACTACAATTCATTGGGTTGCTATTCTTTGTATTCTCAAGTATCTCTGGGGCACTCAATTTCAAAGTCTTTTATTTCCTTCTACTTTATCTCTTGAACTGCGTGCATACTCTAATGCGAATTGGGCTAGTGATCCTATGGATCGTAAATCTACCACTGGCTTCTATGTTTTTCTTGATGATTCCCTCATTTCTTGGAAGAGTAAGAAGCAAGATGTTATTTATAGATCTTCCACAAAAGCTGAGTATCGTATCATGACCTCAACTACTTGTGAGATAGTTTGGTTGCATTGGTTGCTTGCGGATATGAGTATTTCTCTTCATCAACCTACTTCGTTCTATTATGATAATCACATTGCTATTCAAATTACACGTAATTCAATTGTTCATGAGTGGACGAAATATATTGAAATTGATTGTCACATTACTCGTCACTATATTCAGATTGATACCATCACATTGCCTTTTGTTCCTTCAAAGCTACAGATTACTGATATGTTTACCAAGTCACATTTTGCTTCACGCTTTCGTTTCTTATCTGACAAACTATCAATGCTTCTGGCTGTAGCATCGTGAGTTTGAGGGGGGATGTTGGATTATATATATTTATTTGTTTATAGCTTTTAGGGTAATTTGATCTTTTCCCTTTTTATATTTAGAGTTTAGGATTTCTTAACTAAACTATATAAAGACCTTATACTCTGTATTTCCAATCATCAATTTTGGATTCAATAATATGACTAGTTTTTTTCTTTTCTCAATTTCTATATGCACAATCGCGCACTGTGCAATACGTAGGATATCAGTTTCGTGTGTGTGTGTATATATATAGTCAACAAATGAGTTGACATGCATACTCCTCAGAGATCGTCGGTGAAGAGTATGAGAAGGACCTTAAATGCACTTTAACAGAGGATTAGAATGACATCAGAGATGGATCCCGACAGTCCACTCTGTCGCTTAAATAATGATTTGCTTAAGGTATTATACTAGAATGAAGAAAAAGAACTTAGTAGTGACGAAGAGGCTCCAGAATCCCGAGTCCTTTGCCATTACCTTCTTTAAGGTTTATATAGTTGTCAGAATAGCATCCTTACGTCAAACATTGTGTTGTGTTCTCCTTCATCATCCTCGTATTAGCAAGTGAGGGGATCATATCTAATAGTTGTTAGTTGCATCTTCATTCACCAAATACCACGTATTTGAAAGAGGGCACCAGATCTGACATTCCCTTAATCGCTTTTTCATCCATTCGATGTCGCGTATTTTGGAATATTCATGGAGAAATGGTCTCATTGAGGAGGCAGTTACACTACCTCCATGTCTACATATCCCTCATGTGCTTTTAGGCCGTGTGGGGTGTGTGCTTGATCTGAGGCTAAGGAGATGAGGAAATGGTGTTGATGTTGAATGACTTTGAGAATAAATGAAGTCGGGATTCAATGCTAAGGTAGGATGATGCTGGATCTAAGGACGAGATAGAGAGTATGTCAGTTACAGAGGTCTTGGACGATGTCGACGACCAAGACCAAGACATGGATGACACTAAGAAATGAAGTGAGACATGGATGATTTAATTTTGAAATAAGGAGAACGTCAATCATCGAGAATGAGACAGAGGAGATGTTTAGATTTAAGATTAAGTCCAACAAACCCTCCAATTAAAAAAATTTAATATAGGTAAAGCCCAATAATTAATTATCATCAAAAACAAAATCTACACTTCAATCGTTCAGTTCATTATTTCTATCTTTTCAGCTTCTTTGACCTTCACCAAATCGTGTTATCTAAGGTTGTCTTTCTCTTAACTTCATATGCATAATTAATTACTATTTTTTTTCCTTTTACTTTTCTTTTTTCCTTTTCCTGTTGCTTTTCTTTTTCTTTTTGATTTATGTTTTCGTATTGTTTTTTACTTATTCTTTCTTTCAATAATAGTTTTCAGTCTTCTACTTGAAAATTAATCTTCAGCTGCCTTTAGGTATGTAATTATGAATTTATATTTTATCATTTTAGGACCAAAATGCTTGATATTTTGTTCGTGTGTTTATGTATATGTGTTTTTTTTTTTAAATTTTTTGTTGAGGTTGATAAATTATTTTCCTCTCATTTGTGTTCAATTATGGAAGATGAAATAGTTGATTTGATATCATTTGGAGAACTTGAGATTTGATTTATGCTGTAAGTAATTTTTATTTAACATTTTTTAAATTGTTTTTTTATGTTTGTAATGATAGGCAAATTTACAAATCAACGAATATTTCTCTCAAAAAGATAATGATCAATCAACCAATAATCCAAGTGTTCCAAATGATCCTTATCCTTCAAACCCAAAGTCTACATTGGAAACAAAAAAAAAACGAAACTTGATCATGAAGTGATAGATATAATAGAAAGCAATAACCCATATTATGAGCAAGATCTTGAAAAACAAATTGCAATTTGGCAATGTCCATGTGATAAACAAGATGAGATTAAAAGAGAATATGTTGATATGTGACCCTATTAACCTATTTATAAATATTCTTTTGTTGATTTTAAGCAACAAAGACGCTAGTTTCCAATCTTCTTGGTTTATACAATTTTCATGGCCTGAGTTTTTCTGAATCAAAGGAAAGTACATTTTGTTTTCCATGCTATTTCTGTGACATTTCATATTCACAACTAAATAAATTGATTGTTAAAGGATTAAAAATTGGAAAAGAGTGAATTGTCAAAAATGTTCATTGAAAAGACATGAAGGAGAAATTAATTCACTCATAGTGATGCTATAAAAAATGAGAGAGTTTGAAAAATATTTCTCAGCATATTGATAGAAAAATAATTCATGTGTAAAAAAAGTGGTAAAGCAAAATCGATTGCTTTTAAAGACTTCCATAAGAGCTGTGTGGTGGCTAGCATTGTAATGTTGTGCATTTAGAGGACATGATGAGTCGTCCAATTCTCACCGCCGAGGCAATTTTCTAGAATTGGTCAATTTTCAATAAGAGTTATGCAAAAAAAATGATGATATTATTTTGTCTAAAGCAGCTAAAAATGTCAAATATATAGCACCATCAATTCAACCAAAGATATTATAAATTATTTTTAATCTTGTATGAAGTAAAATTCACGACGAAATTAGAGATACTAAGTTTTGTATTCTTGTTAATGAAGTAACTAATGAATCCCATAAAATACAAATGACTATTGTTTTACGATATGTAGATGGTGATGGATTGTTAGGGAGCACTTTATGGAAGTTGTTGCTGTTGATGACACAAATTCTATGGCTTTGAAAACACAAATTTGTAACATACTATCACACCATAAACTTTTGGTGGAAAACATGTGAGGTCAAGGGTATAATGGTAATAATAATATAAGGGGAGAATGGAATGTGCTACAAGTTTTGTTTCTCAAAGATTGTCTATATGTCTATTATGTTCATTGTTTTGTTCATCGACTTCAAATTATCGTAGTTGTAGCAGCTAAAGAGGTATTAGATGTATGACTATTTTTTTTTTAAATTAACTTCTATCGTCAATTTGTGACTATTTCTTCAAAACGATGTGACCAATTACAATCAATTAGGGAAGATGAAATAGTTGATTTGATAGTATTAGGAGAACTTGAGACTAGTAGTGAGTTTAATCAAGCTTGTGCTTTATAACGTCCTGGGTTTACTCGTTAGGGTTCACATTATATCGTTGGCAGAGTTATTGAATTATTTCATTCAATTTGTACACTTGAAAACCTTATGGAGAATGGATCAAATTTTAGTATACTTGCAGAGTCTAAAGGTTTATATATTGGATGATGACATTTGAATTTGTTTTCATATTGCTATTGATGCATAGAATTTTGGAAATATTAGATGTGTTATGACAGGCATTGCAACGAAAACATCAAGATATTTTGAATGCAATAAAGCTAGTGCCAACTACAAAATTACTTTTCCAAAAGATGTAAAATGATGAATGGGAGGATTTTATATGGATTGTAAATAATTTTGTGGTGTTCATGATATTAAAATGTCTAATATTTATTTAATCCATATCTCTAAGGTACTAAACGTTCTTGTCAGTAAATAAATCATTTCACATTAACAGAGTATTATCATTTTTATGTATTCAATGATGTGGTTGGCAAATAATTGATGGATTGATGGAGTCGAACAACTGCTTTACTGAAAAATCAATGGGGCTTCTCACTTTGTGTGACGCCTTGAATCCTTGTAATGGATTCAAATCATTTTCTGAGAGTATTATTTGTTCTTTGGTTAATTAATAAGTTTTATTCCTATGATTTTTTTTGGAAGATGACATGAAATATTTGAGAAGTCAATTGAATCATTAATACAAGTTTGATGTTTTTGAGGATCCATGATTTAAAAATATTGATTCTCTTTCTAAATTACTAATCGGAACAAAGAAATCAATTCTCTTTCTAAATTACTAATCGGAACAAAGAAATCAAAGATTTACTTCATGATTGATAGGTTAGTTCGTTTAATTTTAACTCTTTTGATTTCTATAGCAAACGGTATAAAAATCATTTTCAGAAATGAAACTTCTTATGACCCAGCTTTACAAAAAAAAAAAAAAAAAAAAAGAGTAAGAATATCTTAACACTGCTATGATTTTATATATTGAGAGAAAAAATTGTTCATGATATTAATTTAGAATATATATTTGATAAGTTTCATCGTTTGTAAAACTGCATATTACATCCGAAGTAGTATGTATAATTTTGTTGATGTAACTTGCGATTATTTTGAAAGAAAGGTTTTAGATTTTTTAGATTTTTTTAATTCTTTATAATTTATGTATAGACCCCATGTCTAAATATGAGATTGAGACCGAATGATATATCGAGGCCTCCTCCTTCTCCCCTCTCAGCTGCAGCGATCTCCATAATCGAAGCGTGGTGGGAGACGGGGAAAAGTAAAGCGCATGTGGGACGGTGGGAGAATCATGACTTATACAGTAGCAAGAGGACGTTTGATGCATAGAAAACTTTATGCGGTCTGAGCATTTGCGGCGAGGTCATCGAGGGTATGATGATGCAATAACAATGACGTCATCGGCTTCCACGACTATAGTTATTGAGTAAATTGTTTTCCCCACCCCTATGACAGCGACACCCCTCTCTCCCCTGTTAAATGACTTTTTTACCCCTCTTCTTTAAAATAGCAAGTTATTTCTTTCTTAATTTTATTTTTTTTTCCAATTTTATTTACTTCCTTAATTTTATTTTTTAAAATAAATTTTATTTATTATTTCTTCATCAATTTTTTTAAAAACTTTTTATCCATATTTTACTTTTATTTTTTTTATAAATAATAACCCCTAAAATCTACTATTAAAAAAAACAAAAATTTTAAGATATCGAATCCTCTATCCCAATATCACCTGTCCCCGTGTCCTACTCATTGCCTCAGCCCATCGTCGGCGCACCGTCGAGAGCCTCTGGTCGTCGCCCCGATTAAAACTATATGCTAGGAGGAAGGTGAATGCAGTCGCCATCGACACGATCAACCTCAAAATTCGGTCGGATTTGAGTAAATTTTTCTTAGTCGATGATCTGAGTCCCTGCTTAAATTCGGCTGAATTTCGACATCGATCGTCCTGATAGCAACCCCTGGGTTCACCTTCCCTTAGGGTATAGTTCTGATCGGGATGACGACCAGAAGCTGTCGATAGTGGACTCGAGGCGACGAGTGAGATAGGAGGACAGAGAAAATTGAGGACAAAAGATCCAATCTCATATTACAAATATAAAAAAAGCATAACATTTTTGTTGAGAAAATACTTAAAAAAATAACAAAAAAAATGATATAAAGGTAAATAATATGATGGGACTAAGAAGGAAATGTACGAAAATCTACAACTAAAAAATAAATAAAAAATTATAAATATATAATAACAAAATTAAAAAGAATTAAAATTATAAAAAAATTGATTAAAAAACAAAAATTAATAAAATAAAGCAAAACAAAATGCCCTCTCAATATATATTAATTTCATATATATATATATATATATATATATATATATAATTTTTATTTTGATTCATATTTTTATACTATTTAAATTTTTACAAATAATAACTCTTAAATCTAAGATAAAAAATAAACAAAGATTAAAATATATAATAAAAAAATATTAAAAAATAAAACTGATAAAAAATAAAATTAGTTAGAAAAACAAAACTTAAAAAAATTAAAACAAAAAAAAAACGTGAATAAAAAAACATGAATGAGGAATAAGGAAAAGGATAGAAGGGTAAATATCATTATATTTTTTGGTGGACCCGGGAAAAGGAGGGTGTAGGTAGGGGTGGGAAAAACAGCTCTCCAGACTGTATGGTCCGCTCGCATGTGAACTATAGGGCGAGTCACATTCAACCTATTTTACACATTTTATGGCCGCGTCAATATTTTGACTGTGGCTCTTTCACAGAGGTGGGGGATTCGAAACAAAAATTAAGTTTGAATTGGGAATTTTTAGGTTTGAATCAGATTTAGATCCGAATTTAGATTTTAATGAATTTTTAGAGTTAAATAAAATATTATTTTAAAAATTAAGATACGTTTATGTATATCAATATCAATAATACCAATATTAGTATAATAATAATAGAATATTGGGATAAAAATAAGAAATTATAAGAGAAATAGTAAAAGAAATCATTTTTAATCAGGTAATTTAAGTCGGGTTCAGATTCAGATTTAGGGGGTTTCAGATTGTATTCAGATTTGTATTGAATTCATATTAAGATTTTTTATAATTTTTTAATCTGATTCAAATATGATCTTATCTATCTGAATTGAAACATTCGAATTGACACCCCTAATAAATGTGATATAGTGATAAAATATTTAAAAGAATAAACAAAAAAAATCAGAATTTGAATCTTAATGAAAATGAATATTCTTAATGTTAACCTCTAAAAATATATATAAACTATGTTTCGGATTTATTCGGTAGGTGGATTAGAAGAGAAGATAGTCCATCTTCACGAAATTTAGATTGAATTATTATAAATAAATAAATAAATATTTTGACTCTGCATCCGATGCTTACAATTTTGATGGAAAAGAAATTGTAACAATTGAAATTTAATATTTGTACTTAGTCTTTCAATTTTGTATTTTAGTCGATTCAAACGGTCAACAAATTTGTTCTCCCTTTAATCTTGTTTTACCAAATATGTACACTTTCATAGGAAGTTTCCAAGAAAAAATGAAACATGAGAAGCTTGAAAACAATATATTTTTTTTTCACTCATATCATCAAATGATACTTCTTCTTTTTTTAAATTATCAAAATAACATTCCAAATGTAATTTTATTAACTAAAATCCCTTTTCACTCTAGTTTAAAGTTGCTTTGATAAAAATAATTTCATGATAATTATTTTCTTTTACTTTTATTTTATTTTCTAATTATTGTATTAAAAATAATTTAAAATAAAAAAGAGTTGGAGCTATTTTGATTAAACCAACTTAAATTGGAGCTATTTTATTGAAAGCAGCTAAAAAAGGATATTTTAGATAGAGTAAAATAATATTTAATTTTCTTTTTATTTTTCAAGAATATATATATATATATATAGAAAAGATTACCAAGAGTCTGGGCTTCCAGGCCCAAGTCTATGACCACCTTCACATTTTATAAATAAGAGATTGGGGAATCACAAGATTAAAAAAGGAAAAAGGAAAAAAATTGTTAGGTGAGCTTGATCTCTAAAGTTTGTTGGATATGCAATCTAACCGCCCATAGAATTTTAAGGGACATGGCCTACTAAGGGCCCACTAAATTTATTGATTCTGAAAGTATGACATTATTAAGTGGTTGCCTTCTTTACTAAATATTAGTAGGTAAAACTTAAAAAGATGTTTCCTTTTAAAAATCATTAAAGGAATACTCTTGTTTTAAGTGTTCATTGAAAGAGATTTTGTGTTCTCTAAATTATATCTTTTTTTTTTGTCAGTGTTATAAGTATTAGGGTGGTAAACGGTCAAGTTGAATCAAACTTTATAGTATTCAAGTTTGTTTAATAAAGTAATCGAGCCAATCGGGTTGAGCACAAAATGAAGCAAGCAAATGATTGTTCAAACTTGATTTGATTCATTTTTTTAGGAGCTTGAACTTGGTTCAAGCTAGGTTTGAGCTTGATTTATTTAGATATTATCGAACTCTTAATTCAAGCTTTTTTGATTGTTTAAAATTTACATTTTAAACTTGTTTGATTAATTATTGAATTTGATAATACAAATTTGTTTATTCATTTTGAAATTTTATTTTCCTTTATTTAGCATGTTGATAAAATTTTTATTGATAAACATTGTTTACAAACGTTATTCACGAATATTAAGGAGCTGAACATATGTGTTCAAATTTATTTATTTAGTTTCACAAGTTATTCAAGTTTGTTCATTTAATAAATCTTGTATGTATTGAACTAATATAAATAAGTTTTTACCAAGTTAAAAACTAAATTTATTCATAAATGTTTGATTCATTTACCACTCTAATAATTATGAGTACATCCACCTATCCAACCACTCGAGCTACCTGAACTACTTAAATATCCAAGCCATTAAAACATATTTAAAATCTTAAAAAATAAATCATATTTTATAGAGTTTTAAAATAACTATTGTTTTATTAAAATAATATTATTATTTTTAAATCACAATAATCTAAATAGAGGTTGGAATAAAATATTAGAGGACAAGCTCAAGAGAGTTTAAGCAATAAATTAATTTTGATTTGAATTGAATTTAGTAAAGTTAATTCTAGGAATGAATTTTTATCAAAACTCAATAATAGTTATATTAGTTTTAGAAATTTTGAAGATGGTTAATCATAAGAGTTTTTTTTTTTTTATATAATCAAGGTATTTGGACCTTCGATCGAACTAGTCCTAGAGATAGACAATCCGACCTTATAGACAAACCACTAGGTAAATTTGAAAGTACAAACAATTCCTCATCCAACAATCAATATCTTAGATCTTTCATTCTACTGGAGGAATAGTCCTGCAATGTGTCATAATTGAGATTCAAATCATGGATATTTAAGAAACTACGTGAGTACCTTGTCGTTGCACTATCCCAAGGAGCAGAGTCATGAGAGTTTTAGAAAAATCTAAGTGTTGTTGTTGAGTAAACATGATCACTTTAAATTTATCATTGACTTTTTAATAAAATTATACAAGGTTAAGTTTTTTCTCTCAAAAACTCACAATAGGTTAAATAAGGTGTGGAACCTGTTGGTGCAATACCCCTTAGGTCAAGGTTGACCTGGTTAACCAAGTTTGAGTCTTGGTTTGGGTTTCGATGTTTGACAACATATTGAGTTTAGATGACATGGACAATGCAGGTGCAGTTGTTCATTTGGGGAGATTGTTGATACAATTTCCGTTTGGTCAAGGTTGACCCGTTGAGATGTGAAGGAGAGTCAAGTAGGTCAAAGTTAACCGGATACTTGACTGGAAAGTCCTGGTGAGTGAAGCTAGGCAGAAGTAAAGTCCTAGTGAGTGAAGTTAGGCAGAAGTGAAAATCCTAGTGAGTGAAGCTAGGTGAAAATCCTGGTGAGTGAAGCCAGGTGAAAATCCTAGTGAGTGAAACTAGGTGAAAGTCCTGGTGAGTGAAGCCAGGTAGTTGGAAAGTCCTAGTGAGTGAAGCTAGGCAAATGGAAATCCTAGTGAGTGAAGCTAGATGAAAGTCCTGGTGAGTGAAGCCAGACAGTTGGAAAGTCCTAGTGAGTGAAGCTAGGCAAATGAAAATCCTAGTAAGTGAAGCTAGGTGAAAGTCCTAGTGAGTGAAGCTAGGCAAATGGAAATCCTAGTGAGTGAAGCTAGGTGAAAGTCCTGGTGAGTGAAGCCAGGCAAGGGAAATTCAGATAGGTTAAGGTTGACCAGACATTTGGTGAAAGTCCAAGTAGGTCAAAGGGATTGACCGGATACTTGGCACGAGGAGAAAAGTCCAAGTGGGTCAAAGGGATTGACCGGACACTTGGTGAGGAAGTTCTAGCAGGTCAAGGGGAGGAGTCCGCTCGGGGAGCTTTCCCCTTCCTGTCATCCCGCCTTGGCATTTCATCTGAAGAAGATCCTCTATCTCTTCGGGCTGGTATGACTTCAGGGGTGCGAAATAAGGCCCGGTGGAATGCGATGGTGGCCTGAGGTGCTTCCGCTCGGCCACCTGACGCAGATGTTGCTTGTTGCTCCGGCCGCTCGGCCGCGGCTTTCTGTTTTTACTCCACAAGTTTGGCGGCCCTCATCTCGACCAGAGCGTCGAGTTCTTCTGTTGAAAGCGCCACCGTGTGTTGTCGTCCAGCCTCGTCCATTGTTCTTGTTCGAATGCAGGTGCGTTCCCACAGACGGCGCCAAATTGATCCTGTTCGAACCAAGAGTCAACGAACGCTGGGGATGCGGCGCTCCCTGCTGGATCCTCGAGTGCTCCGGTGAACCTGCAGCAAAACCGAGCCGGGAGGGGTGTCCCGGCGATGACCCTCCGACGCTCAAGTCAGGTAAGCTACGATGAACAAAGTGGCTTCCAAAATCTCAGAATACGTACCTCACCGGCGAAACCTGAGGTTCTTTATATAGAGCTATGAAGGGTCTGGGAACGCGTACCTAGGTGCATACGTGTCTTCTGTCCTTTCCTAGGTATGCGGCTGTCAGAAAGCTTACCTGTCCTTTCCTAGGTATGTGGCTGTCAGAAAACTTACCTGACCCATATCGCTACAATCAAAGCATGCCCTCGATGGGACAGCAGAATCCCTTGTCACAAGATTTGGAGCATGACACACACGTGAAACCTACCGGTTGTCAGAGGAGAAATCCTCGGGTCTTTTTCCTTGCTCCAAACTTGTCGTCCGAGCGGACAACTCCCTCAACATCCGATCGGACATACGCAGTGGTTTACCTGTGCTGTGTGGAGACTAATAAACAGGGGCGCTTTATGACTGTGGCCGGTCAAAAGGTCAGCTCGGTCCGTGACCTTTTTAACTGAGCGTCGGAACCCCGATTTGACAGGGTGTCCTCCAACCATAAGTGCGAGCCGGCCGGACCCATCCGGGTATTCGATTCCATCGGCCGGCCGGCAGTCCGGTCGGGCCGGCCGTCTACGGTCGTCCGTCCGGTCGGACCACACTCTCCTCGGATGGGCGGCTGCTCCGGTGACTTTCACTTGGCGTTGACTTTGCAAGAAGGGGGGGCCCGCTCTTACTACCGGATCAGATCCCGTTAGTCAAAATTGTATGTCTCTCATCATGTTGTGTTTCTTGAGCATATTCCATTCTTTTCTATTTCAGTTAGTTTGCATAATATGACAAAGTCAGATTTACTTTGTATTGATCCTTTTAATACTGACACTGAGGAAGTTTTACCCACAGCTCCTACTGGTAGCTCAATTGAATCTGGTACTTTGGTTCCTGAGATATCCGTTCCACATGCTCCTCCTTCTGCCACTACCCAATCATCTCCTGAGGTTACGGATGATCCTTCTCTCCACCGTCGTCGATCCACTCGTATTCGTAAGTCTACTAAACTGCCAGATTTTTTTATTCTCATTCTTTTGCTTCATTTGTTGCATTTATTCATTGTCTTTCTGAGCCTGTATCCTATAGAAAAGCTATTTATAATCCACTTTGACAAAGTACTATGGTTGAGGAACTAACTGCTTTGCATCAAACTCATACATGAGATTTGGTTCCGTTGCCACTAGGAAAATACACTATTAGTTATCGTTGGATATATAAGATCAAAACTAAATCTGATGAATCTATCGAGCGATACAAAGTTCTTCTTATTACCAAAAGTTATTTTCAGGAGTATGACATGAATTATGAGAAAATATTTGCTCCTGTTGCAAAAATGATGACTGTTCGTACTCTGATTGCTTTTGCTTCTATTCGTCGATAGAGAATATCTTAGATGGATGTCAAGAATGTAGGGGGATCGGTGGCCGTCTTGAAGGGGGGTTGGATAGACGTCACCCCCAAATACTCGCTTCCTACGTATTCGTTAGTGCACAGCGAAAAACAAAGAATACAACCACGAATACAAATATGAAAGATAAATACAAAGGAAGAGATGCAAACCGCTAACACGTTCGTTTACGTGGTTCAGAGATAATTTTCTCCTACTCCACGGCGTGTCCCTAAGGTGGACGATCCCTTAATTCGTCGGTGGATTAGTTCCCGGCAAACTCCGGCTAGCTCAACCTCCTTGTGGGTGGAGAAACCTCACCACAACTCCAACCAAAACCTCTTGGCACACAAAGATCACTTGAGCACAAAAGACTACTAATTAGACTTTAACCAAGTCCAATTTCGTTAGAGATAACAAAGCTTTCAAGACTTGGTTATATAGGCCGCGACTTGAAAACCCCGCCTACCAGTCGACTGCCCTCTGTGGAAATTCGACCGTTACATCCCAACGGCTCGATACCAGTCGACTACTAAAACTAGCAGTCGGCTGCTCCACACTGACCGAATAAAAAGAAGTATTCTGTTAGCTCCCAGTCGACTGCACGGTCGACTACACCAGTCGACTGCTAAAACATGCAATCGATTGCTACAGTATTGCTACAGTGATTGCTATAATACTGCTATAGTGATTGCTACAGTAAAACCATATATTTAAGAATTTTACTCCGAGTACAATCTCTCAGCACTCGGACCCTCACCCTACTCACTTGACGCTTCTTTACAACCTTGACCTCTTGCCTTCAAACCTACTTCCTTTGGCTCTCGTCCCTCGGATAAATTCAAGCCCGCGGCTCGTCCCCAATGTCATCCTTCGCGTATGTCTCGAAGTCGCTTCCCTCGACCCTTGTCCTCGCTGCCTTGTCCACGATTCCTCGGATGCTCCATCCTTCACCCGACTCGAAGCCGTCAACCTGAGTCACATGTGTATCCTGCAATCCTGCATAACTCAAGTACATATATCAAATAACAAGGGTGAACCTAACTTAAACCCTTTGCCCAAACACCAAAACACATGGTCTCACGGACTATTGGGATTGCTCCAACAATCTCCCCCTTTTTGATGTTTGGCAATACGTTTAAGTTAGGGAAAACAAATAGCAAATAAACATGCTAAATAACAAATGGACTTACGTGGCTAAGGCTACACACTTGGACTTACACCTCCGAATGGACTTATGTTGCCAAAGCTATACACTTGGACTTACATGGCCGAAACAAAATGTAACATGCATCGGAACCTATCCCAAGGCTCCCCCTACACCTATGCTCCCCAATGAGCTAGGATTTTACCACAGGATTTTTTAAGAACCTATCGCAAGGCTCCCCCTACGTAAAGGCACTTTCAAGTTTTCCCAACTAAACCTTACTTCTCTCCCTTTGCCTAACATCCAAAAAGTTCTCTAACAATATTTCAATTGTTGAAAACTTATCATCAAAATTGACCCTAAACTCATGTATTCATCCCTCCATGGATCTCATACACCTACGCGAGCTGACACGGTCAAAATCTAGTGCTGAAAACAGTTTCAGACTGGTATCAGTCGACTACAACAAGTACCAGTCGACTGCTCTAACTAAAACGAGCTTACAGAACCATTCTGTGCTCAAAAATACTGTTACCAGTCGACTGCTAACTATACCAGTCGACTGGTACACTATTCATGTAAAAATGAATCTTTTCTGGCCAACTTCAAAAATGCGCCAGAAATTCCACAGACCTCCAAATATTCTCAAATTTTATGGAGAGGTATATTTTATCAATCTCTACTTGGGAAAAAATATATATAAAAATATATTTATCACAAATCCTAAGATTGATACAAAACATAAAACTAGCTAAAAAGTTCAATTGAACTTTGACCTAAAGTCCTAGTTTTGGCTTCCTCTTGATGTATTTGCCCATACTAGACCACAATGCGTCCCTAGCATTAGTTTATATGACATCTATACATCCAAAACCAATTATTATGCTATATGACCCCAATGTCATATTTTCAAGCATGAAACACAACCCATGTGTGCCAATTCCCTAGGTTTGAGACTCAAGTCCGTCTCCAAACCACTTGGCACATTCCATGACCTAGCCTAGACTCCCAAGTAAAACCCACTTGAGATCCATTGGCCATGGGCCCCAAATTGATTCTTAGAGCTCCCCCTAGAGCCCTTAGCCTTAGCCACCTCCCTAGGTGACTCATCCACAATAGCTAGGTCACATTGGTGCACCTCCGGTGACACTTGGCCTACAAACCTAACTTTCTTAACCTTGGACACCTTGTCCTTGGTTAATTTCTCTTTACCATTAAATGACTTTCTCTTGCCATTTATTGACTTCTCCTTGCTATAATCATATGCAACCCTAGCATACGACTTTCCCTTAGCCTTTGAGACACTAGATCGGTATCCCAAACTCGATCTATCATTGTTGGGTTTTTGGCTACGCAACACCATACCTAAACCCTTAGATCCAACATTAAATCTTTCTAGGGTTTTCTCCAAACGATCAAGCTTTGCCTTCCAAGCTTGATTTCCCCTTTCTAGGTTCATAAACCTAGAGTCAACATGTCCACCATGGATATTCCTAGATCTACCCATTTTTCTAGGCATATGTCTCCCATTCTTGGGATTTATGCCTTGGGTCTCCTTAGGTCTAACGTTTCTAGATTTATCATGAATGGGTACCTTAGGGTTTTGATCTACCTTAACTCTACTTCTATCATGATATCTAAAACCGAAGTTATGCATGGGCAAATAATAAGAATTATTTCTAACATGAATGGAGGAGTTTAAATTTGAATTAAACTTCAAGTTAGGATATACCTCCCTTACCCTTGAAGCTCCCCCTTGATTTAAGCTCCTCTTCTTCTTCTCACACTTCTTTAAATGCACAAGCTTCTTGATCTCCCTCTTCTTTGGACATTTTGTGTGGTAGTGTCCCTTCTCCCCACATGTGAATCATACGATGCACATTCTCCTTCTTTGGGCTTCTTCATTCCTACAACCCTTGTTAGTGTTTAAATTAACTTGAACGAGTTTAGGATTTACCTTCTTCTTACCCATTGGACACCTACTCTTGTAATGTCCATTCTCATTACACCCGAAGCAAATTATGTGGTCCTTTGACTTCACTTCGATGGAGGTGCTTGCTAGATTGACCACTTCCAAGACCTCTTCTTCTTCTTCACTTGCCTTGTAATTTTCTTCAATTCTTGAGGATGTAGATGATGCCTCATCTTCCTTCTCCTCCTAGGATGTTGAGCATGACTCAACTTCCGTTTGCTTCACCTCAACTTGAGCAATTAAACTCATCTCCTTGGGTTCTTCTTCTTCTTCTGTAGGTTTAGGTTCTTCCCCTAGAACCATCTAATTCACTTTGCTCCACAAATTGTAGGCATTCTCGTATTTACCTACACGACTCATCATGTCATTAGGTAAAATATCAATTAACGTAGATATTACCTCATCATTTGCCTTTGATCGTGAGGTTTGCTCCTCTGTCCAATGACGTGGTCAGAGTCTCTTCACTTTCTTGTCTCTTGGGACTTCGAACGGGTCCTTGATCACCATCATGGTGTCTCAATCCGTGTCGAAGAAGACTTCCATCTTCATCATCCAAAATGTGATGTCCCCAAGGCTTCCTCCTTCAAACTTTGGAGGTTCAATCAAGCCAGTCATCTTCTTGTAGTTGCTCTTCTCGACGATTAGTCCGGTGAAGTGTGAACCACGCTCTGATACCACTTGTAGAGTATGAGAAGGACCTTAAATGCACTTTAACAGAAGATTAGAATGACATCAGAGATGGATCCCGACAGTCCACTCTGTCGCTTAAATAATGATTTGCTTAAGGTATTATACTAGAATGAAGAAAAAGAGCTTAGTAGTGACGAAGAGGCTCCAGAATCCGGAGTCCTTTGCCATTACCTTCTTTAAGGTTTATATAGTTGTCATAATAGCATCCTTACGTCAAACATTGTGTTGTGTTCTCCTTCATCATCCTCGTATTAGCAAGTGAGGGGATCATATCTAATAGTTGTTAGTTGCATCTTCATTCACCAAATACCACGTATTTGAAAGAGGGCACCAGATCTGACATTCCCTTAATCGCTTTTCCATCCATTCGATGTCGCGTATTTTGGAATATTCATGGAGAAATGGTCTCATTGAGGAGGCAGTTACACTACCTCCATGTCTACATATCCCTCATGTGCTTTTAGGCCGCGTGGGGTGTGTGCTTGATCTGAGGCTAAGGAGATGAGGAAATGGTGTTGATGTTGAATGACTTTGAGAATAAATGAAGTCGGGATTCAATGCTAAGGCAGGATGATGTTGGATCTAAGGACGAGATAGAGAGTATGTCGGTGACAGAGGTCTTGGACGATGTCGGCGATCAAGACTGAGACACATGGATGATACTAAGATATGAAGTGAGGCATGGATGATTTAATTTTGAAATAAGGAGAACGTGAATCATCGAGAATGAGACAGAGGAGATGTTTAGATTTAAGATTAAGTCCAACAAGCCCCCCAATTAAAAAAATTTTATATAGGTAAAGCCCAATAATTAATTATCATCAAAAACAAATTCTACACTTCAATCGTTCAGTTCATTATTTCTATCTTTTCAGCTTCTTTGACCTTCACCAAATCGTGTTATCTTAGGTTGTCTTTCTCTTAACTTCATATGCATAATTAATTACTATTTTTTTCCTTTTACTTTCCTTTTTTCCTTTTCCTGTTGCTTTTCTTTTTCTTTTTGATTTATGTTTTCGTATTGTTTTTTACTTATTCTTTCTTTCAATAATAGTTTTCAGTCTTCTACTTGAAAATTAATCTTCAGCTGTCTTTAGGTATGTAATTATGAATTTATATTTTATCATTTTAGGACCAAAATGCTTGATATTTTGTTCGTGTGTTTATGTATATGTGTGTTTTTTTTAATTTTTTGTTGAGGTTGATAAATTATTTTCCTCTCATTTGTGTTCAATTATGGAAGATGAAATAGTTGATTTGATATCATTAGGAGAACTTTAGATTTGATTTATGCTGTAAGTAATTTTTATTTAACATTTTTTAAATTGTTTTTTTTTTATGTTTGTAATGATAGGTATATTTACAAATCAACGAATATTTCTCTCAAAAAGATAATGATCAATCAACCAATAATCCAAGTGTTCCAAATGATCCTTATCCTTCAAACCCAAAGTCTACATTGGAAACAAAAAAAAAAAACGAAACTTGATCATGAAGTGATAGATATAATAGAAAGCAATAACCCATATTACGAGCAAGATCTTGAAAAACAAATTGCAATTTGGCAATGTCCATGTGATAAACAAGATGAGATTAAAAGAAAATATGTTGATATGTGACCGTATCAACCTATTTATAAATATTCTTTTGTTGATTTTAAGCAACAAAGACGCTAGTTTTCAATCTTCTTGGTTTATACAATTTTCATGGCCTGAGTTTTCTGAATCAAAGGAAAGTACATTTTGTTTCCCCTGCTATTTCTGTGACATTTCATATTCACAACTAAATAAATTGATTGTTAAAGGATTAAAAATTGGAAAAGAGTGAATTGTCAAAAATGTTCATTGAAAAGACATGAAGGAGAAATTAATTCACTCATAGTGATGCTATAAAAAATGAGAGAGTTTGAAAAATATTTCTCAGCATATTGATAGAAAAATAATTCATGAGTAAAAAAAGTGGTAAAGCAAAATCGATTGCTTTTAAAGACTTCCATAAGAGCTGTGTGGTGGCTAGCATTGTAATGTTGTGCATTTAGAGGACATGATGAGTCATCCAACTCTCACCGCCGAGGCAATTTTCTAGAATTGGTCAATTTTCAATAAGAGTTATGCAAAAAAAAAATGATGATATTATTTTGTCTAAAGCAGCTAAAAATGTCAAATATATAGCACCATCAATTCAACCGAAGATATTATAAATTATTTTTAATCTTGTATGAAGTAAAATTCGTGACGAAATTAGAGATACTAAGTTTTGTATTCTTGTTGATGAAGTAACTAATGAATCCCATAAAATACAAATGACTATTGTTTTACGATATGTAGATGGTGATGGATTGTTAGGGAGCACTTTATGGAAGTTGTTGCTGTTGATGACACAAACTCTATGGCTTTGAAAACACAAATTTGTAACATACTATAACACCATAAACTTTTGGTGGAAAACATGCGAGGTCAAGGGTATAATGATAATAATAATATAAGGGGAGAATGGAATGTGTTACAAGTTTTGTTTCTCAAAGATTGTCTATATGTCTATTATGTTCATTGTTTTGTTCATCGACTTCAAATTATCGTAGTTGTAGCAGCTAAAGAGGTATTAGATGTATGACTATTTTTTTTTAAAATTAACTTCTATTGTCAATTTGTGACTATTTCTTCAAAATGATGTGACCAATTACAATCAATTAGGGAAGATGAAATAGTTGATTTGATAGTATTATGAGAACTTGAGACTAGTAGTGAGTTTAATCAAGCTTGTGCTTTATAACGTCCTGGGTTTACTCGTTAGAATTCACATTATATCGTTGGCAGAGTTATTGAATTATTTCATTCAATTTATACACTTGAAAATCTTATGGAGAATGGATCAAACTTTAGTATACTTGCAGAGTCTAAAGGTTTATATATTGGATGATGACATTTGAATTTGTTTTCATATTGTTATTGATGCATAGAATTTTGGAAATATTAGATGTGTTATGACAGGCATTGCAACGAAAAAAATCAAGATATTTTGAATGCAATAAAGCTAGTGCCAACTACAAAATTACTTTTCCAAAAAATGTAAAATGATGAATGGGAGGATTTTATATGGATTGTAAATAATTTTGTAGTGTTCATGATATTAAAATGTCTAATATTTATCTAATCCATATCTCTAAGGTACTAAACGTTCTTGTCAGTAAATCTCTAAGGTACTAAACGTTCTTGTCAGTAAATAAATCATTTCATATTTCACATTAGCAGAGTATTATCATTTTTATGTATTCAATGATGTAGTTGGCAAATAATTGATGGATTGATGGAGTAGAACAACTGCTTTACTGAAAAATCAATGGGGCTTCTCACTTTGTGTGACACCTTGAATCCTTGTAATGGATTCAAATAATTTTCTGAGAGTGTTATTTGTTCTTTGGTTAATTAATAAGTTTTATTCCTATGATTTTTTTTTGAAGATGACATGAAATATTTGAGAAGTCAATTGAATCATTACAAGTTTGATGTTTTTGAGGATCCATGATTTAAAAATATTGATTCTCTTTCTAAATTACTAATCGGAACAAAGAAATCAAAGATTTACTTCATGATTGATAGGTTAGTTCGTTTAATTTTAACTCTTTTGATTTCTATAGCAAACGGTATAAAAATCATTTTCAGAAATGAAACTTCTTATGACCCAGCTTTACAAAAAAAAAAAAAAAATGAGTAAGAATATCTTAACACTGCTATGATTTTATATATTGAGAGAAAAAATTGTTCATGATATTAATTTAGAATATATATTTGATAAGTTTCATCGTTTGTAAAACTGCATATTACATCTGAAGTAGTATGTATAATTTTGTTGATGTAACTTGCGATTATTTTGAAAGAAAGGTTTTAGATTTTTTAGATTTTTTTATATATTTTTAATTCTTTATAATTTATGTATAGACCCCATGTCTAAATATGAGATTGAGACCGAATGATATATCGAGGCCGCCTCCTCCTCCTCCTCCTCCTCCGATCCCCTCTCCGCTGCAGCGATCTCCATAATGGAAGCGTGGTGGGAGACGGGGAAAAGTAAAGCGCATGTGGGACGGTGGGAGAATCATGACTTATACAGTAGCAAGAGGACGTTTGATGCATAGAAAACTTTATGCGGTCTGAGCATTTGCGGCGAGGTCATCGAGGGTATGATGATGCAATAACAATGACGTCATCGGCTTCCACAACTATAGTTATTGAGTAAATTCTCTTCCCCACCCCTATGACAGCACACCCCTCTCTCCCCTGTTAAATGACTTTTTTACCCCTCTTCTTTAAAATAGCAAGTTACTTCTTTCTTAATTTTATTTTTTTTCCAATTTTATTTACTTCTTTAGTTTTATTTTTTAAAATAAATTTTATTTATTATTTTTTCATCAATTTTTTTTAAAACTTTTTATCCATATTTTACTTTTATTTTTTTTATAAATAATAACCCCTAAAATCTACTATTAAAAAAAACAAAAATTTTAAAATATCGAATCCTCTATCCCAATATCACCTGTCCCCGTGTCCTACTCATTGCCTCAGCCCATCGTCGGCGCACCGTCGACAGCCTCTGGTCGTCGCCCCGATTAAAACTATATCCTAGGAGGAAGGTGAATGCAGTCGCCATCGACTCGATCAACCCCGAAATTCAGTCGGATTTGAGTAAACTTTTCTTCGTCGACGATCTGAGTCCCTGCTTAAATTCGACCGAATTTCGACGTCGATCGCCCTGATATCAACCCCTGGATTCACCTTCCCTTAGGGTATAGTTCTGGTCGGAGTGACGACCAAAAGCTGTCGGTAGTGGACTCGAGGCGACGAGTGAGATAGGAGGACAGAGAAAATTGAGGACAAAAGATCCAATCTCATATTACAAATATAAAAAAAAACATAACATATTTGTTGAGAAAATACTTTAAAAAAATAAAAAAAAAATGATATAAAGGTAAATAATATGATGGGACTAGGAAGAAAGTGGGTACGAAAATCTACGACTAAAAAATAAATAAAAAATTATAAATATATAATAACAAAATTAAAAAGAATTAAAATTATAAAAAAATTGATTAAAAAACAAAAATTAATAAAATAAAGCAAAACAAAATGCCCTCTCAATATATATTAATTTCATATATATATATATATATATATATATATATATATATATATAATTTTTATTTTGATTCATATTTTTATACTATTTAAATTTTTACAAATAATAACTCTTAAATCTAAGATAAAAAATAAACAAAGATTAAAATATATAATAAAAAAATATTAAAAAATAAAACTGATAAAAAATAAAATTAGTTAGAAAAACAAAACTTAAAAAATTAAAACAAAAAAAAAAACGTGAATAAAAAAACATGAATGAGGAATAAGGAAAAGGATAGAAGGGTAAATATCATTATATTTTATGGTGGACCCGGGAAGAGGAGGGTGTAGGTAGGGGTGGGAAAAACAGCTCTCCAGAGCAATTAAGCCAATGGAGGTGACTGTGTGGTCCGCTCGCATGTGGACTATAGGGCGGGTCACATTCAACCTATTTTACATATTTTATGACCGCGTCAATATTTTGACTGTGGCTCTTTCACGGAGGTGGGGGATTCGAAACAAAAATTAAGTTTGAATTGGGAATTTTTAGGTTTGAATCAGATTTAGATCCGAATTTAGATTTTAATGAATTTTTAGAGTTAAATAAAATATTATTTTAAAAATTAAGATACGTTTATGTATATCAATATCAATAATACCAATATTAGTATGATAATAATAGAATATTGGGATAAAAGTAAGAAATTATAAGAGAAATAGTAAAAGAAATCATTTTTAATCAGGTAATTTAAGTCGGGTTCAGATTCAGATTTAGGGGGTTTCAGATTATATTCAGATTTGGATTGAATTCATATTAAGATTTTTTATAATTTTTTAATCTGATTCAAATATGATCTTATCTATCTGAATTGAAACATTCGAATTGACACCCCTAATAAATGTGATATAGTGATAAAATATTTAAAAGAATAAACAAAAAAAATCAGAATTTGAATCTTAATGAAAATGAATATTGTTAATGTTAACCTCTAGAAATATATATAAACTATGTTTCGGATTTATTCGGTAGGTGGATTAGAAGAGAAGATAGTCCATCTTCACGAAATTTAGATTGAATTATTATAAATAAATAAATAAATATTTTGACTCTGCATCCGATGCTTACAATTTTGATGGAAAAGAAATTGTAACAATTGAAATTTAATATTTGTACTTAGTCTTTCAATTTTGTATTTTAGTCGATTCAAACGGTCAACAAGTTTGTTCTCCCTTTAATCTTTTTTTACACTTTCATAGGAAGTTTCCAAGAAAAAATGAAACATGAGAAGCTTGAAAACAATATATTTTTTTTTCACTCATATCATCAAATGATACTTCTTTTTTTTTTAAATTATCAAAATAACATTCCAAATGTAATTTTATTAACTAAAATCCCTTTTCACTCTAGTTTAAAGTTGCTTTGATAAAAATAATTTCATGATAATTATTTTCTTTTACTTTTATTTTATTTTCTAATTATTGTATTAAAAATAATTTAAAATAAAAAAGAGTTGGAGCTATTTTGATTAAACCAACTTAAATTGGAGCTATTTTATTGAAAGCAGCTAAAAAAGGATATTTTAGATAGAGTAAAATAATATTTAATTTTCTTTTTATTTTTCAAGAATATATATATATATATAGAGAGAGAAAAGATTACCAAGAGTCTGGGCTTCCAGGCCCAAGTCTATGACCACCTCCACATTTTATAAATAAGAGATTGGGGAATCACAAGATTAAAAAAGGAAAAAGGAAAAAACTTGTTAGGTGAGCTTGATCTCTAAAGTTTGTTGGATATGCAATCTAACCGCCCATAGAATTTTAAGGGACATGGCCTACTAAGGGCCCACTAAATTTATTGATTCTGAAAGTATGACATTATTAAGTGGTTGCCTTCTTTACTAAATATTAGTAGGTAAAACTTAAAAGGATGTTTCCTTTTTAAAATCATTAAAGGAATACTCTTGTTTTAAGTGTTCATTGAAAGAGATTTTGTGTTCTCTAAATTATATCTTTTTTTTTTGTCAGTGTTATAAGTATTAGGGTGGTAAACGGGTCAAGTTGAACCAAACTTTATAGTATTCAAGTTTGTTTAATAAAGTAATCGAGCCAATCGGGTTGAGCCCAAAATGAACCAAGCAAATGGTTGTTCAAACTTGACTTGATTCATTTTTTTAGGAGCTTGAACTTGGTTCAAGCTAGGTTTGAGCTTGAACTTGGTTCAAGCTAGGTTTGAGCTTGATTTTTTTAGATATTATCGAACTCTTAATTCAAGCTTTTTTTGATTGTTTAAAATTTACATTTTAAACTTGTTTGATTAATTATTGAATTTGATAATACAAATTTGTTTATTCATTTTGAAACTTTATTTTCCTTTATTTAGCATGCTGATAAAATTTTTATTGATAAACATTGTTTATAAACGTTCACGAATATTAAAAAGCTGAACATATGTGTTCAAGTTTATTTATTTAGTTTCACAAGTTATTCAAGTTTGTTCATTTAATAAATCTTGTATGTATTGAACTAATATAAATAAGTTTTTACTAAGCTAAAAACTAAATTTATTCATAAACGTTTGATTCATTTACCACTCTAATAATTATGAGTACATCCACCTATCCAACCACTCGAGCTACCCGAACTACTTAAATATCCAAGCCATTAAAACATATTTAAAATCTTAAAAAATAAATCATATTTTATAGAGTTTTAAAATAACTATTGTTTTATTAAAACAATATTATTATTTTTAAATCACAATAATCTAAATAGAGGTTGGAATAAAATATTAGAGGACAAGCTCAAGAGAGTTTAAGCAATAAATTAATTTTGATTTGAATTGAATTTAATAAAGTTAATTCTAGGAATGAATTTTTATCAAAACTCAATAATAGTTATATTAGTTTTAGAAATTTTGAAGATGATTAATCATAAGAGTTTTTTTTTATATAATCAAGGCATTTGGACCTTCGATCGAACTAGTCCTAGAGCTAGACAATCCGACCTTACAGACCAACCACCAGGCAAATTTGAAAGTACAAACAACTCCTCATCCAACAATCAATATCTTAGATTTTTCATTCTATTAGAGGAATAGTCCTGCAATGTGTCATAATTGAGATTCAAATCATGGATATTTAAGAAACTACGTGAGTACCTTGTCGTTGCACAATCCCAAGGAGCAGAGTCATAAGAGTTTTAGAAAAATCTAAGTGTTGTTGTTGAGTAAACATGATCACTTTAAATTTATCATTGACTTTTTAATAAAATTATACAAGGTTAAGTTTTTTCTCTAAAAAACTCACAATAGGTTAAATAAGGTGTGGAACCAAAGTTGGAGAATACTAAAAAAAGGTCTCTTTAATGTTGGGACCAATATGAGCTAGAGGAGAGTGAATAGCTCTTCTCGCATTGATAGATTACAGAGTAGAAACTTGAAGCAAATCGACAACACAACGCAAATATGGTTAGTTTTACTTGATTCACAATCTTCCAAAGTTGTTACATCTAAAGCTTAGTCCTAATGATTTACCACCACTAAATCTTTTCTTTCTTGAATACATTTTAGATGTGGATAACCCTCTTACAACCTCATTCTTGTAACAAATACAAGTAATATAAAAATATGAAAGTAAATACAATGAAAGTAAACTACTTTACAAGAATTTAACTTTTGATCATTGTTGGTTGATTTAGGATGCCTCTTGTTAGTATGAAAATTCAATAGCATTTTATCCTCAAACCTTCAAGAATTGATGTTTTCAATTTTCCTTCAAACACTCTTTTATAGGGTTACTGTCAGGTTGATTTTTATCATCAGTTGACTGATCTTACCTATCAATCAACTGCTCAGTCAAATCCGACTGTTGCAACTGCAGAACAACTCTTTCCAACTCAATTTGACTATCATCAATCGAAAGAAAAGCAACCAGTCGAGTTTCTAGTTGATTTCTAACCTTTTATTGGTTGTTATAGTGCCAATAGATTGATGAGTTTTATCAATCGATTGTTGGTACTATAGCAAAAATACTATAGTAGAAACACTAAACCATGACACTGTAGCAAACATCGATACTATAGTAACCATAAAACTCCTCAAACCCAAATTTCAGAGTTTAAAGTCTATCAGGCAATCGATATACCCTATTAACTGACTGATACTTCTGTTTCAACTTTACCAACTTGAATTATGATCTTGTCTTACATTTAGTTGACTTCAATCTACTTAGAACTTTCTTTGTCTGACATCTAATCAACTTTAAATTGTCTGGACTTCTAGTTACCTAGTATCTTGTCAACCTTAACTTGGCAATACTTTATCATTACTAAACATCCAGTCAATCATAACTTGTCATGACTTTGTCATTGCTAAACATCCAATTCTCTTTAATTTATTTGGACTTCTTATCTCATGCCTAACATCTGATCCTTTCTGACCTGTTAAGATTTCCTTTATTACTAAGTATTCGATCCTCCATGACCCACTCGTACTTCATTAACAGCTAAGTATTCGGTTAATAGTGATCCACTTGGACTTCTCACCTCATGATAACTAATTATTGGATTTCTGGCATCTATTATATCCGTTGTAATCCACTTTGACTTTTCTCTTGCCAATTTTTTATTCGACTTTCGACTACTAAGTGTCTTATCAATTGTGACCCACTTCAACCTTTCTACTGTTAAGTATCTGGTCAACCTTGACCTATTAGACATCTCACTCAGTCAACTAATATATTGATCAAATATTGAAACTCAACTAAAGTTAACTCGGGCTTGGTCAACCGAGCTTGGTCAACCTAATCGACCTTGACTAGAGATTAATTGCATCAACAAATAATACATTGATATTTATTTGTATTAAATATGATAAATTTGAGTCCATTAGTGAGTTTTGATTAAAACTCATTAATGGTTATATAATATTCAAAATTTAAAAATTTCCCTACGATCAAAGGGTCTTAAGAACATATTGGTATTGTTATTAAGTAAATATGATAAACTTAAGTCTAATAGTGAATTTATGTCAAATTTATTCAATACTGTATAAATTACAGAAACTCATAGTAACCTATTTATGATATAAAATCAAGGTTGAAGGACATGATTACACTAAACAAAGTGTAAAAAAAACTCTTAAGAATCCGTTGGTTCTACTTTGTATTAAATCTAATATCTAAGTTTATAAATGAATTTTGATCAAAATTTACTCATGACCTTATAATAATGTCTAGAATTTGAATTTTTTTAACATTATTAAAATTAGCGGAATCCCATGAAATATTAGTGTTGTTCTTGAATATGATAGTCTTAAGTTCAAAAGTGAACTTGTATATGATAGTCTTAAGTTCAAAAGTGAACTTGTATATGATTTACTTAAGGTTGTATAATTTAAGAAACTCATAGTAGACTATACTGGGTGTGAAACAAGGTCAAAGGGTATGGTTATACATAGAAGACTCCTAGGTAGTAGGTATGGACAAATCTAAGAATTAGAATTAGGAGGGGTTTGAAATCAATATAATAAATTATATATTATTATCAAACAAAGAAAACGAATCTACTTAGTATTTGCTGTACTTACTATTTGGACTTGGGGTAAAGGACAGAAAGACTGACAAAATAAAAGTTGAGGCTTCGGACTGAAAATTACTATATACGGTGACTTACTCTTCCCACTATTGCCATTTGATCAAAGAAAAGAAATAAAGTAAACCAAATAGAACAGTAGGAACTATACTAATTTGCTTGAATTGGCTAAGGAAAAAGAGAATGAAAAACTTATCCTCTTTTCCGATGGTCTTGGATAACTTTGATGATAAAAAAAGGCAAAACAAAGGTTGCCCTTATTGGAGAGGAAGAAAGACTAATTAAGGTGGTTGTTGGTCAGCTAGAAAACAATAAAGAAAGGGAAGGTGGGATTCTGCTCTTGAGTAGAGGAAAAAGAAAAAAAAAAATTAGGAAGGGAAAAAAAATAGAAAGAAGGAAGAAGAAGAAGAAGAAGTAGAAGAAGAAGAAGAGTAGATGCATAGAGGCTTGCGCATGAGACGATGAAAGTGAGACCGTGAAGAGAATAAAAAGAAATGAGAGGGAATAATAACTTTTTTTCAAAAATTATTTTAATTGATTGAATCAATTTTACCTAATATAATTAAACTTAGTTCGATCATAAGTTTACCAAATTAAGTTTAAATCAATTCCAAATCAATTTTGATTTGGACCAACATACTTCTTATTTCTGTGCCTACTCGATAGATTTTGTTTGAACCCAATCCAATTTTAATTCAACACTTTCACTTGGCATTCGATAATTCAATTCTTTATTTATTTATTTTATTTAATAAATAAATAAATAAGAGTTGATACTAGAAAAATTTGGGAAGGGCGGACTATAGCTTAGGACAACCCTTACTTGTATCCGTCACTGCTCCTAGGGATGCATTGGTCCTATTTTGGATTAAATTTGTTAAGCTTTAAATCCATTAGTGAGTTTTCACAAAAATCATATAATATACAAAGTCTAAGGGGGTGTTTGGTTGATGAGTTTGGGAATGAGGGAATAGAATAATAATAAAAGATAGTGTTTGGATTGTGGGTTTGGGAATGACATTTTGGGAATGATTACTAGATTTATGGGAATCAACTAAACCCATATAACTTGATGGGTTTCATTTCCATTCCTATTCTCATTCCACCCTACTATCAAACCCATACTCATAGTCATTCCCATCATTTAACCAAATGCCCACTAAAATTTTTAATATGATAGAGTTAGAGTAGTGTCAAAAATACATTGATGTTATAATTGAGTGAATATGAGAGTTCTAAGTCCAAAATTAAGTTTGTGCTAAATTTACTCAAGACTTTATAAATTTTAAAAACTCATAATAGACTATACAAGGTGCGAAACTAAATGGCGAGGACATGATTACAAGTAAGAGACTTTAGGAATGTATTAGTCCAGTGAGTTTTAGTTTAAACTTATCAAATTCGATCTAAACTAAAATAAATATATATTTTTTAAAACTTTGTTGAGTGTAATCATGTTCTCTTATGTTGATTTCATACCCTATTTAACCTATTGTGAGTTAAAAAAAAAACTAATTTTATATTTTTATTACAAAGCCGTCACTAATAAATTTTAATTTATCATATTCACTCAAAACAACACCTACAAATTCCTAAGACTCTTGTGATTCTAACCATATTTAAAAATTTTAAATTTAAATTTTATATAATTACCAATGAGTTTTTGACTAAAACTCACCTATAAACTTTTGCTTGTATTTTTGAAACTCTTTTAAATATAATCATACCCTATTATATACTCTATTTAGTCTGTTTTAATAATATTTTAATTTTTTTTCAAGGAGACAAACAACCTATAAAACAAAAATTATTTTTTAAAGTTTTAAATGTATTTTAATGGTATGAGTGGATTGGATGATAATGAATAATTGATGTGAGAGGATTTGAAGATTTATTATTATTCTTTTTAGTATTTTTTATTTTTTTGATATTTAAAGTATTTTAAGATTTTTTTTTTTGATAATTTCTATCTTTTTATTTTTATAATTGTGAGTCTGTTAATAATTTTTTTTAGAATTTCTTTCATTTCTTTACAAGATAAAAATTGTAGTATATATATTAAGATTTTTTTTCTTTATTTGTGTCTTAAGGTTTGGAGTCAGTATACTTACATGTATAGTTGTTTGACGAATTAATCCTAGCAGGTCGTCCTAGATTCGACATTAACTGACCTGATTAATTATTTTTTAGGAATTAATTCTCTATTCTTAATAAAAGTCCTCTTTGGTAGTTTCTCTTCTCACAGTCTCCTCAATTCCCTTTCTCGTAAGCTGATAGTTACTATCCTGCTCAGTGTTAGTTTGTATCAGAGTGGATGATTCAATGGAAGATCATTGTGGTCGTAGTAAGCAGGTTTTGATATCGATGGACGAAGTTGAACATCGTGAAAGACAGTTAAAGAATGATGATTTACAGAGGCAATTCAAAGATTTATCCGAGAGTCTAGTTGAAATGGTGCGAATTTGTGAAGATTGTGAGACACGTGATCGAGAGGATCGACATGAAGACCTCAAACTTTGAGTTGATCTACCTAAATTTTCTAGTACGTCACATGCCACAAATAGAGAATTTTATTGATTAGATCAATAAAGTGGAACGAATCTTTAACTATAAGTAAGTTTCGGATTAAATGAAAGTGAAGTTAGTTGTCTTCAAATTTAGAGGTCTAGTATTGGCATGGTGGAAGCACTTGCGATGCTTATGGGACCAACAAGACAAGACCAAGATCAAAAAATGGGAGAAAATGAAAAAGATGAAAGATCACTTTCGTTCTAGGGACGATTCAGTTTTACCATGGAGGACGATAGTTTCGACGCCCGAGATGATTTGGACGGATTCGAAGATGATTTATGGGAGCCCATGGTTGTGATCGAATTGGGGGAGCGTTCTGATAGTAGATTGGGGGAGGATGAGCTTACTAAGGGTCAGGCTCGGCTAGAGGACACCATTAGTGAATGCCAGAAGAAAGACACATTTTTGGGAAGGAGATTGTTAGCCTTCGGCAAAGTCTTCAGGACATCCTGACCAGCATTCTTTACTTGGCATCGGGAAGAATAATGACTCCGCCAGTCTCCCTCGTCTTGAAGCAATTGAAAGCAACGATAGAGCATTGCCATCTCCCACACCTTTGCATTCTATGTTTGATGATTGTTCCATATTGTTAACTGACTTGAGAGTCATTCTAGGCGAGAGAATGGATTCTGATAGTAAAATAATGGAGCTTCATGGTGCTTGGATGCAAAAAATTAAGAAATTGTGGAACTCAATGCCAAAGTTTCAGAATCTTCTGTTTCTGTTGATGTCATTATTTCCTTTTTGGATGCATTCAAGGAAACACAGTTAAGGACTGCAGAAGAGTCGATTAACCTTGTCACCAAAAGGTTGCTTGATTCCCTAGAAACAGTAGCTAGTTAGCCAACGTGCATCTGCTGAAGATTCTCCGAATGATGGTCTCTCTCTTGTTGAGAAAATAAAAGATAATTTGGAGAAAGCTCAACTGGAGACAAACAAAACAAAGGCAGAACTTGGAAAACAAGTACATGACAATCAAAGAAAAGCTAAGTATGACCGTGTCAAAGGGGAAATCGCTTGTCCGGCATCGTGATGCATTGAAGCAATCCTGGCAGAAAAGACAAGTGAGCTAGAAAAGTGTATGGAGGAGTTGCACCTCTTCCGTGTTGGCTCTGGGATGGATTAGCGGTGGCACTAGAGACGAGCATATTCATCTTTTGCTATATAAGGGATCGTGCTCCTATATAAGGAAACTATGACCTTGAGCAGGAGAGAAATGCAGAAACGAAAGCTATAGCAAAGAACAAAATCTCTATCCACCTTCGTTCCCCAAATCTTCTCTCCATTGTACATTTCCACTCGATGGTTTGCCCGTGATAGTAATCGGGTACTTTCTTAGTTTGCCACGAATAACTAGTGTTTGGTTGTATACATGGTTCTGCCGTTGTATCTTGGAAAATAAATGTTCATTATTGTCATGTCCTGGAGGAGTTCCTGCCGACAAGTGGACATCTCCCTCTTATGACAACGTATGGAACTTGGATACATAGTCACACGCTGTACAAGTATAATAACTATATATAGTCCACATGGTTGGAAATATACATAACCATGAAAGATAATAAGTAGTTCATATGATTGAGACAAAAAACATAGTGGATGATAATAACAATACACAACCTACAGTTGATACAAAACATAACCACGCAAGATAATTGACTAGACTGCGTACCGGTACGACTTACCTTAATAAGTACATAACCAAACTAAAAAACACCACAAGTCTAAAAATCCACATAAGTTATTCAATAGATGAACAAGTCTGAAAATCAATAATACGAGTAAAAGCAATAGCAGAAGAAGATGCTCGATGCGACATAGGATTGGCAGACAAGATCTTTAGGTGATTCCATAAATCCTCACCTGCTTCCTGGGGAAAGGAAACCAATAAAAGGGGCGGTGAGTCTGGGTGACTGAGCGGGTAATAGACATAGACAGTGCATGAATATAATATATATAGAGATTCAAAGGTATACAACTTTAGGGAATAATCAATAAGCATAACAGTAATGTCATAATAAGTGTCCATACTTGAATGATGTGTCGAGCACCTAATAACTGCAAGTGCAAGAGTGGATCTATAATAGAACTGCTTGTATCTACTAAAGCATCATATATGGCTTATCAAACTACTAATAAGCAAGCTAATGTCAAGTACATGTAACAAACGTATCTCAACCATATGTAAACATATCATAGATATCACAGACATACGGATATAAACAATCACAAGCATATGCAATCACATATCATATGCATATGCACGACATAGTCACTCCCATCCACCTCTCAGCTACCATGATCGGTCGAGAGGTCAGGACAATGACAACTATACACACTATCAACAACCACTACTCCCGAGTGGTGCGAGTTGATAGTTTGTAGAGTAGCTATCTAGCTACATAACCTTGTTGTTCGCAACTCCAACTACCACTACCACTACCTCTGAGTGAATTTTGTTGAGCATAACAAGACAAACTACACTCACTCCAAGCATACTACCTCAAGCGGCCCAGTGAGTAGCAATGGCCAATGACTCTCTCAACCATAAGGGAGACATAGTCGCGGTTGCCGGCATGTATGCAATGTTATGATGAGCAAGATGTGAATAATCATCACTACAGATATAGCAAACAAATATGCCACAGTAAAACTAGCATGCCCAACAGAGGACATGTATATACAACAATCAATGCAAATAAATAAGATATCTAGTATCTACAAAATATCATAGATGACAACCAGAGACTGTATAGATATGAAGTCGATCATCGCAAAGTTCAAGCATGTAATTATCAAATTTAGATAAAATATAAGTAGAGTCAAGATAAATACATCAACTATCTGAAATATAGTTCATGCACTAAGGTTAAAGTACTAAAGAAACAAAGCAAGAAGTACCCGCCTTTATTTGTAGTTCGTTTATAACTGTTTTCAAATATGTGGATCACATCTAGCTCGAATCCTACCAATATAGGATACGAGGTAAAACTAAGGATCTAAAATGAATATACCATCCTATTAATTAATTAATTAATCAATCTAATTAATCATAGATCCATATAATCCTTCAATCCTATTCTTCACCCAAATCAGTGATGGGATTCCACTTAACCCTAGGAACATGGTGAAATCAACTTCTATCAACAATCGATCAAATCTAATCCACCAAATCGAGATTAACATCATTATTAACGATCTAACTCCTCTATAATGTTCCTTAAATCTGATTGTAACCTAAACAAAACTAAATAAATAGAACTAATAGAGTAAAGAAATTCATTATCCTACAACTTCTCTTCTGATAGTACAATGGAATGGTGTAGGCGATGGAGGATCGATCGCTGCAATTGATTAGATAAAACTATGCCCAGCGAGACAGGACAGATCACAGCGGTTGCCATGGTTGCTCATAGTTGCGGCAGGTGGCACCACTATGGTGTCTAGGGCAGTGCGTCGCTGGGCTAGCCTCACATGATGTGTGAGAGAGAGATGATGAAGAGGGATGGTAGATCTATGTCGTCGGCAAGGGCTGAGGTGTTGCACCAACGATGAATCGGGAAAGAAGGGATAATGACAGTGGATCGGAGCTAGGGCAGAGGTGTGTGAGGGATGGCTGGGTGGCCCCTGGTGTAAGTACCTCGTGTTGATTTTGATGTGATCAACTAAGTCAAGTTAGACTCTACGTTATTTGATGCCTTGCATCTGAGTGTGAAGGGACTTAGTGTTGGTTGCTATGCGGAATATCATACCGGTTCCCCTGTACAAAAATTTTATACAAGTCCTGAACCTTTACTAACAACCTATTGTGTTCTTTAGAAATTAAATTAGGAATCGTAAACGGAACTTAACATTATTGATTCCAAAATTTAACTTATCTGTTCTTAGTGGTTTAAACTTGGATCGCATACGATGTTTAATATTATTGATCTAAATCCACCCATGTTACAAATTTAATTAAATATTAATTTCTAAAATTGGCTTTCAGGACTGCATGACGAGGTACTAGGCCTTCTTGGGTATGGGATCATCCACCACCGCCTAGACAAAACCTTTTTAAAGAAATTTAATATTTAAGTTCCTTATAGTAACCCTAGGTTTAACCAAAAGGAACAATCGAATCACAAATTCGAAAAATAAAAAAAAAATACAAACTCTAATCATAAATTTGAAACCTAGAATCATATGTCTCTTGTGTTTGGTATTTCAAAATCCATACAAAGAAAACTAGTATGATGCGGAATATAATTACTAGTTATATCTTTCTTTGTAAGCAACAACCTCTTGATCTTCTATCGTATTCCTCTTCTTATCTCGGATGTTGTGTGGGCAACGATCTACCGAGATGAGAACCACCAAGACAACTTCCTTCTTGCAAGTTTCGGCCACCAACCTTCAAGCTCCAAGGGATGCAAGAGCCTCCTTTCTCTCCTTCTCCAAGCAAAATCCGGCCACCACAAGAACTCCTAAAGATGATGTGGTTCGGCCACAAGAAGAAGGGAGGAGAGGATGATTAGGGTCGGCCACACCAAGGAAGAAAAGAGAGAGGAATAATAGATGATATGTTATTAGGTGAGGCACCTCTACCCTCTCTTTTATATTCCTTGGTCTTAGTAAATAAGGAAAGTTTTAATAAAAACTTCCTTATTCTCTTTGCCAATGAAAGGAAAATTTAATTAAAATTTCCTTTAATCCTTTATCATGGTCGGCCACATCAATTGCTCTAAATAAGGCAAGTTTTAAACACTAAATTAAAACTTCCTTATTTGTTTTAAGAAATTTTTTAAAATAAAAATTTATCTATTGATTTTCCCTTCATGGTTGGTTATAATAGGAAATTTTATAAATT